>NC_134531.1:28647045-28955681 GCF_050624435.1 Tenrec ecaudatus | reverse complement strand
GTGTGCATGTGTGGGTCCATGTTAATATTTACAACTGAAATTCAGAGGCAACAAAACTCATAACCAAAATCTGTTACATGAATAATTTCCTCTATGAGAACTCTATATGATGTTTTATTTTCTATGCTTTTAAGATTTCTTCTCATGGTTAAGTGTTTGACATGTATTAAATCAGGAAACCTATTAAGAAAGCTTGGTGAGAAATTATGGCAATCAATTGAGGTATTTGGAGTAAACATAATCAAACTACTTGAATATAAACTGACCTGAATATACATACTTGAATATAAACTGACCTGTATATCAGCTGAGGCACCTAATTTTACCACAAAAACTGCATAAAAATTGTTCTGAAGACTTGGCTTATACATGAGTATATAGGCATATCTTACAGTTGTAAAAACTTTAGTAGAAGCCCGAGAGAGATGGTAGAGTATACAGAAAATTGAATAAAATGAATTTAGAAGTTTTCAAATTTTCAAGGAGTCTAGAGGATAGATTGAAGCCATACTAATAGGTAAAAAAAAATGTAGTCCAAAATAGTTTATAAAAGGGATTGCTAGAGAGAAATTATGTGGTACATCAATTTGGAGTTGCTACTGATATATATGAATAATTTTATAAACCAACCAAACTCACTGCCATTGAGTCAATGCTGACTCATAGTGACTGCCTTGAGTTTCTGAGATGGTAACTGTTTGCAGGAGTAGAAGCCCAGTCTTTCTCCAGTGGAGCTTCTGGGGGTTTTGAACTGCTGCCCATAGGGATTGCAGCCCAATGTGTAACCGCTATTCCACCAGGACTTCTTTTTTGACTTTACAGGAATGATTAATTGTGTGATTAAGTGATAAAGGAATGATTGTGGGGAAATTATTTCAGGTTGCATTTGTGGAGCAATTTCAAATCATGATGAAATTCATGTGCTCACTTCAGGATGGATTGGACACTCTCATTGTTTCCTTGAAATATGCTAACATTCCACTAGATTAATGACTTTCTTTAGACTCATTTCTGGGTAGTTTATTTTTAATAGTTTGTTGTGTATATTTTGAGTATTGTACAATTTAGTAGTTCAACCATATGAAGAATAATTGTACAATCATCACCACAATCAATTTCAGAACATTTTCTTCTTTCTTGTACTCGTTTTTGTGAGTTCCCCATTTATCCTCAATCTCCCTGCCCTAACTCTTGGTAATTATTACTCTAGTTACTGTGGCTATAGATTTATCTGTCCTGAATTTCATATACAGAAAATCATACAAAACCAAAACAGGAAGCAAACAAACCCACAATAGTGACAAAACAAGACAGGAAAATCTCAATAGAAAAGAATCATATAATATAAGGAACAGGAAAAACTTTGAAATGAGTCACAGGAAAAATCAGATGGTAAGATGTTACATGTAGAATCAATCCATTTCATACAGTTGTTAATACATTACTAGAAGCCTGAGTGATAAGATAGGCATCATAGACAACTCAATGCATGTTATGGGCAGGGACCAGTCCCTAGAGAAGGACACTGTGTTTGGAAAGTAGATGGGCATCAAAAAAGTGGAAGGTCTTCAAGGAGGTAGTTTGACATTGTGGTTGTTAATAAGCAACTCAAGCATAGGAAGGGTTATGAGGATGGCACAGGACAGAACAGTGTTTCCTTCTCAGATCACTATGGGTTGGAACTGACTTGACCAGAACATCACCCATAGTCAACATTACAACACTCTCTGTATGACGGCAAAGCTAATTACACCCCTGAACTATGATCAGAAGTAGTTCTCAGGAGGCGAGCAATGTGGGAATGGTGCAAAGGTATCTTGCGTTTCTATTATCATCAACAGCCTTCTGCAAACCATGCATTCAGAATTTAAGCTCTTCAGATTTGGATTTTAATATTTATAATCCTGGGATCACACAGAATTGTCTGCTTCTTCCATGTGAACTTAGGTGATGTCTCACTTAGATGGCTGCTCATTTTAACTCAAATATTTAAGATCCAGACACTATGATTTTTGATAGCCAGGCACCATCTGATGATTCCTACCCCACCCCTTATTATAGCATCTATATCTTCAGTGATCTCCTCATGAGGGTAGTGAAGATGGCAAAGTAATAAGAAATTTTGGTTCTTATTGTCCTTAGGTTAAGACTTTGATTAAGTATAGGCCTGGAATTAATTTATATATATATTGTTTATATGTGTTTCTAGTCACTTTAGAAACCTCATTTTATAATAGGGAATGTATAAATTATCCTCATTGTGGCATAAGATAATTCTGCTGATAGTGTGATTAATTTATCCAATAGTATAAAATTTAAGATAGCATTTAGAGAAGCATTTATGTAGTCGGGCTTTTCAGATGGCAATACATGAATGGTTGATTTCTACAGTTTAAAAGCCTAAGTGATTGGACCCTATTTTCATGAACAATGAGTTTTGAAAATAGGGCAAAATTTCCCATGACACTAATTCACAGAGGCAGAACCATTCTTCTTTTTATTTTAACAGAACAAGTCATTTATTATTCAAACAAGCTTCATTTGTATTTATTTAGCCTTTTGACTCTGTGCTTGTGCCTTCAACATTTTCACCATGATTTTCTGCTCCTCAATCAGGAAAGCACGCTTGATCCTGTCTCAGACACATTTAGCACACATTGACCCACCATAACCCCTGCTAACGTGTTTTTTGGTTTTGGACAACCTCATGAGAACTTTGGGTCTCACAGCACGGACCCCTCGAAGTCGGCCCGGGCACACGCCACATGCAGATTTTGATGCTTTCCCCTGTTACCAGGGGTTCGGGACAGTCTAGTTTTGTTAGAGGCAGTGTTGTATGACAGCCTACGCCGGTAGGTCAGACGCTGAACCATTTTGAATGCCTCCACACAGCGTCTCCGGAAGAGCTGCAGAACCATTCTTGTCAGATTAATATATATCATTAAAAAGCAAAGAGAGCATTCACACACGAAATATATGGGCATTCTGAGTCACCATTCATTGAGCACCTTCAATGCTAGAGTTCTGAACCAAAGTTCAAAAATCTCTAATCCCATAACCTTGGAATAGCAGTTGTCTGTTTCTTCTCACATTAGTGTATTTTAGCCTTAAATCCTAAAGATTATGAGGACTCCTTAAATCTACTACACATGAGTTTAAAATCAAGCCAAATTCACTGGGATTTCCACATCAAGTCGTTATGATTTGGTCTCTGAAGTATGCTTGGTACTTCGAAAGGACAGAGTCTAAGGCCCAGTTGTATATTAGCAAGTGTTCTGGGTTACCAAGGGCTGGATAGAAACTAAGCCAAAAGTGTCCAATTAGGAACATAATACTAGGTGTAGTCTTCTTTGGGTTCTGGGTAAGTATTTTTAAGTGTTCTTCCATTGGCACTTTGCCTAATTTGTTTTCCCCACAACAGGTGTGTAATCCCCTTCTCTGAGACAAACATGTCAGACCCGAACTTCACCGCCACATCTTGACGTGCATTTTCAGTAAATTTTGTTAATCACTATTATAGGAAAAGTCTGTTGATTTGTGGTGACCCCCAACAATATGACATCAACTGATTGGTCTTCTCCCTCTCCACCCACCTTGAGAAACAGACCCCAGGTAAGGTGAGGTCTCCCTTATCTAAGTGGATTTTAAGATGCCCAAATAGGTTCATGGGTAATAGACAGGCTCAGAACCTGTTGTTTGGGAGAGTGGATTAGAAGTTTACAGGCCCTAAGAGCAGATGCCTGCCTTCAGCTGGGTGTTTATCATTAGGGTAGTGGACTCATGTAATATGTGTCCTCCTGTGATTAACACACTTCCCCTCACATAAGAGTTTCCAAGCCCATCCATGTCACGAGATGTTTCATGGTTCCGTCGCTGAATTTTAGTGATGCACTGTATTTTATTTTGTGAAGGTATCAGAGTTTCTTCATTCTTCTACAGATTGTCAGGGTCTGTTTCTATATTCTTACTTTTGGGAACTCTGGTGCAGGGATGATGGGGGAACAGATGCTTGCTCGTGGCTTGTCTCTTACTTCCCTGGGGTGTATGCCCAGCTTAGGTATTGCTGGGTCATATGGCATTTCTATTCCCAGTTGTTTTGGGCAGCACTGTATCATTTTCAACAACAGCTACACATGTTTAAAAGCAGTGTTTAAGAGTTCCAATCACTCCACAGGATATGGAATTTTTTGTTGTTGTTTAATTGGGTTATTTTTGTGGGTATAAGGTGATATCATCATTTTGATTCGCTTCTCCCAAATGGCTGATGATCCTGAGCATTTTCTCTTGGGTTTGTTAGGCATTCAAGTGCCATCTCTAGTAAATTGTCCCTTCATGTTCTTTCCCCAACTTTTTTTGGTAACGGTTTTATTGGCACATAATTTACACATTGTACAGTTCAATAGTTCAATCAGTTAAACATATCAAGGAGAATTGTACAATTATGAGCACATCAATTTGAGAGCACAACCCCCCAATGGTTCAAGAAATTGCCTTTACACTGAGTTGAGCAATCACAACCTGCTCCCGTGCTCCTCCCTCACCCAGCTTTCGTTAGTTACTCCCCATCTGCTCCCTATCACCCACCCCTGCCCCTTCATGCCTTATAATCTCTTGCATCAGCAAATGTCATTATGTATCCACTCCTCCTGTGCTTTGCAGCTGGGAAACCCAATAGAAAACAATAGAAAACAAGATTGCACTAAGGTTTTAAGGATAATATCATAACAGTATAAAGACAAAATGCAAATAATGCCTATGAAGGAAAAGGCCCCCATCAACATTCAAATGTCGGGGTTATTGCTCTTTTCTTACTTAAGTGTTGCTGAATTCTATAGATTTGAGTAATTAGTCTGTTCTCTGCAGTGTCATTACTGCAGATGTTTTCCTGGTCCATGGGCTCTTCATATCCACAGTTGGGGAAGCCTTTTGATTTGCGTCAGTGTTCCATTGTTATTGAGTCCCAGTCTTGCATTTTGTGCTCCACTGGGCGTGTTTCCTTTGTTATATTTGGTAGTATGTATACGGTACACCCGACAATTTCCACTTGATTTGTGGAGAGCTCTGGGGATTATATTTAGATCTCTAATCCATTTTAAGGTGATTTGTGCATATGTGAAGAATGGATCATGTTTCATTTTCCTGAAGATGGAGGTCCAATTTTGCTGGTACCATTTGTTGAAGATGGTGTCTCTTTCCCATCTAATCTTTTTTTTTTAGTTCTTTGCCAAAAAGCAGTTGCCTGTGTGCAGATAATTTATTTATTAAATCTGGGGTTCTATTCATTTACATTGTTCTATGATACTGAAGACTTTAAATTGTGATTTTTTTAACCCGTGTCTCTCTTTTTCAGAACTTTCCCTGAGCTATAAATGAACAATCAATTATTTCATCATAGCCTGGCTCAATACACGCCTTCATGAAATGATCATTAAGATAAGGGTGCTATAGCAAAGTGTGGCGAATAAAGTAGAGGTTGCTCGGCTATCAACAGAATAGGGTCTGAAGTCTTAAAATCTTGTGTTCAAACAAGCAGCTATCTTGGCAAGGAGTCAACCAAGCTCACCATCAGTGTGGTGCAAAAAGGCAATTTCAACATTTGAATATGGTGAAAAGTATCAGAACTAAAATGCTGAATGCACAATTTGTAGAAGACTCTTGAGGACAATGGGAGCCCGAATCCCATCTGCAGAGTATCTGGTCAGAGCCAGCTGAGTGCAAAAGCCAAATACAAAAGCCCCCAACAGCCTACTATCAGGCAGAGGTGGTTGTTATGTTGACTGTGCTGGTTGTAACTTGATACTTGGCCAGTTGACCTCCCTAAAGACACAGCTGCATTTGTTCTGGCGAAAGTATCTCTTAGACGATCCATGACAGAAATTTCTTCCCTGTGTCCTTGAATGTGGGTGAGAGTTTTCTCCCTCTCTCACATTATTTGTATCATTATTATTTTTTAACTAAGATGATCTCATCCTTATCACCTTAGTGTGATTTGTTTTTCACTGTGTTCTGTTGGGTTTTCCAGTGCTGAAGACCAGGAAGAATGGATGTATAGCAATGATAACTGGTGTTATTGGGAATGCAGGGTGTGTGTGTGGGGGTAGACAATAGGGAGGGAAAGGGGATTTCAGGAGAAAATAATGAGGGCAGGAGTGAGAAGGGAGCCCTAGAACTGATTGTGATTTCACAACTCATTTTAGATACGATTTAACAATGCAGGGAGTGAGGGGGCAGGATGGGAGGGGCGGGATGCTCTAATGCTCTGAGATAGATGTGGTAGTGATTGTACAATTTCCCTTGATGATCGTATAATAGAACTATTCAATTGTATGATATGTAAATTATGTGCAAATAAAACTGTGGGAAAAGAATGTCATATTGGTTTATGACCGAATGATGTTGCAATGCCCTTTTAAAATTGCCATCATGTGAAAAAGTATGTGTGCTGTGTGTGTGTGTGTGTGTGTGTGTGTGTGTGCCTGTAGGGGTATCACATTAAAAATTACTTTGAGTGAATCTCTAGGACAGTCACTGGACTAATGGTTTCTTGGGGATATGGCAGGGGAGGGTGTAGGGAAATGGGGAGCTAATAATAAGAAGTAGAGAAGAAAACTTTCTAAAATTGTTTATTTTGACAATTGTGTAACTCTTCTTGATAGGACTGAACTACTGAATTATATAATATGTGGATTATGTGGCAATAAAACTTTCTTTTGGGTTGTTTAACCTCACTTAGAACTTGGCTTTAAAACCATGGCAGAATTGGGATGGGAAAGTGCCTTATCACTAAATACTGTACTAGGAGGGCAGAAGTTTAGTGCTTTGTTGTTGCTACTACTTTGTTGTGAGGTGATGTTGAGTCAGTTTCAGCTCACAGTGATATTCTGTACATCAGATGAAAGACTATTTGAGCCCCTTGTTGTAGCCACTGTGTCCATCTAACTCATTGATGGACATTCTGTTTTACATTGACTCTCTACCACAAAAGTTTTGGATAACATCAAGAGCACCATACATGAAGTAAGCATGTAGTCATTAAAAAGACAGGAATGAAAATGGACCACTGTGAATTTCAGAAGAGACTCTGACTTGGTCTTCAACTTGCTCTTGTAGTATAGAGTCACTAAAGCAAATGAAACAATGAAGTAAATGAGATAGACAGAAAATGCTAAAAGGCATCTTAAGAAGAAAAATTAAAGTATTTTAATAAAACAAGCAAAGATCTGGAGTTATAAAACAGTAAGGTAAGAATACAGTCAGCATATCTAAAACTAAATGACTGGAAGGAGTAATCCAATTATAGACTTGCAATAGTGAAGGATTCAATTGGAAGAATATTGAATGAGATAGGAATCATAAAAAAGAAGATGGGAGGATCAGTCATTGTATTAAAAAGATTGGTTTGCAGTATCATGTTAAAAAGCTATCATGTGACCATTAACCAATGATATTAAAGAAAGAAGTCTAAACTTCACTGAAAGCAATATTGAAAAACAGGTGTCAGAAAGTCAGTCAATTGACATATTTCAACATACTAATGCAACACATGAAACACTCAAGTGCCATGACAAGAAATTTGGCTAATTGGCTATAAATGATTGATATTTTCTCATTCCAAAGAAAGATGATAAAAAATTTCTGAAATCACTTAACAATATTACTAATATTCTATTAAATACAATTCTGCTGAGGATCATTCAACAGCAATTTTTGCAGCCAGAACTTTAAGCTAAACTACGAAGAGAATTTTCAGTAAGTTCCACTACAAGTCAGCTCCTTCTCAGTCACCTTTTGAGTACTTTCAGACCAAAGAGGCCCATCCTCTCGACCGATCTATGATGATAGTTGGTTTCCATTTATTAAGTCTTCACTATCAGACAGTGTTTCAGAGGTATTCATTGGGTTTTCTGTGACTCCTTCCTCCAAAGTGGGAAGGCAAGTCTTCTTCATGGTCAGTTCTAAGTTGGAAGCTCGGTTGGAACCTTTTTTTTTTTTTTGGGGGGGGGGGGGTCCTGCAGGCATTTGAGATGTCAATAACATAGTTTCCAGCATCATGACACAAAAGCCACCAGAGTAACATAAACTGGCATACAAGTGATGGTTTTACCCATAGTCCCCTTAAATATTTCAACTCAAGGACTAGCTTTTTTTCTTCACTCCTTTCTGTATTAAAACTGCTGTGTGGGCATGGCACCACATCAGACTCGACTGGAAAGCACTCGTGAAGGACAACAAATAGACCCTGAACTATATATAGGTTTTTTTGGTGTGTGCTGTTGTTGTTGTAGGTATAGTTTTACTATCTCTTGTTACTTCGTTGTACTCAGTTTTTTTATGGTACATAGCAGAGGAAAGAAGTGGGTGTTAACAAACCCCAGGGACCATGGAACAACAAGTGATCCAAAATTAGTGGCAAGAAGGGTGTAAGAGGTCCGGCAGGGCTGGATCAAGGACAATGTAACAGAGAGGAATTCCTAAAACCCAAATAAAGGCTGAACATGACAGTGGGACAAGAGGAAAGTACAAAGAAATAGAGGAAATAGCAAGGAGGCAAAGGGTAGTCATAGAGATTTAAATACAGTCATATCAAGATGTAAATATATTTATACACAATGAGGGGGAAATAGATCTATGTACATATATTTATAGATTAAGAAAACAGAGGGACAGTGGGCTCCAGCTCAAGTACTCCCTCAACACAAGAATACTTTGTTCTAACAATTTGGCAGTCTGAGATGCTCATCCTTCCTGGCACAATCACTGAAGACAATGGGTGCACAGCAACTATGGTGAAGAAAGCTGATGGTGCCCGGCTACCAAAAGATATAGCATCTGAAGCCTTAAAGATCTGAAGATAAACAAGTAGCCATCTAGCTGAGAAACAACAAAACCCACATTGAAGAATCACACCAGCCTGTCCCGACTCGATCACTGAAGACAAAGTGGGTGCATAAACATAAATGGTGAAGAAAGCTGATGGTGCCTGGCTATCAAATGATATAGTGTCTGGGTTCATAAAGCCTTGAAGATAAACAGTTGGCCATCAGGCAAAGAAACAAAAAAGCCCACATGGAAGAAGTACACCAACCTACCACAAAACAAATGCTGAAGACAAAGCAGGTGCATAAGCAAATGTGGTGAAGAAAGCTGATGGTGCCCGGCTGTCAAAAGATATAGAATCTGGGGTCCTATAGGCTGGAAAATAAACAAGGGGCCATCTAAGTGAGAAACAACAAAGCCCACATGGAAGAAGCACACCAGTCTTTGAGCTCACAAGGTGTCGAAGGGATCAGGTATCAGGCATCAAAGATCAAAAAATTGTAGCATTGTGAATGAGGGGGAGTGCAGAGTGGGAACCCAGGGCCCAACTGTGGGAAATTGGACGTCCCCTTGCAGAAGGGTTGCGGGGAGGAGACAAGCCAGTCAGGGTGCAGTGTAACAATGATGAAATATACAATTTTCCTCTAGTTCTTTAATGATTCCTCCTCCCCACTATCATGATCCCTGTTCTACCTTTCATATCTGGCTGGACTGGAGGAAGCACACTGGCACAGATAGGAATTAGAAATACAGGTAGTCCAGGACAGGTGAACCCCTCAGGACCAGTGGTGAGAGTGGCGATATCAGGAGGGTGGAGGGAAGGTGCGGAAGAAAGGGGGAACAGATTACAAGGTCTACATATAACCTTCTCCCTGGATAACGGACAGTGGAGAAGTAGGTGAGGGAGACGTTGGATGGTGTGAGATATGACAAAATAATAATAATTTATAAATTATTAAGGGTTCAGGGGCAAGGTGGGAGTGGGGAGGGATGGGATAAATGAGGAGCTGATATCAAGGGCTCAAGTAGAAATCAGGTGATTTGAGAATGATAATGGCAACATGTGTACAGGTATGCTGGACACAATTGATGTATGGTATGAATTGTGATAAGATTTTTATGAGTCCCTAATAAAATGATAATAATAATAATAAAACTGCTGTGTGTTCTTCCCTTTTGGTTTCTAACTTCAGGTCTTTGCACATTTTTTTAATAAACCTTTATTCAGTCTTCTAGAGTTACGCTTTGAAATCTTCCGTTGAGCCATTTCATGTCTAAATTTCTTGCATTCATTTTATCTTTTCTATATTCAAGATAAATTCCATGTTTTCTAAGACCTACATTGTCTTTTTATCATTCATTTCATTTTATTGATGTTTTGGTTTGTTCATGTAGTCTTTGATGATTATATTGATGTAGCGAGTCTTTTATTAGGAAAGTCTCTAAATAAAGGTGGTACGTGTTCTTTGCCATACTTTGGCTCTCTTAACCTTGTCTTAATCATCAATCCTTCAATCTAAACTTTTATATGAATAATTGATCATTTAAATCTATGGGGTGCATTCCACAATTATCCACTGTTTTTTTCTTGACTTTAATATTTAATTTAGTTCAGATTTCACAGATAAGGTCAATTTTATTCCTGTGTACTCCATCTGACAAGGTTCATGTATATATATTTTTAATAAATCATTTTATTAGGGGCTCTTATAACAATGTATACATCAATTATATCAGGCACATTTGTATATATGCTGCCATCATCATTTCTAAAACATTTCTTGTTTCTTGACTTTTTTAAAAAACATTTTATTAGGGGCTCATACAACTCTTATCACAATCCATACATATACATACATCAATTGTATAAAGCACATCTGTGCATTCTTTGCCCTAATCATTTTCTTTTTTTTTTTTCAAGATTTAACCTCTTTACCACCTAACCCCCTCAAAGGTAGCCCAATTCAAAAAAATCAGAAAGCAACAAATGTTAGAGGGGCTGTGGGGAGACAGGAAATATCATCCACTGCTGGTGGACTTGTAAGTATGTACGGCCACTATGGATATCGATCTGGTGATATCTAAAACAGATGGAAATCGAGTTACCGTATGACCCAGCAATCTCCCTACTGGGTATATACCCAGAAGAGGCAAGAAACAAACCAAGGTCAGACATCCGTGCTCCAATGTTCATTGCGGCACAGTTCACAATTGCAAGGAGTTGGAAGCAACCCAAATTTTCATCAACTGATGATTGGATTAAAAACTGTGGTATATACATACAATGGAATACTACGCATCACTAAAAAGCAGTGATGAACGTATGAGGCACATAGCGGCATGGGAAGAACTGGAGGAAATCATGCTAAGCGAAGTAAGTCAGGCACAAAAGGACAAGTACAACATCAGTCTGCTGAGGTAAGCATTACAAAAAATGAGAAAGAGGCATAGGGAAAAAGCTACTGTGTACAAACATTCTTGGGGTGAGGACCGTGTAGTATGGCAGAGACCTGATCAAATCCACGGATGCACATGGTAGACAACTGAGGAGGAGGTGGGGAAAGGAAAAAAAAAAAGGATGAAAATAAGGAAGAAATGGGAAGCGGGGGCATGGGCGTTAACCCACGCAAGGGGAGGGTACTGTTTATATCTCCACAGGGAAAGAGGGGCCAGACTTCAACCCAGTGCCCCAACGTGTGAATGCAACATTCCAGCTTGGAGGAGGGAACAAGTGGAGAGGTCTGGGAGGCTGGCCCCAGTACCAAATACTAAGTGGATGCCTGCCCTTCCCCGCAGAAGAATTTATTTCAAAGGATGGCACTGAATCTACAACTCCTGGAGAGGGACATTTCTGATCAGAGCACATGGGAGCAGATAAAGGGAGAGTAGGACAGAGTGGAGCACATCCTGGCGCACCAGGCCCTGTGGATGATAAACCTAATTAGAGCAACCAGTCAATAGAGAGGACCACATGACCAGCCTCACACTGAGACATGACGTCCCTCACTGACCTATGGCCCTGCAGGGGACAGCACCGGAGACACAGTGTGGGAATTGCGCCCAACCTGATCCCACAACAGAGGCAAAGCACTGGAAGAGTGCAGTAGAACAGCAAGGGAATGGAGCAGCAAGGTCCCCAGGGAATGCCATAGGTGGACTTTGGGGCCAGGGCATGGTGCCCCAACAGACTGGACTGGAAAACACTCCTAAAGGCCAACAAATGATCCTTGAATTAACTACTAGCTTATCTTTCTTGTTGTGTTTTGTTCTTTGTCAGTGGTTTATTGTCATTGTTTTGTTGTATATTGTTGTTTGGTTTTGCTTTGTCTTGTTTTTGTGCATGTTATTATCTCCGCTGGTCTGTCTAGATAAGATAGGCTGGATGAACAACTAGAGGAAAAACAATGGGAATGACAGTTCCCAGGGGAAATGGGATAGGGGGTATGAAAGTGGTGTTAACAAACCCAGGGACAAGGAAAAACAAGTGATCCAAATTGGTGGTGAGGTGGGTGTGGCAGGCCTGGTAGGACACGATCAATCAAGGGTAATGTAACAAAGAGGTATGGCTGAAACCTAGGTGGGGACGGAGCATGATAGTGGGACAGAAGGAAAGTCAAGGGAAATAGAAGAAGGAGCTGGGAGGCAAAGGGCATTTATAGAGGTCTAGACAAAGACATGTACATATGCAAATATATATATGAGGATGGGAAAATAGATCTATGTGCCTATATTTATAGGTTTAGTATTAAGGTGGCAGAAGGACATAGGGCCTCCACTCAAGTACTCCTTCAGTTCAAGAATATTTTCTTCTATTAAATTGCCATTCTATGATGCTCACCCTCCCAACACAACCGCTGAAGAAAAAGCGGGTAAATAAGCAAATGTGGTGAAGATAGCTGAAGGTGCCCAGCTATCAAAAGATATAGCATCTGAAGTCTTAAAGGCTTGAAAGTAAACAAGCGGCCATCTAGCTCAGAAGCAACAAAACCCACATGGAAGAACACACCAGCCTGTGTGATCACGTGGTTCCAAAGGGATCAGTCATCAGCCATCAAAGAACAAAATATCATATCATTGGGTGCACACCTCCATGATATGATCACTGAGGACAAACAGGTGCATAAGTAAATGTGGCGAAGAAAGTAGATGGTATCCAGCTATCAAAAGAGATAGCGTCTGGGGTCTTAAAAGCTTGAGGGTAAACAAGCAGCCACCTTGCTCAGAAGCAACAAAGTTCACATGGGAGAAGCACACCAGCCTGTGCGATCACAAGGTGTCAAGGGATCAGGTATCAGGCATCATCAGAACAAAAATTCTTAACATAGTGAATGAGTGGAGGAGTGTGGAGTGGAGACCCAAAGCCCATTTGCAGGCCACTGGACATCCCCTTACAGAAGGGGCTTGGGGAGGAGACGAGAGTCAGGGTGTAATGTAGCAATGATGAAAAATACAACTTTCCTCTAGTTTCTAAATGCTTCCTCTCCCCTCCCCGCCCCCCTTCCCCCCCACAATCATGATCCGAATTCTACCTTGCAAGTCTGGATAGAGCAGAGGATGTACACTGGTGCAGATAGGAGCTGGAGGCACAGGGAATCCAGGGCGATGATACCTTTAGGACCAGGGGTGTGAGTGGCTATACTGGGAGGGTAGAGGGAGAGTGAGTTGGAAAGAGGGAACCGATTACAAGGATCTACATGTGACCTCCTCCCTGGTGGGATGGACAACAGAAAAGGAGGTGAAGGGAGACGTCGGACTGGGCAAGATATGACAAAATAATAACTTATAATTTATCAAGGGCTCATGAGGGAGGGGGGAGCGGGGAGGGAGGGGAAAAAAGAGGTCCTGATGCAAAGGGCTTAAGTGGAAAGCAAATGCTTTGAAAATGATGAGGGCAATGAATGTATCGATGTGCTTTACACAATTGATGTATGTATGGATTGTGATAAGAATTGTATGAGCCCCTAATAAAATGTTTTAAAAACAAGATTTAACCTCTTAACTAGGCAGCATATGGTCAAAACTTATAATAGTGAGGAAAAAATGAAAGTTACAGGAAAGGAAGTGGTGAAAATTAAGTTACTGGAAAAGATAGAATATCAATTGATGTATTCTAACAAATGATTTCAGATCTAGAGGTTCTAATACATCTATAATAAGAAAATTGGAAGTGAGTCACATAGTCAACCAACTTAACGAGAACCATATACATCCCTTTTTGAAAGAAAGGTGATCTCTCAGATTGTGGAAATTATTGAAAAAAAATTAATAACCCACCCCAACAAACTTTGGTTGAAGCCATCCATTGATATAGCACTGCCAGAAATCCAAGCTGGCTTCAGAAAAAGATGCTTACCAAGGGACATCATTGCTGATTTCAGATGGAATTTGATTAAAAGCATATCAGAAAAAATATTTTATTGTCCATGCAAAATTATTTGATTCTAGATCATAAAATGTAGATAATATTACAGACATTGAGAATTTCTCAGCATTTAATTGTGTTTATGCAGAACTTGCAGAGACCAGAAGGGTTAACAATTAGGAAAAGTCTGAGTCAGGTTAGTATCATTTCACCATGCTTATTCTATCTGTATGATGATCAAATAATCTAGAAAAACGTGGCATCAGGATGCGAAGAGAACTCATTAACAGACTGTGATATACAGACGGCTCAGCTCTGCTTACTGGAAATGAAGAGAACAGAAAGCACTTCCTAATGAAGATCAAAGCCCTCAGCCTTCATGATGGATCATATTTCAACTTAGTGGAAAATATGTACAATTGAACCAATAAACAAGATTATTAAAAATGGAGAAAAGCAAAAGTTTTCAAATATTTCATTCTACCTGAATCTATGATCAATTTCTCTGGAAGCAGCTGTTAAGAAATCAGACACTGTAATCTATTGGTTAAATTTGTTGCAAAAAACCCCTTTGTCATTTTTGAGGATTATGGTTTACCTGACCAATGCACGGCCTTTTCAATTACCCTGGGTGCTGCAATATCAGAACAATGAATCAGAAACACCAAAGAGGAATTAATATATCTGAATGATGGAATTTGTGAATATTATCGAATATATAATGAACTAGAAGAAAAAAGCAGATCTGTCTTGAAAGAAGTGCAGTGAGGGTTCTCTCTAGATGTGAGGATGGTAAGGCTTCATCTCTCACATCAAGAGAGATACGCCTGTGGAGGACGTCGTATGCATTTAATTAGAAGGTCACAAAAATATGAAGAACCTTAAGGAGATGGAGTCATACTGTGCCTTACAATAGTCTTAAACAGAGTAAGGATTTGAGAATGGTAGTATTTTGTGTTGCTATACATATTGCTATACATTGGCCATATGAGTCAAAATTGACTCAATGGAAACTAATAATGACTGCAACATATTTAATAAGATAAATGTATTGCAAAGTTCAATCAAATTATTCAGTTTCTTCCTTTTCTTTATTAAATAATGGACAAGCTGCAGACACATGAATTTTACTGAAAAGCGTTCATGTGTCCCAAAACACATTCTATTGCACTTTCCTCAACAAAGAATTGTGCTTTCCTCATTAATCTTTCTATTTACCATGTTTGCTTTTTCATAAGTTCAGGCACTAGCACCTTATCAAAAATTCATAAAGAAACAACCAAAACAAAGCCTATCCATTTGTGTGCTGTAACAAATAGTAGTTTCCTCTCCTAAGAGGAAAACATTCAATCATTCTACTTAAAAAAAACAAAAGATGTTTTCAATAATATTCTTCATTTGCTATCATCTTCTTTTTATTCTCCCTAGTCTGGGTTGCCTATGGAGACATTATTCCCACCCTTCATAAAGGCTCCTGCTGTGCTTGAAAGCTAGTTTCTGACAGCTCACAGTCTCATCTGTGAGAAGATTTTCAGTCTCCAAAATTTAAAGTGTGTTCATTCAAGGAAAAATTCTTATGGATTTCATTTCTCCCGCCTTCCAACTTTATCACTACTTACAAAATACTGAGAAGGTAAATTACCCTTGATAACCTTTTTAGTAGTGGTAGGGATGTCACAATGGGACACTCTTCATGTCTACAGATGATCTCTTCTGCGCCAACGTCATAGAGCAGGTAAGGTTCAAAAGCATATGTCCAGCTCGCAGACTGATCCACTCACTTAATAATCTCTGAGGATAGTAAAGATCGCAATATCGGAAAATGAGTTCTACGCTCCCCACTGTTCTTAGAGGGCTCACTCGCGCTATATGTTGAAAAACTTTGAATGGGTTTTGATTGTGAATTGAAGGAAACAACATCTACATCAAGAACTAGTGTTTGCAATCTTTCCTGAGTTTCTTTTGAAAGGTAAATAAGATTGTTTCATTACAGGAGAAACATATAGTTACAGGAAGATTTCTGAAGTATTAGGAAACGTGAGAATCTCCTCTTTTTAATAAATATATAAGTGTAATTAATGGTCAGAGACTTGTGAGATTAAGAGATTTTATACATAGATTCCTCTGTTAGTCAATACGCCTGAGTATTAAACATATCCACTTCCTGAATTCATATCGACCCCAATTTTTTTCACTTGTACCTCCCAGTGCTTGAAGTTCTCCAGAGCTTACCTGTTTTATCCTCTTTCTCATTCACAACACAAGGTAATTAACTCTGATGACCTATTTAGCATCAAGTTACTGTATGCCTTCAAAGAGGAGGCTGACTCTCCAGGTATTTCTCCAGGCTCCTGTCGCCAGCTTCAACACTTTTGGATAATAACAATAGTGTGCATCAGCCAAATCAGGCTTTATGTGAATTTTTGGGGAAATATGGATCGCTGGTGGTACCGTGGTTGAGGAGTTGGTTACTAACCAAAAAAGGAGAGTTGAAGTGCACTCGGCACTCCACTGGAGAAAGACCCCTATGCACAATACTGCTGCAAAGACTGCAACCTTGGAAACCCCATGGGCACATGTAGTCTGTCCTACAAGGCTCCTATGAATTGGAATTGGACTTGAGGGCAAAGTTTGTGTGATTAATCAATGGGAAATTTGCAGTTTTTAAATAGTTTGAGTAGAGGCATGTCCTAGACGTTTATTTCAGTTTCTACATCATGAGTTAGAAGTATATGCCTGTAAGTCAAGCATAATCAATTATTAGTAATTACATGTAAGTTAAGGATGATCAATAATTTCAAATGTGCGACTGCTTCCTAAAAGTGTAGAGGATGTGGTGATCTCAAAGAGCATGTGCACATTTTGTTACTTAGTCTCCCTTTAGGCCTTGTTTAGGCTTGTATTTCTCAGGTAAAGAGGGTGGAAGGTTTTAAGTGAGAGCACAGCAGTCTGTTTAGATTATGTAAAAATTTCCTTTCCGAAGTCTCGCAAAGGGCAAGGAGAAATAATCGTTTCCAATGGACTCTTCCATTCTTTTTTTTCCTCTGTCTAGCTCTCAAATACTTAATCTATTTTGAAAAAAATCTAATGATTGATAGTTCCATAAACTTAACAAAACTGGCAAATGATAGCGCTTTAAAAAATTTAGATGACTATTGCTCTTGACTGTCCTGTTAATCCATATTATCTGTGTATGTCACGTAGTGAAATTTATTGTACTCATAGAAAAAGTTTTCAAAATTATTTTAACTACAAAATAAAAAATATATTTAAAAATGACTAGGCACACTTTAAATAGAAAAAAGTCAAACTGATTGGAATGCTAATAAATAACAAATAAATGAATATTAATTTGAATGTATTTATAATGACTGCAAGTCAATTGTTTGAAATATATGTTTAAAAATCTTGCATTGAATGAAAAAATTGATGTCTTATTTTAGACATTTTGACACAAAATGCTGCCATGTGTTGGAAGGAGGAAGCAAGCAGACAGAATTTGTTGATAGCATGTATCAACATTTGGACCTAATTTTCTTATATTTTTGTTTAATGCTGTTCCAATTGGAAGCCTGAAATGAGATGAATGCGCCATATGAGGGTGGCATCACCACAGGCATCCATAAATCTGTTCAAAGGCTTTGCATGTGTTTATTTATTTTAGTGAGTGTTTGTCTCAGCTTATGGATGCTTACCAAGCGCCGGCTTTCTACACTGACACACCAAAGTCTGTGCCCTGACAAGGGCTGCAGTGGTTATAATAGCACACTGTGAAGCCAAATTTTTAGAAGAAAATAAAATAGAGCCTGGTGAGTGAAAAGAATCAAGATTGACTACTCATGTTTACATCAAATCTGACTACTTCCTTATAGTTGAATGAAATAAATCATGAAGATGAAAACTTACTGACCAATGTGTGTCATTTGTTATAGGAAATTATATCACCCACATGATTAAAATGTCAATGATCTAGATGATTAAACACACAGTATAATGGACTGAAGGGTATTCTCCCAAACATAGCCTCAGAATTTGAGATTACTTGAAGTTTAATCCCAGCACCACACTTTTAAGATATAATAAGTATCTCTCAAAGAGACGGTTAGGTGAGTTGGTCTGAATCCAATGCTACTACATCTCACATACTTTGGACATGTTGTCTGGGGAGACCAGTACGTGGAGGAGGGCATCGTGCTTGGCAAAGTAGAGAGGACATGAAAAAGAAGAAGACCTTCAACGAGATAGATTGGCACAGAGGCTGCAACAATGGGCTCAAGCATAGAGACAATTGTGCGGATGCACAGACCAGGCAGCGTTTGGTTCTATTGTACATCGAGTTGCTAGGAGTCAGGACTGACTTGATGGCACCTAACAACAACAAGAATCTAATCCAAGAGAAAGAAAGGGAGAAGGCACAAAGGGGAGACCCTGTGAAAATGTAGGCACACATTAAAGAACTGTATAGCTAAGGATCAATGAGGATTGGCGATGGAAGCATGGGCTGGATCTTCCCTCAGACTCTCCAGAAGGAATCAACTTTGCTGAAATCTTGAATTTGGACTTCTGGAATCCAAAAAAGCGATGCCAATTTCCATTGGTCTATATCACCAAGTGTGTTAGTCCAGGTAATATAGAGAAATAAATCCATAGTAAATTACATGTGTATGTGAGAGAGTTTTATATAAAGGGTAATTGTACAGCAAGAAAGCATCTCAACCCAGTCTAGTCCAAACCCATAAGTCTGATATTAGCCCATATATCCAACACCAATCTATAAAGTCATCTTCAGACTCATGAAACACATGCAATGATGCTCAATGCAGGAAGATCACAGGTGAGTGGGCAGAAAGTCTTTGGATCCAATGGCATTGTAAACATTGAAGCATGGGTAGGGGCCTCTATGTGGCTCCTCCAGCTCAGGACCCGAGAGTAGTTCCATGTGTCTTGTCAGCTGCAATGTCTCCCAGAAAGTGAACAGAGAACAGTGAGAAAGTAGCTTCTCCTGCCTCCATGAAGGAATATCAGATTTCCCAGAATTCTCAGGAGAAGGCCATGTCCACACAGAGGCTTGTTGGCTATGATTTGACTGACAGGATAGACTCCACCCCTTTACTCTTAGTGCTCTCAAGTCCCAAATTGACACTAAGTTATGTAACTACCACACTAAGTTTATAATAATTTATCACAAAAGCCAGAGAAAGGGAGTATGCAACTTTCCTTTTTTTGTTCTTTGGCAAGCAGACTGAATTTTCCCATTTGATGACTTTCCTTGTGTGTCTATTTTTATTATCTTATATTCATGGCATAAGTAAGACGAAGCAAACATAAGATGCCATTTAGTTTCAAATGCAAGTAGAGAATCTGTATATAAGAGTTAAGAGATCCGTGTCCATCAGCGGGGTTTTCACGAAATGCTTTGTCTTGGAATTACCTCCTAGTTTTAGAGACCCCATAGGGAGTTTCCAAGATTAAAGCTTTATCAGAGCCACAGTGGCAGAGTGGTTATATGTTGGGCTGCTAACCACAAGTTCAACAGTTTGAAATCACCAGCTGCTCCTTGGGAGAAAGACAGGCTTTTTACTCCCTTACAGGGCTTCGGGCCTCAAACTCACAGGGGCAGTTTTACACTGTCTCATAGGGTCACGCTGAGCTGGGATCCCCCAGATGGCGGTGAGTCCAGTTTGGAGTGGAGCAGATCGTCTCATCGATCTCCAGTGTTGTTGCTGATAGATTTGAACTGCTAACCTTTTGTCCGGCCATTTACGATCCTTGCTAACCCAGGTGAAATCCACCCAGGTGCTCCATAGAGGAGAAGGCCAAGTGATTTATTTCCATAAAGATTATAAATAAGAAAACCCTAGGACAGTGGTTCTCAACCTTTGGGTCACGACCCATTTGGGGGTCAAATGACCCTTTCACGGGACAGGTGTCGCCCAATCCTTAATAGTAGCAAAATTACAGTGATGAAGTAGCAATAATTTTTATGTTTGGGGGTCACCACAACATGAGGAACTGTATTAGAGTTGTGGCTTTAGGAAGTCTGAGGACAACTTCCCTAGAGAGTAGTACTCCTCTGTAACTCATAGGATTGCAATCTAGCTCTAACAATTACAGCAGCCTCAGAAATATAAAACGATCTTCAGTTATGACAGTGCCCTTCTCGTTATCCTTTTTGAAGTATGTGGAACAGTGGGTTAAACATTGGGCTGCAAACCACAAGGTCAAAGGTTCAAACCCACCAGCCACTATCCAGGAGAGATGAGGCTGTCTGCTCCACTATAGATGTATAGTGTCAGAAACCCTACGGAGCTGAGATTAATTGAAATTAACTCAATCAATTGTATTTATAAATCCTACTTGAAACAAAAATAATTGCCTGTTAACAGGCCCACTTTCTGTGAAGTGGCTCTTATTTTAGCCCTTCCACACTCTAGTCCCACATTTTATTCCTAGTTTTGTCTTCCAATGCTTTCTCTCTAGCCCCTTAACCAGATAAACAGACCTGCATGCACTCTTGAATCCATTCAACCTCATTCATGTGCAGTTTTCTAATGCATCTATAATTTATTAATATTCACATAAATCCTATTTTAAGAATTTTTTTCTTTGACAGCTCTGGGTAGAATTGACATCAAGGTTTTTTAACACCCCCTGCCCTTTTTATTTTACATTTTCATATAACATTTGGATCTCATATTTGTGTATTACTTTTTATTTCTGCCATTAAGAAAATGCCACTCATTTAGCAACATAGCATGGAGCTAATTTATGATCTCAGAGTTCCGTAGGTTGAAATTCCAGGTACACCATCACTTATCTGATTTTCTGCTTAAATTTCTGAAGACCAGAATCAAAGTTCCCATCATTTCTGAAAGCTCTGAGGATAAATCTATTTTTAATTAACTTAAATTGTTGAAAATTTAATTCCATGTAGTTGTAAGACTTAAGCCTTCACTTTCCAGATAGTGATGGTCAGGAGTTTTGCTCTTTCCAGAGGCTTCTCAGTTTCCTGGCTCATGCTCTCTCTTCTCTTTATGGAAAACCAACAATCGTGGATTAATTCTTCCCTTTTACATTTAATATGACTAACTTCTCTTTCTGCATCTTTTTTTTGCCTTGACCAGAGATTTTTTTTTTAGGATTTGCGAGTATGAGTTTATTTGAACTTTTTAAAAAAACATTTTATTAGGGGCTCATACAACTCTTATCACAATCCATACATTTTATCTTCTTTTAATAACATATTGCTTAAATTAGACACTTCTGGGTAATCCAGAATAATTGCTATTTATTTAGAATTGTAATTTTTAAATTTTCATTTAAAACTCTGTTCCCAGCAATATAAAAAATCGTGTTTTGTTGAAGAATGGAGTCTTAGGAAGGGTTATCATCATGAGAATTCTGCCTATCACAGTCATTACCAAATCATTGAACTTAGTTTCTTATTAGCTTGTTTATGTCAACTAGAACTCATGGATAGGGTTGGAGCTAACCCTATCAACAGGTGGTAGCTTGATGACACCTCTTTGAGGATGTGGCCTTTTGTATGAGAGTAAGAGATTCTGGGAACTGCCTCTCTTTCTGCCATGTTGCCTTCCTCCTCGCTTTACATCCACTGGACTCTGCACTGTCTGGCATGTGACATTTCTGTTTCTCAGTTCACCATTCTGCATCATCAGCATGTGGGTTCCTGAGTCTGGAGAGGGATTTCTGGACTGGATCTGGACTGGTGGACTTGAATTGGGCTGGATGTGATGCCTTCTTGTTATGTAATTACTTCTGGTTATAAAGCCCTTTCTTATACTTTATTATACATAGGTGAGCATCGTGGGATTAGTTTACATTTATTGGACCACTGTGACTTCTATTCATCTTGACCTTCAGAATCTTCGCCTCATACTCCACCTACTCAAAAGGGTTCATAGTCATAGATTCCATTTTCCACTTTCTCATGGACTTAAACTTGGGGTGTGAATTAATTTTCTTAGAATAAAGTCCTGGAAGGGACTTCATTGGAAGGGATAAGTGAGTGAGGCACCTTCCCTGTAGCCCATACACATCAGCTCATAAGATAGTCTTAATTTCCAGCCTGGCAGGTTTCAAAGAACACCGGAGTTACACTCATTTTAGCGAGTTACTATACCATTGCCACACATCAAATACCATCCATATCATTGCTATTAGCTGCTACTGTGCCCGTTCTGACTCGTTAGAACTCAATGTACAAAAGAAGAAGCATTGCCAGGTCCTGCAGGAGCCTCACAATTGTTCTTAGGTTTGAATCCATTGTGGCAACCTTGTTTCAGCCCAATTTGTCCAGGATAGCCTTACTTTATGGCCTTTTCTGATTCAGAAACCCTATAGAGGATTTTCCAAGATTTAACTGTGTATGGGAGAAAAGAGCTTCCTATTTCTCCCATGGAGTCACTGACGATTTTAATCAGCTTATCTTGTAGTTATCAGTCCAACTATTATTGGACACTACAGTCACGGATGTCACTAATGTTATCCAGACTGCTATGACAATTGTTGCTGCTGTTAGGTGCCCCAAGTCATCTCCCACTTAAAAGTGGTTCTAGGCACTCCGTTAGTTGACTCTAATGAAAGGGACTCTAGTAGTTACTTGAGTAAAACTTTTCAGGAAGTAGCCTAGGAACAAGAATCAATCGAAAGGAAGAAAGTGGTACGTGCTCTAGAGAAGCTGAAAACAAGGCTCCAGGAAGAAGAACATTTTGAATCAGCTTTATGAAACATTTTAAAATCAATGGGAATGTTTAAAAAGCTGATAAATAATTAGATACACTTATTTGAGAATGCCAGGAAATCTGGAAGACAGTTGCCAACTATCAGGAAAAGATCCATATATGTGCCCATTCCAAAGAAAGACGACCAAGAAGACTACTCAAAATAAAGAATAATATCACTTAGATCACATGCAAGCAAAATTTTGCTGAAAAAAAACCAACAGTGGTTGCAAAGAATCAATGCCTTTAAATCATGTTGCTGGTGAAGAATATTAAGGCACCAGATTATTGAAAGCACCATTGACTGTTAGAAGGACAAACACATCTGTCTGGGAAGAAGTACAGCCAGTGAACTCCTTAGAAGCATGGATGTCGAAACTTCATCTCACGTACTTTCGACGCGTGGTCAGGAGAAACTAGCCCCTGGAGAAGGCCATCGGGCTCGGTACGATAGAGGGGCATTGACAAAGAGGAGGGCCTTCCACGAGGATTGACACTGTGGTTACAAAAACATAAAAAAAGATTGTGAGGATGGCACAAGACGGGACAGTTTTTTATTCTGTCATATGTAGAGTGGCTATGGCTCTCAATCAACTCTATGACACCTAACGACAATGACAGCAATATGTACTGTATTTCTATTAAAAAAAGTGCACATCATTATTTGTGTGTATGTACGAACCACACATGACCCTTGCACAGTAGCTTTCTGAACAGCATTAAGCCCTCTAGGTGCATGCGAACAATATTTTTGTGGGTGCATTTTATGAAAAAGTATCATCCAACCAATAAAAGGTCTCCCAGCGTATGTCATCTTTGCAAGACTTGCCATTTTTGAAGCCATTATTACCGATATTTTATCCACTCATCTGTTGAAGGACCTTTCTTCTATTACTAACCCTAAAGTTTAGCAAGCATCATGCCTTTAAAATGGATACGTCTTTACCAGAAGCACGTCCAAAAGTCTGGCCATCCTTGCATGGAAGGAGTAGTCTAGTGATACTCCTTTCAGAACAGATCTGTGCTTCCTCTGCTAGTGTGTGGAATACTCAATATCCCTTACCAACACCTGAAGTCAGGGCCACCGCTTCTTCTTTGGCATTCTCTATTCATTGCCAAGCTTTGGCATGCATATGAGGCGGATGAAAATGTCATGGGTTGGGTCAAGGATACCTAATTTCCCCAAATGATATATTTTCCCTTAACGCTTGTTAAGAGGTATTTTATAGCAGATGTACCCACTGATATGCATAACCAGATTTCTTCACTGCTGCTACCATGGATTTGATTGTGTATCCAAGTGAAATGCAATCTTTGATGAGTTCAGTGTTTTCTTCATTCATCATGATTTTGTGTATTAGTCTATTCATGAGGATTCTTTCTTGTTTTCTTTTCATAGTGGTATAATAGTTGCTGAAGGCTATATAATCTTTGTTTTTCAAAGTAAGTGTCCGCTTTCAGTAAGCAAGATTTTGGCACCTGCGTACCTGAGGTTGTCAATAAGCCTTTCTGCAATGCCAATGCCATACTCTTCTGCATGGAGTTCATTTTCTTCCATTCTTTGCATACAGGTTGGATACATATGTTGAAACGACACAGCTTCTCACATACATCATTTTGTTTTTAAATCATGCAGTGTCTCATCATTTTGTTTAAACAACAGTCTCTTAGCTTATGTACAGATGATGTATTATCCAAGTTAAGTATTCTACAATTCAAATTTTTAAATTGCTATTAATAATTTGTTATTTACACATAGTCAAAGTCATTTCATTGTCCATATAGGTAAACAGCCATCTGGTATTTTCTGCTTTCAACCAAGATTTTTCTGAAGAGCAATGATATCCACATCTCTGGTGCTCTTATGAATCCTATCTGAATACCTTACAGTTCCATATTAATATCTGCTGCAACCATTTTTAAGTTATCCTCAGAAAAAATTTACATACATGGGATATTGATGTTAGTTTTTGTATTCTATTGATTCACTTTTCATTGGAATGGGTACAAACAACTAGATCTTTTTAACAAATTTTTAGCATAAAGAAGTGAGTGCTTTGATTTTGCATTTGTTTGTTGAAACATGTGAGTTGATATTCTGTCAATTCCTAGGTGTTGTTTTTCACCTATGGCCTCAGCACAACGTGGAATATTTCCTTGAATACCATTGGTTATTGATCACATGCTACCGCCTGATTTTTGGCACAACCGTTCCATGTATCCCTTCTACCCTGTGCTGATGTTTCGTGAATCATTCTGTATTTTGCATATAAAATCATTCAGTGTTGCAACTGAAAGGTTGATTTATTTATTTCAATGTCAGAAGTGTTGAGTTCGTTCATTCTGTTTGGTTTTTAAGTGCCAGGTGTTATCCCAATACTGTCACTTGAAAACTTTAATGAAAATATACTTATCTTGATCTCAGAAGAAGTGGGCAATAGAAATGTGTATCAAGGAGAACTTATTCTCCAGCATCCACTTCAAATAAATCAAGAAAGTTGAAAGAGAAGAAATAATAACAGAGGTATGTGCAGTGAAAGATACAGAGTAGGAGCATTAATCTATGAAATTGAGACAAGGTCTATCTAAGTTATCCATTTAACTCTCACCCAATAAATAAATGGTCAATTATAATACTTGCCGAGACAGTTATAGATATATCCCTAGAGATGATTACTGAGGTTTTTATAATATCCAACATTTTAATGGCTGCTTTTTTGTTTTTAATTTTTAAAATAATTTTATTGGGGTCTAGTACATCTCTTATCACAATCCATCCATCCATCCATCCATTGTGTGTCAAGCACATTTGTGCATTTGTTGCCCTCATCATTCTCAAAACATTTACTTTCTACTTGAGCCCTTTGTATCAGCTCCTCATTTGTTCCCCTCCCTCCCAGTTCCCCCCGTCCCTCATGAACCCTTGATAATTTATGTTTTTATTATTTTGTCATTTTTTTTATACTGCCTGACATCTTCCTGCACTTTTCTGTTGTCTGTCCCCCAGGGAGGAGGTTAAGTATACATCCTTGTGATCGGTTTTAATTATGCTTTTCTTGTCCCTATTCCTCTGAATATCTTTCAATTAAAGACTTCGTTATGAATTTTTCTTAGTAAAGTGAAATAGTTGACAGCTATGTTAGTACAAGTTTGCTTTTGAAAATTTCATAGAAAATTATGGAAACGATCTGACACAGGTTTATTATATGTTATTGTAGTAATTAACTTATTATATTTTACTTTAGAAACAATGCACTTTCTATTCAATTGTATATGGTACAGTGACATAAGGTTGGGCTGTGAGCTGGCAGGTCAGTAATTTGAAACGACCAGCTGCTTCTTGGGAGAAGAGAAGGCTTTCTACTCCTATAAATAGTGAGTGTCCACAATGCACGGAGCAGTTAACCTTGGTCCTACAGGGTCGCTGTGAGTAAGAATCAACTCGAAGGCAATGCGATTTTAGGTTTAAATGTTTGGTTGGAACTAAATTTTATGAGCACATTTTAATAAATGATTTAATGTTTCTATAATTCTCATAATCCCCATGTATTTCCGGTGGCTTGTGTAAATCTAGGCACATTCTTTTAACTTAAAAGATGGAGAAATAGTGAATTCAAACCCTGTATAAATGACACAGATCCTGTAGCAATTGCAGACATTCTGCTAGGTAGGAGTATATTTTATATGTTATTTCTAACATTTTAGTGATCCAGAATTATATAAAATAACATGATTTAATAACATTTTAATAATTTCTAATAGTAACAAGCATTTTTAACATGAAGCAAGCATATAGGATGATAAAGCATTAAATGAGATAAGAAATATATTTATCCAAAGAGAAAATGCATTCTTATGCTTCTCTTTAATATATATATATATAATGTATTCATCATTTTTATTGCTTCTCAGTTTGCCATTCCTACACTTTTGGACATACCCTAAGATAGACCCGATGACAGGGTAGAATTTCCCCCGTGAGTTCCCAAGGCTGTCACTCTTTATGACAGCTGGTATTTGGAACTGCCTTCTATGTGAGTAACAGTCCAACGCATAACCACTAAGCCACTAGGCCTCCTTAAAGTTCTGAGGTCGCTATACTTATATTTGTAGGAATCTGGACTATAGTGTATATAAAAATATTTTTAAATGAATTATGTGATCAAATATAGTTAATTTACCCATAATTCATATGCCATGCATTGGCAGATTACAATGTTGAAAGATGTGCCTCATTTACTTAGCTGGCTGACTAAATTAGACTCAAAGTGAGAAAAGGCAACAAAAATATAGATTTTAAAATAATTCATTTTCTCATATTTTGCCACTGAAGCCAATGATCATAGCAAAAGCCCCAAAGGGAGAAAAAAAATAAATATTTTTTAATTAATATTTTTTTCCTCTTTGAGTCTATGCTCAATGCTGGTTTATTCTTCATTGGGAGGAGAGAATTGCCGTTGGGCACCCTGCAGCCTTGAGCACAGCTGGCATCTACAACACTGTGGTGCATGCCCAAGAGCCAGGCAGAGAAATGACAGACTGGGGGTTGTAGCAGTGATTTCTTTGCTCCCTAGAGAAGTCCCTATTCAACGCAGTGGCAGGGGTCTCAGTAGGAAGCTAAAGCACAGGCGTGTCTGCACACATGTGTTCAAGAATTCCACGTCGAAATTTAAGTGTGTTGACGAATCTGATGCCAAGCCCTGATATAAACAATAATGCAGGCACCGTGCTAGTGACCAGAAGGCTGCGGACGGAACCACGATGCCACGATGTCAGGCGTGGCTTTCTGCTCCCTTTTTCCATTTTTAATCATTTTATTGGGAGCTCTTACAGCTTTTATCACAATCCGTATATACATCCAATGTGTCAAGCACAGTTGTACATTTGTTGCCCTCATCATTCTCGAAAACCTTTGCTTTCTACTTGAGTCCTTGGTATCAGCTCCTTATGTTTCCCCTCCCATCCCATTCTCTCATGAACACTTGATAGTTTATAAATTATTATTATTTTGTCATCTCTCACACTGTCTGACGTCTCCCTTCACCCATTTCTATGTTGCCCATACCCCAGGGAGGGAGTTACATGTAGATCCTTATAATCAATTCCCCCTTCTGCCCCACCTTCCCTCCACCCTCCCAATATCGCCACTCTCACCACTGGTCCTGAAGGGGTCATCCACCCTGTGTTTTCAGTTCTTTCTGCACCAGTGTGCATCCTCTGGTCTAGCCAGGTTTGTAAGATAGAATTGGGATCATGATAGTGGGGGGTGGGGAGAGGAAGCATTTAAGAACTAGAGGAAAGTTGTGTGTTTCATTGTTGCTACATTGCACCCGGACTGCCTTGTCTCCTCCCTGCAACCCTTCTGCAAATGAATGTCCAGTCACCTACAGATGAGCCTTGGGTCGCCAATCTATACTCCCCATCATTCACAATGGTATGATTTTTTTTCTTTGATGCCTGATAACCTGATCCCTTTGACACCTTGTGATCACACAGGCAGGTGTGCTTCTTCCATGTGGGCTTTGTTGCTTCTGGGCTAGAAAGCCACTTGTTTACCTAAAGCCCCAAGAGAATATCAAAAATAGACTTTGGAGCCAGGGCGTGGCACCCCATTGGACCCAACTGGAAAATGCTCCTGAAGGTCAACAAACAGACCTTGAACTATTTACAGGCTTTTCTCTTTTTGTTTGGTTTTGTTCTGTTATTATTTTTGTCATTGGTGTTTTTTTGGTTGTTGTTGTTTTGTTTTCCTGTCTCCCTTTATTTGGTGCTCTATTGTTTTTATGTGCATATTATTATCTATGTAGCTCTATCTATATTAGATAGGCTGGATAAAAAATGTGGAGGAAAAAACAACATGAAAGACTGATGGCTCCATGAGGCCAGGGGAGAGGGAGAGTTGGGGGAAAGGAAGTGGTGTTAAACACAGGGAAAGGGAGCAACATGCGATTCAAAATCAGTGTCAAAGAGGGTGTAAGAGACCTTGTAGGGCTTGATCAAGGGCAATGTAACCAAGAGGAATTACTGAAACCCAAATGAAGGCTGAGCATGATAGTGGGACAAGGAAATAGAGGAAAGAACTAAGAAGCAAAGGACATTTATAGAGGTCTAAATACAGGCATGTGCATATGTAAATATATTTATATATGATGATAGGGACATAGGTCCAGGTGCATATATTTATAGGTTATTATTAAGGTAACAGATAGACATTGGACCTCCACTCAAGTACTCCTTCAATGCAAGAGCATTTTGTTCTATTAAACTGGCATTCCATGATGCTCACCTTCGCGACACAATCACTGAAGACAAATGTGTGCATAGGCACGTGTGGTGAAGAAAGCTGATAGCGCTCAGCTATCAAAAGATATAACATCTGGGGTCTTAAAGGCTTGAAGATAAACAAGTGGCCTTCTTCTTTCTTGATAACATGCTTGTAATCCTGATGGAGCAGTTCTTCCCTATGCTGTGTGTGTGTGGGGGGGGGGGGGGTAGCACAAGAGGCAGAATCCATGCCTCAGCAGGGGGTATCAGCATCTATCTGGAAGGCTTTTGTTTTTCCTTTTTCATTTCTACCATCATTATCTTCCCTGTAACAAACCTGGAGCAGGTTTGCATTCCAATCACTCTCTGCAGGAGTGTCTATGCATTTGTTTACTGGTGGTTTCTCAGAGAGAAAGAAACTATTCCCCATGCATTCAAGAGTGCGATTTTGTAAATTCTTCACCAGGATAATTCATAGCTCTGGAGTTTCCCTGGTGAGGAAGAAATTTCATTTGGGTATAATTTTGTCAGAGCTCCGGGAAGGGCTTACCACTTTTGACATGTGAGACATCACAGCTCTGGGAAGGAGCTGATTACCAAGGCATATCTGTTACCACTTTCCAGGTGGCTGGGTACCTCAACAGCAACCTCCTTCTCCTGGAGCTGTACTCACAGTTTCTACGGAAGACTGAGTCTGCACCACCGAGAAGAGCTTCTGGTTATGTAGAAAATTTATGATTCATAATTAGAAGAATCAGAGAGGCCATGGAGTGTTGAGGTTCCACCAGATAATTTTATCTGATTGTCCTTTGGACCAGTCCTTCTTAAGCACCGTGACTGTGAGTAATTTACTAAGCCTTTACAAATCTCATGTCCCTAATCTGCAAAATGGGCTTAGCAAAACTTCTCTCATAGGCATTGTTTTGTAAATGTTTTAGGTTTATAAAAAGGTATGTCTTTATCCCAGTATCTGTCACACCATTAAGTCACAACTAAATCCACTGCCATAGAGTTATTTTCTACTCATTACAACCCTACAGGTTTTCAGAAGACGCTACTTTTACTTACGTAGTCACCTGCATTCTTTCATGATTTCCCTTCTCAATAATTGATAACTACTATTGATATATTCCATACAACTAAACAAGTTATAAAGAACCCTGGCCACATTTTGAAGCATCGTTCTGAAATACGTTCTCTTCTCGCCATTCAGAGACCTTCACACAATTTCATGTAAACACATTTGTTGTAAACGGACAGCTATCCCGTGGCTCAGTAGGACGGTCAGCTCCTGTAGAGATTCCAGGTTGGAAAACTCCGTGGAGGCAGTTGGACTGTCTCACTGGACCAGTGGATTTGAAATAGACTCCTTGGCATCTCTCAAAAATGACAAATGCATTTCATATCTGACGTAAAGTTTGGTGATGCATTGAGGAAAATGTCTAAGGTAATAGAATCCTTACTTCCTTTCTCCGCAGCACGGTCAGGTGGCACGTATTTGCCTTCTTCACCCTTCAAGAGATGCCTAGCAGAGATGGAGGTTCTATGGAGGAGAGTCTTTGCATTTACTGGTCTTTTTCAAAAGCTTGCAGACAAGCGGGCACTATTTGTTTATTACTTCTTCTGCAACTGTAGACTGCAATTAGTTTAGAGTTACCCCTTTTGATAAATGAAGGGATAGATTAGGTAAAATTTAGCAATGAGGGGCAGCAATTCTAATCCATCAAAAGAAGTGGGAGTTTTATTGAATCAATCTCTGAAAAACCATTGCAAAACATTCATTAAATTGCTATCATTGCTATTAATTTTGATAACATTTTGACACGTGGCACAAGGTGTCTGGAACTTGACTTTATTGATGGGGCTAATGGTAATTTACTTTCAACAGTGCCTTCCTTGATCAATGAGTTTAGTTTTAGAGAGTTTGCGTGTGCTGTATAAACCTGTAAATCTGCAGGCGTATTTAAATGGTAGACATTTAAATACAATTAAAAGGGTTGGCAAGAAGTGGGCAGGATTTGCTTCCAATAACCATTTATTTGTTTCTTTCTATTTAAAATTACCCTGTATCACACTGAATGATATCGATCAATCAGTGGAGTGACTGGCATGGGCTGTCTGGAATGACGCCTTTCATAAACAGCCCTGCTTAGCACTCCATCACCTGTCACTGTGTATAGAGCAAGGATGCCTGAAAATATTCTACTACTTTTTTGAGCGATAGCCAAGACTCTACTTAAATGAATAGAATATCTCAGAGAAAATCACCAGACTTTCCTTCAGAATTCTGGGAATTGTTACCCAGATTACTGATTAATCATGAATAAGGAGCTAGTAAATCTTATGGAACTTATGATTAAGAAGTTATAAACAGTTGTTCCAGAGCTGAAGCTGAATGTAAATATGTATAATCTCTACATTTGTGGATATGTCTGTCTACATTCTCTCTCATTCTGTCTATTTCTGTGATTTTTTTAGGCTAAATGAAAGACACGACACCACGTTGATTAAATGATGTTTACACTAAACTGCATGAAGTTTTCTGAAAGGCGAGAAGAGAAAATGTTTCAGAATGATCCTTCAACATGTGGCCAGTGGTTCAGGTTGTGAAAAGATGCTGTGGAGGGCTGAGTGTGCCCGCCAGAACTGTACACATTTGAGAACTCTCAGGGGAGGCTGCCTCCTCCAGAGATTTGCCATTTGCTTTTCACTTCAAAGCATTTGGGCTCAGCCTCCTGGTAACGAGCCAAAGTGAACATTCAAACATCTGTAGCTTCTCTTTTCAACATGCGTTCCTTTTGTTGGTATGTCAGAAAGGGGAATGTGAATTGCAAAGCAAATACTAGGCTTTTATTTAAGTTTTAATTTCAGTGCACCCTTCGGTGCATCAGGAAGTCACGTCTGTATGTTATATGTTCATTGAATTAAAGACATAAATATTTGAAGCTCATTGGGAACATAGAAACTAATTTGTTTGGCATTTAGAAGTGGTAAGTTATTTGCCAAATGGTACACAGCTGGACAAAAGGTTGTCAACTCTGGAGCTCTCACGTGTGCCCTTCCTTTCCCTTGAGTTCTTCATTCGGTTCATGATATGCCTATTGGCCAGCTACCATCAGAGACACACTATGCAGGCTGTTGGGATGCTAAACAGAGCATGACAGGAGCGAGTCATGTAATAGAGTGGCGCATATTGGGCCCCCATACTGGACTCCTTTGGGCCCCCAAAGATTCTGTGGGGCATACTATTGTTACTGCTACTACATGCTACTCAAAAAGACCCTGTGTGCAATAGAACAGAAACACTGCCTAGACTGGGACAGTCCTCGTACTTGCTTTTATGCTTGAGCCCATGGCTACAGCCACTGTGTCAGTGCATCTGGTTGAGGGACTTCTTCTTTGGGCTGACAATCTACTTTACCAACCACGAGGACCTTCTCCAGGGACTGTGCCTCTTGAAAAGATTTCCACAGAACCTGAAATGAAGTTTCACTATCCGCATTTCCAAGAAGCATTCCCTAATGTTTCCTCCTAGGTAGCTGGGTTCTTCCTTCTTGATGTTCAAATCCAGAGTATAGGCCACGCATTCCCCCAACACCAGCATGGAAAGGCCTCACTTCTTCTTTGACCTTTAAAAAAAAATCCTTTTATTAGGTGCTCATACAATTCATCACAATCCATACATACATCAATTGTGTAAAGCACATTTGTACATTCATTGCCCTCATTATTCTCAAAACATTTGCACTCCACTTAAGCCCCTGGAATCAGGTCCTCATTTTTTGCCCTCACTCCCCACTCCCTCTTCCCTCATGAACCCGTGATAATTTATAAATAATTATTTTGTCATATCTTGCTCTGTCCCAAGTCTCCCTTCACCCACTTTTCTGTTGTCTGTTCCCCAGGGAGGAGGTCACATGTAGATTCTTGAAATCGGTTCCCCCTTTCCAATCCACCCTCCCTATACCCTCCCAGTATCGCTACTCACACCACTGGTCCTGAAGGGATCACCCACCCTGAATTCCCTGTGTTTCCAGTTCCCATCTGTACCAGCGTACATTCTCTGGTCTAGCCAGACGTGCAAGGTAGGATTCAGATCATGACAGTGGGGAGGGTGGGGAGCAGAGGAAGCATTTAGGAACCAGAGGAAAATTGTATTTTTCATCATGGCTACATCTCACCCTGACTGGCTCGTCTCCTCCCCAAGACCCTTCTGTATGGAGAAGTCCAGTGGCCTACAAATGGGCTTTGGGTCTCCACTCTGTAATCCCCCTACATTCACTATGGTAAAATGTTTTGTTCTGATGATGCCTGATACCTGATCCCTTTGACACCTTGTTATCGCACAGGCTTGTGTGCTTCTTCCATGTGAGCTTTATTGCTTCTGAGCTAGATAGCCGCTTATTTACCTTCAAGCCTTTAAGACCCCAGACGCTATCTCTTTTGATAGCCTGGCACCATCAGCTTTCTTTGCCACATTTGCTTATGTACCCATTTGTCTTCAGTGGTCATATCAGGGAGGTGAGCACATAATGAAATGATTTTTTGTTCTTTGATGTCTGATAACTGATCCCTTCGGCAACTCGTGATCACACAGTCTGGTGTGCTTCTTCCATATGGGTGTTATAGCTTCTGAGCTAGATGGCCGCTTATTTACCTTCATGCCTTTAAGACCCCAAACGCTGTATCTTTTGATATCCGGGCACCATCAGCTTTCGTCACCACATTTGATTGTTCACCCTCTTTGTCTTCAGTGATTGTGTCAGGAAGGTGAGCAACATAGAATGCCAATTTAATAGAAAAAAGTATTCTTGCATTGAGGAAGTACTTGAGTGGAGGCCCAATGTCCTTCTGCTACGTCATTACTAAATCTATAAATATATTCACATAGATCTATTTCCCCATCTTCATATATAAATATATTTGCATATGTACATGTCTTTATCTAGACTTCTATAAATTCCCTTTTCCTCCCAGCTCTTTCCTCTATTTCCTTGAACTTCACTCCTGTCCCACTATCATGCTCAGTCCCCACCAGGGTTTCAGCAATTCCTCTTGGCTACATTACCCTTGATCATGCCCAATCAGGCCTCCTATACCCTCCTCACCACCGATTTGGATTAATTGTTGTTCCCTTGTCCCTGAGTTTATTACCACCACTACCTTTTCCCCACCTCCCCCTCTCCTATGTCCCCGTGGAACTGTTGGTCCCGTTGTTTTCTCCTCCAATTGTTCATCCAGCCTATCTTATTTAGACAGACCTGCAGAGATAATAATATGCACAAAAACAAGACAGAGCAAAACCAAACAACATTATGCAACAAAACAACAACAAACCAATGACAAAAACCAAACAAACCTAAAACACAGCAAGAAATAAAAGCTTGTAGTTAGTACAAGGATTGTTTGTTGTTCCTTTGCAGTGTTTTCTAGTCCAGTCTGTTGGGACACCACACCCTGGCCCCAAAATCCACCTTCAGCATCCCCTGTGGATCTTGCCTCTCCATTCCCTTGCTATTCTGTTGCATCCCCTTAATGTTTTGCCTCAGTATGGCAGGATTCAATCGAGTGCAATTCCCACACTGTGTTTCCAGTGTTGTCCCCTATAAGGATATGAGTCTGCCTCATAGTGGGGCCAGCCATGTGGTCCTCTCTGTGGCCTGGCTGCTCTAAATGGGAACATCATCTTCATGGCCTGGTGGGCCAGGATGTGCTCTACTCTCTCCTCTCCCCCTTCATCTGCTCCCATGTGTGCTCTGATCAGATATGTCCCTTTCCCGGAACTGTAGATTCAGTGCCATCCTTTGTAATAAATTCTTCTGAGGGGAGGGGCAGGTGTGCACTTAGTAGTTGTGGTTGGGGCCGGCCCCCCAGACCTCTCACTGGTTCTCTACTCCACACTGACATGTTGAATTCACATCTTGGAGCACTGAGTTGAAGTCTGTTCTCTCTTTTCCTGTGGATATATAAACAATACCATCCCCTTGGGTGGGTTAGTGCCCTGTGTCCCCACTACCCTTTTCTTTTTTATTATTATTGTTTTTTTCTTTCCCCACCTCTTTTTTAGATGCCTACCATGTGTATCCCTGTATTTGGTCTGGTCTCTGACATATTACCTTGTCCTCACCCCAGGAATGTCTGTATACCATAGTTTTTCCCTATGCCTTTTTTCATTTATTGTTTAAAGCTCACCTCAGCAGCCTTTGAATTCATTCCATCTGTAAGTCTATGCTATCTTGAGATCTGTTTTCTCTTTTTTACCCTCTGGGTGAGGTTGTTCTATGTGGCAGTCTCTTATTTATGCGTGGTGAGTGTTGTTCTTCTGCCCATACTGGGTTGGCAAGGATCTTTTGTAGGGCTGGGTTTCTTCTAACGTATTTTTTGAGTTTCTCCTTGTCTTGGAAGACTTACTTCTCCATCTATCTTAATAGATAATTTGGCTGGGTAGAGTATTATTGGGTTTGCATTGTTTTCCTTCAATTTTTGGAATATGTTACCCCACTCTCTCCTCTTCTTCATAGTTTCTGATGATAGGTCTGAGCATATTCTTATTTGGGAACTTTTATTTGTGATTGCTTGTTTTTCCCTAGCTGCTCATAATTTTCTCCTTTTCCTCAAAATTGGATTATTTATTATGTGCCTTGGTGACTTCTTCTTGGGATTCAATATAGCTGGTGTTCTTTCAGCTTCCTGAATGGTTGCCTGGTTTTCATTCATTAAGCTGGGGAAGTTTTTCTCCAAGAATTCTCTCACTATTTTTTCAGATGACTTCTTCATTGTGTCTTCCTCTGGTAAACCAATAATTCTAATGTTGCTCCACTTCATAGCATAAGTCATAGCTCTTAAGTTTTCTTCAGCTTCTCTGATGATCTTATTAGATTTTTGTTAGCGTTTGTTAAAGTCTGCTTGGCTGTCCTCCAAGTCATTGATGTGGTTCTCTGCTTCCTCCAGTTGATTCTCAAGGTCCATGTTTCTGCTACTGGCTTTTGTTATCTCCTCCCTAAGCTCCTCTATTTCCCTTTGGTTTATGACTTTTATTTCCTCTATCATTTCATCCTTTTTCTGTTGTTTCCCTCATATCCTGTATAACTCCAAGTAGCATTCTGAAAATGGCTTTCTATGCTAGCTCAATATCTGCTTCTTCTATGCATTATGTTCAGGATATCTTATGCCATTGCCTTTTGTTTCTCCCGTATTTTCATTGAGGTCATTGGGGCTGATGGCTGTTTGAGTTGCGTTGTTTTCGAGGAGCCAAATGCCATTTTCCAGGGAGTCGAAGAGCACTGGCTCTCTCTGAGAGACTTGTAGGAATGCTTCATTTAACTGCCCACAGCTTATTTCACTATGGAATTGACCTACCACTTTATCCTCCTGTGGCTTCCCTCTTAAGGGAGTGACCCAGAAGGCTGGTAGATTGCCTGCTTTGGTGTTGTAGAAGTTGGGCAAAGTTTCCTGAAGCAGTTTGGAATGTTGAGGGGTGGTGGCCGAGCTACCTTAGGACCCCAGGCACATAGGCAGGAATTACCCTGTAAGATGTTGAGCAGAGTATCCCCTGGTGCAGGTCATCAGGGCCTTCCCAACCTCTGGCTAGCTACACAGGGTAGAGCTCACCTAGCTGGGTGTGGTGCAGGCATAAATGCCCTAGACTAAGGGAAGTGGTCTGGAGGTTAGCAGTAGTGTATAAGAGACCAAGAAAGAGACAAAGAGGAGAGAAAACATTACAAAACAAGCCCACTGAGCCTGTGGGGGGCTGGGGGAGGAGGGGGGATAGGGGTTCATCTACATTGTTGCTCTTGTTTCCATCTCCTCTCTGTCTGCCCCCTCAGTCTTTGAGGGCTGGGCAGGGGATTTTTCTCAACACAGCCACAGCTTGACCCTGGTGCCTCTGAGTAGGGACTAAACCCTTGCAGCTCCACTGGTGGGGATTGGGACTCAGCTACATTGCTGCCTTTGTTTCCATCTCTTTGCTATATATTTGATCTTTCTTATTCATTAACCAACGTTCATATGCATATAAGGAGACTGGGTCAGGATTACCTTAGTCTTCAAAATGACATCTTTGCTTTTTAGCAGGTTATCTCTTGTGACACAGTACATTGTGCATTGGGATGTCAATCATAAAGGTTTGAAATCACCTCTTTATTGGAGTCTTGTTACTCCCATAATAATTTACAGTCTCAGAAACCCCCAGAACTGTTCTACTCTGTCCTATTAGGTCTCTATGAGGTGAAATCAACTCAGTGACTGTGAGTTTGGTTTGGTTGGCTTATGCAGATTTGGCATCCAGACAATTTTTCTCATGAGCATTGATTTTAAATTTGAGTACAATGGCATCTTTGACAGCTTTAATGATTTCTTTGTTCACTATGTGTTGAATTTTGTTCTTGTTGCATGTATTTTTCTGTTTGGTTTTTTTTTGAGGTGTAATTTATATAGGAGGCTTTCATCTTTGATCTTTGTCAATAAGTGCTTAATGTTTTCTTTGCTTTCAGCAAGTAGGTTTGTGGCATCTACACTTTTTAAGATTGTCAAGGAATCTTCCAATACAGCTGCTGCATTTTTTCATATTATCCAACTTCTTAGTTTATTGACTCAGCATACAACTTGACTATTAAAGTAAAAAGACACAAATCTGGCACTCATCTCTCTTGATTTTAGAACATGTAGGATCCCTTTTTCTGTTTGCATGGCTGTCTCTTGCTCTATGCACAGTTCTATATGTATAAAATTAAGTGCTCTGAAATTCCCACTCTGCAATGTTATCCATATTTTCTTATGACCCACATCTTTTCAGGCTTTTGAATAATCAATGAAACACAGGTAAATATTTTTCTGGTATTTTCTGTTTTCAACCATGATTCATTGGATGTCAATGTTCTATTGGTTGTAGTCAAATAATTTATCAACCTGTTCACTGTCCTAATGACCATTAAAACCATTAAAAATGTTAGTTTATGATTTTATATGGTTTTTACTTAAATCAAACAATAAAAGAGGTACACAAAACTAGATTATGTTATAATAACCAGTTCTAAAATATTGATTAGAAGTATTAAATAACTGACAAAAACCCGACAAAACTCTTATACAAGATATTTCCATATTACTTCATTTTTCTTAACTAGCATTTTATTGGTTGTTTTGAGATCAGTACAGAAACTTTATGAACAATTTGTACACAATTATTAATGTACTAAAATCCTAAAATGCCATGTAAAATTTGTTATTAAATTCCAGTGATTTTACAGTCTTAAAATTTGTGGCAATTTTAAAAGAGATTATCAAGTACTCATACCTTCAAATGTTGATAAGCTGTTACATATTAAGTCCTACTAAATCACAATTTAATGTCACGCACATTCCACACTCAAATGTTCAACCCTTCACAGAGCATAACAAAATGATCAGGAAAGCTATGCTACCACAAGCAATGGTCTGACAGAACGCACATGGTTCCGACAAGAAATCCATCAGGACACCATGGTTTTCTTCTAGTAGAAAAAACAAATGAACATGGAAACAAAATTTAGATGTTCAAGTCATACAAATGCATGACCATGACTCCAAATGGTCATTAAGCATGTTTTGTATTAGGGATACAAAATTGCCCCCCCCCCCAATGGAATGTTAGGTTGACTCACAAGACCGTCAAATCTTTCCTACATTTAACATCCTACTATTTATTGGTTGTACCAAAAAATAAACCACCAATAAATGATTTCACATCTTAAAAAACAGCACTTATACTTTTTAAAAAATTGGATGAATTGGGATTTCCTCTTTCTTAACAATGTTTCTAGAGCTACTAAAAAAACTTGCATTTACAAAAGACTTGATAAATATATTCTGCGGAATTGTACACAAAGGGAGACTGATAAGACATGATAACCAGTAATCAGCGTTGGGTTCTTTTTCTCCTGCTTCATCAGAAGCTGGACTCTTCTCATTCTCTGTTTCCCCATTTTCAGCAGGTAAATCTTGAGCTTCTTGGTTAGCTACTCCGGCCAGTTTGCCCTTTACTCCTCCTTTCCCTTTTGCTTATACTTTTTGTCTGAAGAGTTGTCCTTTTCTGTTGCCTTTTTTTGGTTTCTTCTCCACTTTTTCAGGCACAGATTTCGCTCACATCCTTGACTCTCTCCTCCTGGGCTCCTCTGTCACTGCCCCTTCGACAGAACTGACCTTCCTTTTGGGTATCTTGCCTGTGGGGACCTCAGGGTCTCCAAGCTGGGCCACTGCTGCTCTGTGCCAGCCAAGATACCTATATTGCTTCTTGAATTGGAGTCCTCACTGGCAATATTCTTGCGGGGATTAGACCAGCTATCCCGCATCAAGCTGGGTCCAATATGAGGCATGCGGATGAAAGGAAAAGAGATATATACAAAGTGTGGGATCAGGAGGACTCCAATGTGATGGACTGTAGTCCCGAGTATATTTGTAGCTTGGTTTTTATATTTTTCTTACACAAGGGAATTGGTTACAAGACAAACATCAAAGAACTTAAACATTCCTAAACTCTTATCTATGCAAATGTTACTTAACTAGTCACAGTTTCTTAACTTTAGAATAATAAAAGCACTAAGTTCAAAGACAATCCCACGGATATGCAAGATTCAAGTGAGCCTCAAAGAGATCTTAAATAACTGGGTTATCGCTCAATGTTTTTAGTAGCAAAGTCACAAATAACAGTCATTTTGCAATGTTTTTGTCTGCAGAGACACAGAGGCACCAGGAATTAGCCATCCATCAGTAAACACCTTGATCAGCAGGATGCTTCCTACATATTCTTGCCTTTTATCCAAGCATCTTGGGTTGTGTCATTTATCAACCATCTTTCCCTGTAGGAGTAGCATCCTATTCCTTCAGAGGTAGGCCAATTAGACAATAGTCAATAGTCATTGTGTTTGATATATTAGAAAGAGTTAAGGTGACTCCTCATCTCTGAATGCCCCTGTTCTGCTTCTGCTGAACACACAGAAAATTTTCTGTCATTATGTTTAGTTCTTTGAACACTTTCTTGGATTGCATAATTCACTCATAAATCTTGCAGGGATTTAAGGCATAACACTGAGCTGAAACACATGACAGCGTGTCACCCGCCGGTTGTCGGGCACTTTACCTTATATGTTTGTCTTCTGAAGTAACAAACTCAAGGGAATAAAAATTTAATTTTTCATCAAAAGCATAATGAGTTTTATGAAATGAATATAAATTACAAGCTTAACTGCACTACAGTTTTACACCTATGGATGGAGTGAATATTACTAAGGGTGTTTACCCTGTTACACAGTTGAAAAAAGAGCTAGGGATATATTTGTCATTTCCTCATCTGGTGGCTGCCCAGTGAGAACCTTGGTGAGAGCCCTGATAACAATTGCTATTTGAACAACTCATTCACCAACAAAATAAAACATGGAGTCTCTGTTCTGTGAAACTAATGTGAACATGCTGGACCCTGCCTGCCTAGCTCCATATCCTTTGATTAATGCCACTGAATTCAGTTTCCTTGTTAACTTACTGCTTAAATTATTTGTTTGGGATTTTTTGTTGTTGCTTCTTCTTTGTTTCTGTTAAGATGTTTAGCAAAATTTTACTTCTCTGTGCTACAAGTAATATTATTTGTTAATTTCTCCATTTTGTTGGGTCACTTTTCTTTGTAATTGGCACAACTATGGATCTTATCCATGCTACTTTTCAAGTTTTTTGGCAAGGGAAATAAATGCTTCCAACATTATGTTCATTTGTTAAAGCACCTTCATTGGTAATCAGCCGATTCCTGTAGGCTTGGTTTTGCTAATGCCTTATGTACACACTGCACTTCGTTCTGCCATACCACAGATTCTTGATAATATTACTTTCTGAAATGGTTAAAAATAGATCAAGTCTCTGGTGAAGTCGCTCCTTGTGTTCCTTCCATTTTATTTATCCTGTTTTCTGCTTTGCTCAAATTTATGCTTTTGGAATCTATTATAGCTACATGAGGTTTGAATTTGTTTTTCATTTCTTTGACTTTGTAAAGGGCTTAGTGTGGTTTTCCCTTTTGTTTTTATAACTCTAAATTTTGAACATTTTATTATAATACATTACTTTTGTCTCTAGAAGCTTGTTGACAGTTTATTCGGTTTTTCACTTTATCATTTCTTCCTTACACTTTTGTTCTTGTATGATGAGGAACAAATTTCAGAGTCTCCTCAGACATCAATTTTTATCCCCCCCCCCCAATCTCTAATGTATGAAGTGTTTTATGTAACTCACTACAGATCTTACCTTTTGACATTAATTTTCAAAGTTTTAATCCATTCCTGAGATGATCTTTAAACCAATGATTTATCTGTTATTTTCTTGTACAGTGGTGCTTTGTGTGTCTCTATGATCATGGAACCCATACTATAGATGTTTCAAAGTAAACAGGTCATTCACGGGGACAGTTTCAGGCAAACATCTAGACTACATTTGACTGAAAAGTAGAACCTAACAATTTACTTCAGAATATGTTTGGCACTGAAATCTTTATTAGCGGAACATTGTTTATTATAGTGTTGGGATATGAACTCCTCTTCCCTTCAAAGAACTCAAAGTATTATTTAGAGATAGCTGTCTCTTCAAAGGAGCATAAGCCTTAATGGTGTGAATGTAGTAACATTTTTGAGCCCTTCATTTGATGGTGTGATAAAACAAGCAAACACTTCTGCAAACATCCTTTAATACTGTGGTTGTTATTGATGTTAGGTGGCATTGAGTCAGTGCTGACTCAAAGACACCCTATAAACTACAGAATGAAACACTGCCCACATCTGCACCAAACTCACAATTTTCCTATGCTTGAACCTTCAGGGACTGGTCTCTCCTGGCAACATGTCCAAAATGTGTAAGACAGAGCCTTGTTGTGCTTCATTCTAAGGAACATTCCAACCATTGTCTGACACTAACTCAGACAATGTTCTGTTTCCATTCATTAGACCTTCAGTATCTGACAATGATTCAAAGCTATTTATAAGGTTTTCAGTACCTCCTTCATCCGAAGTGGGTAAGCAAGTGTTCCTTCAGTATCTGTGTTTCGTCTGAGAGCCCTGCTGAAAATGTTTTATCCTACTGGCATTTGATGTACCAGTAACAGAGCGTCCAGCATCACAACATCATAGAAGTCATCCCAGTATGACAAACCAGCTGACAAATGGTGGTCCTTCAATAATAGGGAAATGTAATTTATGAATTATGAAACGAAGAAAATTGGAAGTTGTCAAAAATGTAATGGTGTGGTTTAAAATCAATATTCTAAACATTAGTAAACTGAAGAAGACTGATATTGGTTATTTTGAAAGATAATCAAATGGTTTACTATACTACGACAGCAATGACAAATTACAGATGAATAGTACCACATTTATTGTCAAAAAGAACAATTCAAGATCTACCTTGCAGTACAATACTGTTAGTGATAGGATGACACCTTCATGTAGACAAAAAAATACAACTATTATGTGCATTTATGTACATGCCAACTAGTAAGATCAATGACGAAGAAGCTAATGCCATGTACAAATAAGAATAGGTAGAATTGGAAATTATGGCCTTGAGGATGGCAATGAAGAAGACCGCATTATAGAAATGTACACAATGAGGATTAATTAGAAATATGCTTTTTCAATTATGTAAATGGTTGAAAACTACATACATGGTCCTTGACAAACAGAAAACACAGGGATGTCAGCTGCTCCAAGGGAGAACAATGAGTGTTTCTCATCCTGTAAATATTCATCGTCTCAGACACCAACAGGGGTTGTTCTCCTCTCTCCTAGAGGGTTGTTATGGGTCAGAATGGACTCAATGGCAGTGAGCGGAAATGAACAATAGGGAAGATCAATGTCATCGGTCTGATGAGGCCAAAGGTTAACTGCTGAGCAGATCAACAATTGCTTACATGGAATTCAAGTTGAAACTGAAATGTATTAAAGAAGTGTACAAGAGCCTAAGTGAAGATATAATGCTGTAAAAAAGAATATAAGTTAAATGGAATATGAATTGATTTTCTTCTCTAATGCTAATGTGAAGCAGATAATTTTGAAACTAATATATAGTTTAATTGCATGGATCCATGTATTTGCATTTGATGTAGTAAATTGCCATTTATTTTAACATATGGTCTGAATTAGGAAAAATATAAAGATGTTTATTTTAATAAGATTAAATATTCACAATTATTGAAGAAAATCATCATTTTAAATTTTTGTTCAAGTAAAATGCATGTTGACTAACTATGTGTATAAAGTGTTATTTTGAAAAACAATTTTTCAAACTACTTGAAAGTGTATTTTGTTTCCTCATGCCCATTAATACTTTCCTGGTATTCAATATTGATTTAATATCAGTGTTACCAACTTATATGTTTAAATAGTTAAGGCTTCAACTTATACTTTATTAATATTTTAAATAGTATTTTTAGAGAGTTAAGGCCAAATGTCAATTAATTCCCTGTGAAAATTATTAGGAATTAGGAATTAAATAACATTTAAATATTATCCACTGTTTTGGGTCTAATAATTTTTCCCCAATCCTAAAGAAAATATAATTAAATAACATTACATATATATTCAGTTTTAGCAGGAAGCTTAAGAGCTCCTTTTTCTTTTGCATTATAGCTATTACCTGTTTTAATTCATTAACATCTTTCCATACTTGTGTTAGAAATTGTCTTTTTGGCATGGAGACTTTAAGCCAGTTCAGAAAGTGGGAACTCATTAAATCATCTAGCTTAAATGGTTTCGGAAGTATTTCCATAGTCCAAATTTCTCTGGCATCTCTCGGGTAAAATGAGTACACATTTGAATCCACAGAAGATATATATATATATATATATATATATATATATATTTGTATTAGTCAGACAAAAATTAAATAGGGCAAAGTTGAACAGAAACGGAAAATTTATCTCAGGCAAGACAGAAATATAGATTAACAGAACATTCAAATAATTGTCTTATTTTGCAGTTATAAGCTTTTTTGTGTTCTATGTCATGATATGGGAAGGTCTATGATCTTGTAAAAAATGACGTAGGGGAACCTCTGACCTCCTCTGATATCGCAAGAGAGAAAGAAAATTCACCTCCACAGAAGCCAAGGCTTATTTCTATCAGGTCTTGGTAAAAAAGTGTCTCTACCCTCCCACTTTCTCAATAATACTTACAATAGCCTTCCCTACCACTGGACTTGCAGTTTCTCAGCTGGATTTGATCATTCAAAGCAAAGGTCACATAGAACTCAGAAATTACACTCATGATTATGGATGTCATGGTGGAAGTGAACAAGTTTCACTCCCGGATCTTAAATGATCAAAACACAGTTCTGTCAGGAAGGTCTCTTCCCAACAATGTGGGCAGAGAGGCCACTCTCTGGTCCTTGGCTTCTCAGCCACTCAACTTCTGGACTTCTGTCCTACCTGAATGCTATAAAACTCTCTACCTGTGCAATAAATTCCCCAAAGACACCTCATGCCATCCTAACTCAGTCCAAAGCTACGTGGCTCTAGCTCCATGGTTTGGTAAACCTCTCTGCTACTGCGTCAGTTCTGACTTAGAGAGACTCTATAGGAGAGAACAGAATTGCCCCTATTGGTTTCAAGACTTCCACCATTTATGAGGCTAGAAAGCCTCATCTATCTCCCTCAAAGATGCTGGGGATTTTGAACTACAAACTTAAACCAACAGGGCTTCTCTCAGTAAACGTCTTTGTTGGTTTCGGGTGGCACCCAGTCTACTTGAACTCATAGCAACCCTATGTACAACAGAAGGAAACACTGGCTGGCCCTGCAACATCATCAAAATTGTTCTCATGATTAAATCATTTGTTGGGGCTACTGAGTCCATCCATATAACCCTTGTGGAAATTTTAACGCTTGGTATGTTTTTAACTTCCATTTTCAGAGAAAAAACATTGTGCTCTTCCTTTTAAGAATTATACCTTTCACATATAACCTAAACTTTACTTTAGGTGTTGTGTACTGTATATACAATGGAAGGAAACATTATCTGGTACTGTGTATTCTCTCAGTGGCTGTTATGCTTCTTCCCATGATTTCATCCTTTGTGCCATCCTTCCTCCCTTTTCATTCCCCTTCTGTTTTACCCAGCATAATGGTTCTTGTCAGGATCTGTTCTCTCATTGGGACTATCTATATGCTAATCTTTATAAAATAATTTTTGTAAGTGCCAAACATTTGAATATACAATAATTATGAGATTAGAAATGGAAAGGTGAGGTTATATACTGAGGCAGAGTTCAGATCATGAAGAATTTGTGTGCTTTGCGTAGGACCCAGGGGATAATTTTGCGCAGGAGAAATGGGTGGAGCAGAGCTACACCTGATGACTAATTCAGCAGTTTGGAGATTCATCCATCTCGGAAAGGGTATATAAGCATAGGAACTTATTGATAGAACTTTAAAACACGACAGTAAAGTTTTATAATTGGTCAAGTTCATTGAAAAAATAGACATCTACTCACTACTCCAAATATAATACTCATTTCTTTAGTGAGATGGTGGTTGAAATGTAGTAATGTTTGGAATTGATCAGATTTGGGGTACAGAAGTAGTTTAGAAATATACACCATTTGAAAAGACACATGGAACTTATCTCAAAAAGGTCCACTTATAATTTAACTGTATATGATGTTGCTTAGATTTTCCTGAATTTGTTTGAACCTGTTATGATTTATTTCTCTAATTACTTTTTTATCCATTAGATAAACATTCTACTTTTTAAATTATATTTAGTCTTCTGCTTGGAAAATTAGGGAGATGGGGAACTGGAATAAAGGGAGGGGAAGACTTTGTGCAATGATATAATAGTTTAGTCTTTGCTAAAGACTGTGTAGAAATTTTTCAGTTTCATTTTGGATATTGCAATTAGTTCATTAAGTTCTGTATCATTAATGTAATGTGTAACTTCTACATGGTTTGATAGTAGGTTTTGATTGCGTACTGCCAGTTTCCCTTGGTCTTTGCCTTCCCTGTATACTCTGGATTGACTTTGAATTATTACCACTTACTTTTCTTGATTAAGGATTTTCTCTGCTAACCAAAATGCCATTGATCTCATGTGGAAGGCTGACAATGCAGAAAAAGTAATGCTTATATGAGTAGCAGTCCACCAATGACTAATTGACTATGGACAATTAATATATCAACTCTCATATGTTTAATGAAATAATTTTGAAGCAAAGATTCCATACATTCCCCAACCTTTCCTGAAACCCACAGCAGCACCTTGCTTGAACATGAAGCGTGTTGAGTATTGAATACATCACAGCCTTCCAGAAAACAGCAACAGAAACCTGTATCAGAAGAACTACAGGCAGAATTCTCCTTAGAAGTGAGTAGGATGAAACTTTATTTTTCATACTTTGGGCATCTGAATGGACTAGCCTGTCCCTGAGACATGGCCTAATGCTTAGCATAGTAGAAGATCGGCAAAAGGAAGAAGACCCTGCACGACACTGACTGACTTTAAGGCAGCAACAAGAAAATCAAACCTAGCAATGACTGTGTGGCAGGTGCACAATGATGGTGTGGAAGATGCACAACAAAGCAGTGTTTTGTTCTGTTGTACATGGGATCCTTATGAGCTGGAACCAGGTCAATGACACGTAACAACATGTTTGATCAGACATCTTTTGATCACTTTTCTCTTGTCTTGTATTCCTTCTGGCCTCTGGAGTAGACTTTGCTGTGAATGATAATAAAATTGGAAAAGTAGATAGGGAGTAGAATTGACATGCATGATCAGGACAGGTCGGGATGCCCTCAATGAGCTAGTGGTGCTTAAACAAAGGCTGAAGGTGGTGAGGAATGTGCTGCAAAAGGAAAACACTCTCGTTCTAACAGATTTAAAATATGTTTTAATATTTTCTTCTACTTATTATTTTATTTAAATATATAATGAGACACAGTGCTTCTATTAAGAGTTTTTTAACTAAAATTATAACCAGATAATGGTTATAATTGCAAAATTATATACAAAAAGAACTCTGAGGCATAAATATTTTTTTGCAACACATTTACAACAAAAAATCATGAGAGCACAGTGGCTGATTAACTAAAAACTACAGACTCATAAAACAATGGCATCAGTCATCTTACTAATGAAAGCCACAGAGCTCACCTTTTGTAAACCTTTGATCCAGGAATTTATCAAACTGGCTGGATCAACATGGTTCTTATATTAAGTATAGCTGTATGAAAATGTCCTGCTCTTAATAAGATAATGCTCTTTCCCTGAAAGACCTTATATTTGAAGCATGCATATCAACAAAATAAAATGTAATTATGCTTAAGGAATAGACATAATTCAGAATAATAAAGATTAATTTGTGAGAGTGCAGATCAAAGAAAATTTGGGAGAGATGCTGATACATGAATAACATGCTGAAAATTAATCAGGCGAATAGTCTAGGGCATTCTGGGTTATTTGAGGAGTGAATACAGTACTGGAAAATTATGTTGTGAATGTTTTACTTTTACTGAGAAATGCAGGACATTCATTTAGAAGATTATGAGAGAAATGATGAAGTTAAATAAAGAAGCAGAGGTCAGATTAAGAAGGAGTTTTGTGTTCTGCTTAGGGTTTAGGGGATAATTTTAAGTGAGAGAAGTGACATCAGATTACAATTATGAAAAGATCCCTCTGGCTGCAATGTGGAATATGAAGTGGGTAAAGCAGAGCTAAGACTGATGACAAATCTAGGAATTCAAAAACTCCTCTATGACAGATGCAAAGGAAAGCAAAACAGATTCAGTGGGAAGAGCCTTACACAGCTAAAGGATTTTGGTGATTCACTGGATTTGGAAAATTATGTCAGAGGAGCTTCTGGGTGGTTCCTGGGTGTCTGGAAGCTGTTTTGGTTGAATGAGGCAGAGGCACACCAGTCTAAATATTAAATGTCATCTTAAAAAATATCTTACACTGCTCACCATATGCTACATTCTGCTTCTACACACTTACCTCTTGTTTTACCCTATTTTATTCCTGGGCTGATGAAAATGAACAGTTGCATCATAGCATAATTATTGCTCCTCACTGATAAATATTCAGAGGAAAACACTTCCAGTTCATTTCATCTCATTTCATACCAGGCAAGGTATGGTTCGGCTCTCTAGCTTTCAATGATGGCTGCCAATGAATTGTTTTCTATAAGAAAAAAAAAACTAGTGTTCATTATCCACGAAGTTCCAGCCACTTTGCTCTCCCCCCTACCTGCAGCAGAACCATCTGCAATAAGATAATTCTATTTTATAGGTGACAAATTGAGGACTTTTTCTCATTGTTGCATAGTTTTTATATTGCAGGACTGAGGGATTCAACTCTGCTGTAATAACAAAGTCTCATATCTCTCCAAAATAGAAACTCAAAAGTAAATGAATGGTACATGTTATGTATATGATTACAATTAGATATTATGGCTGAATTTTTTAATAATTAAATTATTTTATTGAGAGCTTGTACAACTCTTATCACAATCCACACATACATCCATTGTGACAATCACTTCTGTCCATTTGTTTCCCTCATCATTCTCAAAACATTTGCTTTCTACCTGAGCCCTTGGTATCAGAACCTCATTTCTCCCCCTCCATTGCCACTCCTTCCTCCCTCACCTGAACTCTTGATAATTTATAAATTATTATTATTTTGTCATATCTTGCACCATCTAATGTCTCCCTTCACCCACTTCTCTGCTGTATGTCATCCAGGGAGAAGGTTATATGTAGATCCTTGTAATCTGTACCCCCTTTGGACCCCACCTTCCCTCCACCCTCACTGTATTGCCACTCTCACCACTGGTCCTGAGGGGTTCATCTGTCCTGGCTTCCCTGTGTTTCTTGTTCCTATCTGTATCGATATATATCCTCCGGTTCAGCCAGATTTATAAGGTAGAATTGGGATCATGATAGTGGGGGGAGGGGCGAGGTAAGGAAACATTCAAGAACTAGAGGAAAATTGTATCTTTCATTATTGCTACACTGCACCATGACTGGCTCATATTCTCCTCACGACCTTCTGCAAGGGGATGTTCAATTGCCCACAGATGGACCCTGGGTCCCCACTCTGCACTTCCCCTCATTCACAATGCTATGATTTTTTTTGGTCTTTGATGCCTGATACCTGATCCCTTTGATCCCTCGTGATCTCACATGCTGGTGTCCTTCTCCCATGTGGGCTTTGTTGTTTCTCAGTTAGATAGCCCCTTGTTTATCTTCAAGCCTATAGGACTCCAGACTTTTTATAGCTGGTCGCATCAGCTTTCTTCACCACATTTTCTTATGCACCCACTTTGTGTTCAGTGATCCAATTGTGTTGGGACAGGCTGGTGTACTTCGTCCATGTGGGTTTTGTTTATCATCAGCTAGATGGCCACTTGTTTATCTTCAGGCCTTTAAGACCCCAGATGCTATATCTTTTGATAGCTGGGCACCATCAGCTTTCTTCACCACATTTGCTTGTGCACCCATTGTCTTCAGTGATTGTGACAGGAAGGTGAGCATCTCAGACTGCCCAACATTTAGAACAAAGTGTTCTTGTGTTGAGGGAGTACTTGAGTAGGGGTTCACTGTCCATTTGTGTCCTTAATACTAAACGTATATATAAATGTACATAGATCTATTTCCCCTCCTTATATATAAATATATTTACATCTGTGTATGCCTATATTTAGATCACTATAAATGCATGATGGCTGAATTTTTATTATCAATTAAATTAGAAAGAACCCCTGAAAGTCTTCTCTTTGGTCAATCATGATTCTTTTTATCAGAAATAACTATGTTTCAGACTATGCTTGTGAACTATGAGCCAATTGTGCAAAGGTGAACCATGCTTAAATTTAAAATTCAATGAGTCAGTGACTTGTGTTTAGTATTTTTCTTAATTAGGTTTCATCTGGTTGTATATAAACTTTTAAATTTTATATTATGAATACAAAGGCAGTAGAAGTTATTTAAAATAAAAGGAGGTTTTATTTATTTACAATTGTAATTGTATCAAAATTGTATTTAAAAGGAAGTTATAGGCATATATGTTGTCTGAAGAAGGGTTAGTAGATTTACTTCTAAACAGATATATTCTACATATATATTTTACATGAGTACATAATTCAAATTCTAATATACAATATGATTTACACACACACACACACACACATATATATATATATATATATTTGTTATTTAATTAAATTCAAAGTAAGATCTAGGGAATCCCAAGGGTGTGTGCATTGACATTGCTGAAAGTGCACACACATGCTTTCATATAAGTATTGGGGAAAGCATAATCACCTGCCAATCTTATCACCAGATTTCACGTGCAATAAATGCAACCCAGTGCTGTTGTTCGGTGACAATGAAATCAGTTCTGACGAATAGCAACCATAGTTACGACAGAACCAAACACTGCCTGGTTTGGGCCCCACAATTAGTGCTATATCTGAGCCCACCGTCACTGCTTCCGTGTCAGTCTATCTTGTTGATGATCTTCCTCTCTTTCTTTGCACCTCTACTTTACCAAGCATGATGTATCCAGGGGCTGGTCTCTCCTGATAACATGTCAAAAGTATGTGAGATGATGACTTGTCATCCACATAATTATATCAAAATCTGTATTTCCTGAAACATCACCCCCTTGAATTAGGCAAGCCTTGATGGGACAGTGTATTACATGGGCTGAAAACTGAAGTCATTTAAGTCCTCCAGCCATTTTCAGGAGAAAGTTGAGACTTTCTACTCCCTTAAAAATGCACAGCCTTGGAAACCCACAGGGGCAGTTTCCTGGGTCTGTCCCATAGAGTGCTGTGAGTCAGCACTGACTTGACGGCAGGGACTGAGTGCTCACCAGTGAAAAAACATGAAATCAACAAAGCAAAGCATGAAATGATTCAGCCATTATTGAGTTAAGCAAGGAACTACCAATTGCCAATCTTCAAATGAGGTTAATGTTGAACTCATTAGTTCTTAAGAAGTAATTCTTATCAAAGGTAAAACATGATTGAACCTTTTTAAGACTAGAATGAAATTATTTTTTGTTAAAAAACAAAGGTTCCTCAAAACAAAATCCATTTTAAGAACCACTTACATAATTAGTCAGTGCTGCATGTGGGATTTATGACTTTAGCTAATTGATTAGCGCCAGCAGATACTGAGTATAGAAGTGGGATTTAGCCGAGACATAGGAATTGATTCTTTTATATTTTCCCCATAATTCTTAGTTTTACTCTCCTTGGTTCCCCAAAACACAGATGTCAAGAGTAATTCTTTGAAAATTCTAACCTAATTATGCCTGCATCTTCTTTAGAGTCTTTTAACAATTTTTGTATTTAGTAATACAAATCTCTAAATTACCTCAACAGGTTCTTCAGTTCATTGTGTCTTATTTCACCTCTTTTGCTTTTATTTGAGCCATGTGGCTTTTTGTGGGGTGCTGGAGACTCACATATTTTCTCATACCATGGGACTTATGTAGTACTCTTTTCTGTTTCCGGGACATTCTTGCTTCTATTCCACAGCTAGCTGGATCGCCCTATTCCCTTTAAACCACAACCTGAACGTCATTTTCTCAAGAAAGTCTAACCCATGCTCACCAGAAACCCATCACTAGGGAGTCGATTCTAATGCATAGTGACCTTACAGGTACAACAGAACTACCCCATTGGCTTCCAGGTTTGTCATCTTCATGGAAGCAGACAGCACATCTTTCTCTCACTGAGGAACTGGTTGGTGCAGACCATGGACCTTTTGGTGAAGAGTTAGGTGCTTAAATTCCTGTGCTATCAGGGTTCCTCTCCAAGTGTACTGCTTGTCTTAAATTCTTCTGTCAAACGTTTTCAGAGTACAGTGTGTCATTGAAATTGTCGGACACATAAATACAGTGTACAAAACAAAACAAAATATTGCTCATTCCATTGTCTTCTCACGATTGTTAGCATCTACATGTCATTGTTGTGGTCACAATAGTTTGAGTCCTTCCCAATGTAGAGGATTGACTTTCCAGTTAGATATCCAATGATATTTGGTTCCAATGCATATGGCTTTCAGTGTCCTACTTTGAGGAATAGATTGCCAGGCATATCTTCCTGGCTTATTTTTGTCTGGAGCTCTGCTAAAACCTGTCCTTCACAGGTGACCTTGAGGGTATTTGAAATATCAATAGCATGGCTTGCATCATCATGGAAATATGTAAGCCAACCCAATATGATAAACTGACATATAGCTAATAGTGTGTTTCCTGTAGAAATCATTTAAAAACTATTAGTTTTTTTTAAGTTAGTTTGATAGCTGTTTTAACTCCTGAAATCTAAATCCCATAGAGCACAATAGTTAAATGTATTGCCTGGAAAAATTTTGGATGTAATAGTAACATACAATATGACATTTGATTAACTACCTGTTGGTACTGATTTCTTATAACAGACATTTAACAATTATAATCACCCATTAAGCCGTTGGGAGCTTTTGTTTTCTAGATAAGCTAATTAAGAATAAATATTTCTCACTTGACATATTAATGAGGTCCTTTTAAAACTTTGTTTTTTTCCTAGACTGAAGGTAACTCAAAAAAGTATGGCTACCTATTATGATTGTAATTTGCACATGCACGGGGTTCTCAAAAATATGTTTAAATATGTCTCTGTGATCATGTGGGGCTACAGAGAGCACATGTGTGCAGTAGCACATTTGCCTCAGTCTCCATAAAAATAAAACCATCCATGACCATCAAGTCTGTTCTGACTCATAGAAACCCTACAATGAGTTTCTGAGACTCAATCTTCACGAGCACAGACACCTCCATCTTTTTCCTCTAGTGCTACTGCAGGGTTTGGACCTGTCAGTTCCTAGTCCAACACTGAACCCAAGCTTTCAAACAGCAAGTCCAACCAGAACAGTGGCATCTGAGAAGATCTGCTGGGCCAACCGAGTTTAAGGATGAAAGCGCATCTCAGAGGTTTCTGAAGATTATTTTGTGGGTATCACAAAAGGATAATATGGAAAGATTTTCTTGTAGAATATAGGACAACACTTGAGGAAAAATTACAACTATGGTGGTAAGTAAGACGGTAAGAAAATTGATTGCAGGGATGGTCTATGCATCACTGGACGCCACTGAATCAGTCCTCGAGAGTAGCCAGGATTGTGCACAAAGAATCTTCTTCGTCAACTCTCCTCTGTCTGCCATGCAACCCAGAGAGGGAAGTTTCGTCTTCTTTTTGCGTCCAGAACTTAAAGAACGCTTATGAGTCCCATCATTTGAGTACCCTGAGGATGCTGAAAATGTTCACGTGAATGAGGGTGGAATTTGAAGAATGGACTCCCTCCAGGAAGAGCCTTGTGGTTGTGGTTAGGGATCATCGGTTTGGTTCCAACCGTTTGCACAAAAGAATAAAACCTCCCCCAGGTCCTGCACCATTGTCACAAGTGTTATGTGTAAACCCGTTGTTTCCATCATTGTATCAATCCATCTGATCAAGGGTCTCCTCTTTTTGACTGGCCCTCTACTTTGCTAAGCATGAAGTCCTTTCCAAGGTCCTGTTTTCCCAGATAACGTGGCAAAATTGTGTGAGACAAAGTCTCCCCATCCTTATTCCTGAGGATCATTCTTGCTGAATATCTTCCAAGATAGCATTGTTGGTTCCTTTGACAGCCCCTGGCACTTTCAATGTTCTTCGCGCACACCATAATTCAAATGCTTCCTTTTGTCTCTCATCCTTATTCAATGTCCAACTTTAAGTTATATATGAAGCGATTGGTAATACCATGACTTAGATCAGGCCCATTTTAGTCCTCAACGCAATAGCCATGCTTTTCAGCACGTTGAAGAGGTCCTGGGCAGCAGACTCAATGCAATGTGTCCTTTGATCTCTGGAATGCCAATTCCATGAGCAGTGAGTGAGGATGAAAACAAGATTAAATCCTTGACAACTCCATTCCTTTCACTGTTTATCATGATTTTACCTCTTGGCACAGTGATAAGAGTTATCATTTTATTCTCACTAAGAAGGACTCCTTATTGAAGCCTGCAGCTCTTGATCTCCGTACGACAGTGCTTCAAGCCTTCTTCAATTTCAGTAAGCAAGGTTAAGTAAGCCTTCTTCTAATCCTGATGCCAAGTTCTTCCTGGAACCCAGCTTCTCTGATGATTTGCTCAGCATACAGATTCAACAACTGTGGTGAAAGGAGACAACCCTGACCCACAACTTTCCTGATGTTAAACCATGCAGGAGTTCCTTGGTCTGTTGGCCCAAATGCCTCATGATCCAGGTACAAGTTCCGCATAAGCACAATGGTGAATGTTCTGGGTTTCTTATTCTTCTTAGTGTGTTAGGATTCACACAGTGGAGGACTTGTGCATAAAATACATGTAAATATCTTTCTGGTAGGCTCTGCTTTCAGCTAAGAGCCATCTGATATCAGCTATATCTCTAATTCCATGCCCTTTTCTGACACTGGCCTGAACCTCTGACAGCTCCCTGTCAATGTATTGCAGCAAGTGTTGTTGAATGATTTTCAGCAAAATTTCACTTGCCTGTGCTAGCAATGATATTGTTCTATAATTTGTGCATCTTTCTTGGGAATGGGTACATATATGGATCTCTTCCAATTGGTTTGTCAGAGAGCTGTCTTCCATAGGTTTTGGTATAAAAGAATGAGTGCTTTGTCTCCTTGCTGAAATATTTAAGTTGATGTTTCATCATATTCTGGGGCCTTATTTATAACTAACTTCATAATCTCAGCTTAGACATCTTCCTTAAATATCATTGGTTCTTCATCATACAGTGTCTCTGGCAATGGGTGAAGGTCAATTTATTGGTATAGTGACTCTGTGTATTCCTTCCACCTTCTTTGGATGTTTCCTGTATACTTCAATATTCTTTTAATCTGACAACTCCATGCTAACACCAAGGGGAAATGTTCCAATGACTTACCATTCTTCCCCTATATATTTAGCGTTTGCATTACCAACACCAATAATTTTCAGTGCAATTTGATCACATATTTGATCAATTTCTGACTGAGGACATTGCTAAAATCCTTCCATTTCTTCATCACTACCTTTTGTGTTTGTGAATAAATTTGAATGATAGTTGTATTGACTAGATTTTCTTGTATGTGGATATATATTATCATGTCACAGAACGCATTATACATCAAAACAGATATTTTAATGTCCTTTCAGATGATTAATGGGTTGTCATTACTCTGAAATTTTGAATTCCCATCAGTGTCGACCATATGATCATTTTAAACTTCCCTGAACCAGTTGCTCTTTGCACATTCCATTTCATTTATGATGACTTACAGGTTTCCTAGATTCATGCTTGGTATATTCTAAATTCCAATTATTACCAAATATTTTCAGCTTAAACACAGCCTTCAGCAATGTATAGATCCATGTAGAAGAAATGTCTGGAAAAATGGCATAACATGATATTCGTGTTTAATAAAAATTTCTATGATGTCATAGCAATATTTTTATTTACACTCAAATTCATCCATTTTATACATATATGTTGATCAATTTATTCATAATTTCATTGTGATAAAAAGAAATCTTACAGTATGTATCATGAGTTTTACACTCTATCATTTATACACATTTGTGGGTTTGATTCTTTATCTGAAATGTGACTGAGGGTCATGGTCTTGGGAACCCATCCATCACCCTCAATCACTAACCCTAGTTTCTTTTATGACTTTAGATCCTGTCCCACAGTTTCCTCCCACACTACATAGGACCCTCAAGCACAGTTCTTTTCAGCATAGTTAATGTGGCAACTGGGTACCAGATAGTTTTCTGGTCTGGAGGGTGTGGGTATTGGTGTTTGTGGGGTCCATTAGTCCATTGACTAATTGTTATTAATGTATACTTTTTAGAATGGTATAGGCGTGAATTGTATCCAGGATGTGCTTAAATACACGGTGCTCACTTGTGAGCGATGACCGGTATGTATCCCAGCCAACCTTGGGAAGTGAATGGAGACATTTTTGGTTGCCACTACTGATGGGTGATGCTAGCCGTGGTGACGTAAAATGCCTTTTTAAAAAATCATTTTATTCGGGGCTCATACAACTCTTATCACAATCCCTACACACATCAATTGTGTAAAGCACATTTGTACATTCATTGCCCTCATCATTCTCAAATATTTGCTCTCCAATTAAGCCCTTGGCATCAGGTCATCCTTTTTTCCCCCCTCCTTCCCCGCTCCCCCGCTCCCTCATGAGCCCTTGATAATTTATAAATTATTATTTTGTCAGCTCTTGCCCTGTCCGACGTCTCCCTTCACCCAATTTTCTGTTGTCCGTCCCCCAGGGAGGAGGTCCCATGTAGATCCTTGTAATCGGTTCACTGGTTCCAACTCACTCTCTCTATCCTCCCAGTATCACCACTCACACCCCTGGTCCTGAAGGGATCATCCGCCCTGGATTCCCTGTTTCCAGTTCCTCTCTGTACCAGTGAACATCCTCTGGTCTAGCCAGACTTGCAAGGTAGAATTCTTAATGTGGCTCTTCTACCCATGTATCTGTAACTCTCACCAAATGATTGTATGTGAACATCAAATAGTGTGTGACGCATTAATAGAGGTGATTGGTTACTTTTAGTATTTATTCCCTAGTTATAAAAATGAGCCATCTCAGAAGCAAGAACCAAAGTAATTACCAATGAAGAAGAGCAGCACTAAGAGACTGTGAGGAAAAGTAGAGGGCAAGGGGTTGGGGGAAGTGGCAAGGGAACTTGAGGGTGAGAGGCTAGCTAAGGATCAGAGAAGGAAACTTGGATGATGGTTGAGGAGAGATGAAGCTGAAGAACAATCAGTATAACCTTAATGTTGTCTGACCCTGGCTTGTGGTAATCTACTAACTTAACCAGTAAACCCCATTCATTGTGAGTATTGTCTGTGAGATCTAAGTGGCCATTGCAGTGAAGGATCATATCCAGTAGAAAAGTAGAGGGTCTTGAAGGAATGGTTGTTGGTGGTGTATGGTAAAAGAAGGTGGTGGGATCCATACATGTCTAACTTCTGCTTGTGGCAAGTAGTCTTGTGTTATGTGGAGATGAATTCTTTCTTCCTTGTATAGCGCAAGGAGATCAGATATGGTCTCCTCCTCATTTTCTCATTGGCATATAGAGTCCAAAGATGTAGATGAAACCAGACAATGCACAGAACTTCTGCCACAAAGTATCTGGCTCAAAATGTCAATAGTGTTAATATTAGGAAACTCAGCTATGAGGAATAGGACTATAAATGATTCATTAACCATAGAAGATAGTTTCTATAATACAACGTAAGGATTTGCTACTTGAGTTGATTATGTTTTAAACATTTAGATACTAGTAGCACTCTAATTTCATCATGTGTACATGGTTTACTCAGGGTTCAGTATAGAAACCCTTACCCTACTCAATACAGCATCTAGCACGTCACTGGCATTCAATACATCTTTGTTGAATTGAATTTCACTTGGCACATCATTCCATCTTGTCAAGATCATTTTATATCCAAGACCTGATGTCTAAATTATATCTAACTTTCAACTTTCATGTCATGTACAGATTTGCTCAGTTTGGCATCTAAGCCATTGATAAAATGTGAACGAGATAAGACGACAGTCTAAGATTAAATTCTTGGGATTCTGTTATGGAATATAAGTATTTTAAAATGTTATTTCATCTTAGTGCCTACATGTCCTGTGACACTTGCCTTCTATAAGTTTGACATTTATTGATGTAAAAAGAGATCACATTTTCAAGAAGATGTCATATGCAGAAGAGGAAGTTTTACAAACTGGGTAACATTTTCGTGCAATTATTAAGCAATTTAACATTTTAAATGGGTTGAATTTTTATATGGATTGCTAAATGAAAATGGATATTTTTTATATAAATTGGAAAAGATCAAGAAAAATTTATGTAAAATAAAAAATTTAAAACATGCTATTAATTTAAAGGTAATGGCCAACTATTATTAAACATCTGTTGCTCCTCCACTCCCACCTTCCACCCACCCTTACAACTGGGTCAAGTGCTCTAATGCCTTGTCTCATTCTGAGATAATATTTTTTTATCTAAGGTGGAATTAACAAGGTTAAGTAATTTGTCCAAGGTCACATGACTTTAAAAAGATACAGGGAAATATATTTAACTTCAATAGTGATGAAACACTTATAAATAAAACAACCGCATAATAGATTTTGCAGAACGGATTAATGGAAATTTAATATAATTCAACAATAAAATATAAATATAGACACAAACCTTGGTGGTAGGGGGACTGAAATTGACACGGCTCCTCAAGGATCATAGAAGTGCTTTGGAACATTCATCTGCAATGTCATAGGTGATCATTTATCTTAAGTTTCACAATTCCAAGTATTTATATATAAAATGTAGTTACCTAAACCACCCCTTTTATTTCAAACAACGAGAAAAGGCAACTAATATTAAGAATCAATATAAATGAGTCAGAGAATTGCTGTAACTTGTCATCTGAGAGTTTTCCACCCGCAGCTGCCCTACGTGCAACAAAAACAAACACCGCCTGGTTCTGTGCCATCCTCACAACGTGCTAGCTGGAGCCAGTGTTTCAGCCACTGTGTCAATCCATCTCACTGAAGGTCTCTTTCCTTGTAGACTCCCCTCCACGTCACGAAGTCTGATGTCCTCCCCCTGAGAACCTGTCCAAAGCATGTGAGACAAAGGCTTGCTGTCCTTGTTTCTAAGGAGCCCTCTGGTTGTACTTTTTTCAGGACAAATTTACTTGTTCTTTTGACATTCCATGGTACTTTAATTATTATTAGCTTTCACCACAATTCAAACACGTCAATTCTTCTTACGTATTCCTTAGTCTATATCCACCTCTCACATGCCTATGGCGTGGTCGAAAATACCGTGACTTGGGTCAGGTGCATCTGAGTCCTCAAAGGAACATCCTTGCTTTTCAACACTCTAAGGCAGTTTTATCCAATACAGCTCATCAACTAGGAAGCAGTCAATTTAGAAAATATTAATATTTTTAGAATATATTTAACACGAAAATTACATAGTGCCGTAGATGCTTTTTATGGTGTAATTCTGAACAAAGCAGATGTTCAGGAAACTGCTCATTGTATCAGGACAAGGGAAACCGAGCTGATTCCAGGAACCCAAATGGAAGGTGAATTTTGAGAATGATGAGTGCAACGAATGTATAAGTGTGCTTTGCTCAAATGATGTATGTATGGATTGTGATAAGAGTTGTATGAGCCCCAATAAAAAGATTTATTAATAAAAAAGGATACCTATAGGGAATGGAAAAAAGAGTGCGGCCATCAAGCTTTCCTTTTTATTTGATCCACAATCAACGTTCCTGAAAGTGGCAGTCAGGAAATCCAAGGATGTATTCCACTGGTACATCTACTGCGTGAGGCTTCTTTGCAGTGTTGAAGGAGAACAGTATCTTTGCTTTTTGAGGACTTTGAGGACTATGATACACCTGACCCCAAACCGTGGTGTTTTCAATCTCTTCATAAGAATTTAAAGAATGTGTGTATTTGAATATCGATGTAGACTAAGAATTTTGATAGTACTCTGGCATCGTGTTTATGCATTGGTCTGCTAGGTCTGAAGGTTAGCAGTTCGAACCTACCACCACTCCATAAGAGAAAGATGTGTGTGTGTGTGTGTGTGTGTGTGTGTGTGTGTGTGTAGCTTCATATAGCAAGAAGAAATATAACAGCCAATTAGTCCACATAGCAGCACAGAGGACTCAGTTCAACTTACTTTTGTGGAACAGTTAATAGACCAGAATCCTTCGGCTCCTACGGTGTGGGCTACTGGGTCCAAGGTCAAGAAGCAGACTTCGGAGTCCTCCCTAAGGCAAAGCCGGCAGCAAACAGCAGGGTGGGCCAGCAACAGTCAATAGCTCAGGAGCTTAGAGAAGCAGGCCTGGATGGGATACCAAACTCAAGTAATTCAAGAACACAGCATCCAGCAGCCTCAAGCTCAAGCGATGTATGCACCAGCAGTGTAGCAAAGCATGTCGGGATGGACACTCAAGCTCTAGTGACATGATCCTTGGGCTGATTGTCTGATAGGTGTAGTGGCAGACAGTTTAGAGAACTAGATAAAGCAGATCACCAGAAAGCAAAGAGATTGGGGAGGGCCTTGCAGAGTCATTTACCTCTTTGCCCTCCAATCAAACTGCTACTGGATTAATCCCACTTGCTTCTATTGGCCAGATTGTCACACTGTACCTATCACAAGGAGTCCAAACCTTTCCCATAGGCTTGCTATGAGTTGGAATAGATTTTATGGCATTAATTTTGGATTGCTGTTTGTGTTTTCATTCATTTAGTGGACTTCTGGAAGGAAAAATAAACCTGGTATCAAATAAGTCGAGCCAGATGTTCATTAGAAATGGAGACAGTAATTCTTCACATACTGGGGACCTGTTGTAATCAGGAAGGACCATCACTTGGAAAAGTCCACCGTGCTAGAACACCTGGCCGGGCTCAAAGCAAGGATGTTTTAGCTAGCAGTCAGGCTGTTAGTCCTTTATGACACATTTAAATAAGGAAAATGTTGCCAGATTCCTACTTCTTAGGCACTATTGAGATTTGAGACGGAAAATTATTGTGAAATATAGGGTGTTTAGAAGCATCCATGGCCTCCGCTGACTAGATGCGCTCACATCCTAATTCTGACAACCAGAGAATGTAAACTATTGTTTTAAGGCAGCGGTTCTGATCCTGTAGGTCACAACCCTTTGGAGGTCGAATGACCATTTTACAGGGGTCACCTGACTCATAAAAGTGGCAAAATTACAGTTATGATGTAGCAAAAAATAATTTTATGGCTGCGGGGATCACCACAACATGAGAAACTGTATTAAGGGGTCACAGCATGAGGAAGGTTGAGAACCACTGGCTTATAGAATATTGTGTGAACATTGCTACAAACATATCTGCGCCTGGCATCACCGTATTTTGTAATACCATTCCTCTCAAGTGAGCACGTCTGTTCCTCTCAAATGAATTCTATTTCCATACCATATCAGTCTCTGTTATCCATACCATGCCAGTCTCTATGAGACTTGTGATTGCCTTTCACCAGTAAAATAAGTTATAGGCCCTACTTCCAAGTTCAGGCATGCACATTTTAACTTGCCTTTTTGACTGCCTGATTCTCTTGTTAGCTAGCCAAAGGTGCTAAATTAGGGGTCTTACTTGCAAGACAAACTAGCAAACACAGCTCAGAGTCAAGCTACAGCTGACCACAGATCTGAGGAATTTCAGCCACGAGCAGACAAATGTTCCTGTTGAACTGAGCCTGAAGTCCCAAAACAAGTCTTGAGGCCAATACTTGTTTTAAGTCACTAAATGTTTTGGTGTTTTGTTCTTTAGTAATTGGTAATGAGTACATTTAACTTCAACACTTAATCCTACCTGTTTTTAGGAAATTTAAGTTAACGCCAAACTTTTGCAACATGGAATTTCTCATATTTGAGTTTTTCCTTCTGCCTAGGAATTTTCGTTAAAGTTTTCTTCTCAGACAAACCTAATTTACTTGGGGAAGGTTGTATCTCATTTCTAATAAAATGGTAGAGACTACTACATTATATGGGTTTTTCTGGATAAATAGCTAAATTATAATTAAATATAATTGGTTTTTACTTGATGAGAACTAAATTAGTCTTTTCAATTTGTTAATTTCATACATTTTTCAATTAATATATGCTTTATGGAAGCAATGAAGTTGCAAATAAAAACAACTTAATATTTTAATATATAAATTGTTGCATGGAATATTTTGTGAAAAAAATCTTGCAGATTAATGAAGTAAGAATTATTATAATTGTATTCTAGCACTAGGACAGTGTTGTTATTAAAATGCACCGAAACCCTCGTGTTGTATAAATTTTCCATTCTTATTTAATGAATGATATAATTGTACTTCAGTTTTTTAGATGTAACTTCATTTTATAATGCAAAGAATAATGTGATTTTACTTAATTCTCTTTTGACAATTGATACTAGAATTTGTTTAATTATTTTCCTTTGTGGTTATAAGAAGAGAGCTCATCATCAGTCTTACAGATGTGGAAGGCTGAAAATATTTCTACATTCTAAATTTGGGCAATTATTTTGGGTCCTAGTTGACCCTTTTCCAAGTAAGTATTTTTTATATCTCTAAATTTCTTAGCCTCTTTACTAGGAATTTAAACACTGTGGCCAATTGATAAAACTGGGACTAATTCTTTCATTTTCTCTATCTGTACTCTTTACAATAGGGCTTCGGTTTCTTACCTCATTAGTGGGGGTTATTTGCCTGTCCTTCAAACAGAAATGCCCTTATGACATGCATTGACCAATGGAATATTACATGGGATGGTCTGAAATGGTTTTCAGGAATTCCACCTGCATAAGTGCTTTTGCTTATGTGCTTGGACTCCTGTCCTTAAGAGAGAAATATCCTGGGCAGTGAATACCCTGGTGAGTTATGCTTGGGGAGCAGTTTGAAACCACAAGCTGCTCTACCATATAAAGATGACGCTTTCTGGTCCTTTAAAGAGTGACAGTCTCTGACTCCCACAGAGGCAGTTCTACTCTAGTGGTCCTATGGGGTCGCTGTAAGTTGGAACCGACTTGGTGGCAGTGAAACTGAAAAACAGCCTGGGTGAGCTGCAAGAGGTAGAAAGACACCAATCATAAAATTAAGTCAGGTGAAGTCAAGCTAGGCAAACCAGCCCGTCTGACCTGCCAGCGGATGCAGCTACATGAGCAAACCCAGCTGCAAACAGCCTACCTCAACGCAGGTAAACACAACCGCCTGATTCGCTAGAGTCTAGTGTACGATAGCACATCTTTGGGTCTCACTAACCGCATTGTACAAGATGATTAATACAATATTGATGTTTCGCATACAATAAGGATGATTGGTTTTAGGTGCCATCAAGTTGATTGCACCTAACGGTGATCCACGTGATAGAGTTGAATAGGTTTTCACAGGCTTAACTTCATGATAGTAATTTGTGAAGTCTTCCACCAAATTTGCTAACAGAAGCCAAACTGGGCAGGTTCAGGCCATCAACTTTACATTTAGGGGTTGAATGCTTGGGTAACCTTATACTACCTGTCTCCTTTATCAGGAGAAAATGACTGTATTTATATAAAAGTCCCAGGGACATATGTTTTCCAATATAATTTTATATAAAACTATCATAATTTTCATAAACAGCATTGTGCTTTCTAAATTAAAATATAATAATTATTTAAAATGTTTAATGATCAGAATACCAATTTTATCTGATTCTTTGAAAATAAGTAAACTGCCTGCATGGGCATAAAGGAGCCCCGAGGGGGGTAGTAAGATCCGTGTTGGGCTATGATTTGCCCTTTGAGACCACCAGCAGCTTTACAGGAGAGAGATGAGGCGTTCTGCCCCAGTAAAGATTCCCAGCCTCAGAACTCAGAGGGGCAAGTCCCCTCTGTCCTATTGGGCTGCTATAACCAGAAGGCAGTAAATTGATGTGGATAAACTTATTAAAATGTGTTCCTCATGTGCTTAAAATATTGATGTCTTTTCCAATATTGCATCTTAAATCTGAAAAAAAGTATTTGTAGATAGTTATTTTACAATAGAAAAAGCAACTAAAATGTATGTTGTTGAAAGCTTAGAAGTCTCAATTGATATGTTATGAATATATACATGTACCGTATATAAAAGCTAAACAGAGGCAAGTTAAAAGAATCTGTGATAGTTGTCGAGATTTTAGGATGTTTCAATGTTTTATGATTTAAAATTAGATTTGGTTATTTAAAACAGTTAGTGAAGATAAAATTATGTCAAACTATAAACCCTTAGCAATGATCTAGAGGATTATGCTTCTTTTGAATAAGATAACTGTTGGCAGTTTTAGCCACTGTAATAGGACATGTTTACTCTTTTCAGATAAGGATAGCTGTTACTGTAATTTTCTCCCCCGAAAGGGCACATATGGGAAAATAACATTTACAGTGAGCTTATTGACTTGGCTCAGGAATTGTCTTATTAGGCCCGACTGCTGCTGGGAAAAACAGACCATAATTGTTTCCCTATTCAATTGCAATCCTGGATGGGACTGATGTTTGTATGCTCAATTTTGCAGATGCTTCTGTGATTTGCTGGTTTCCTTTCATTTGTCCTTGTTTTAGCTGACAGTGTCATTCATGATTATCAAGCACTATAAATAAGGCCTAATGTCACTTCTCTAATTAGCTGGCTTCCTGCACTCTATTTTAATCCTCTTGGGTCAATAACATGTCTCAGGTTGGCATTCAACAGATAAGCATATATCTATCTCGTTATCGATCTAAATATGTGTGTCTATATGAGTGAATGAATGGATATATCTATAGGATACAAATACACACACTCTGTAAATGCATATATATTCATTTTAGAAAGTGATCAGTACTAGGAGAAGTACATCGTGCTTGTTAAAATAGAAAATGAATGAAAAAGGCAAACTTCTGTAGTGAAATGAATTACCACAGTGGTGGCAATAATCGGCTCAAACCTAAGACCCATTGTGAAGACTGAGCAGTGTTTTGTTCTCGTGTGTCGCAGTCCTATGAGCTGGAACAGACTCAATAGCACCTAAAAAGACTGTTTGTTCAGGAAAGAGTATAACGTTCCTTTTAAGGCGTTATTAAATATACACTTTCGATGCTTCCTGACTGATCTAAAATGCTGATTTACTAAAGGAAAGTTTTTTGGTTTTTAAATCAACTTGAACATCACTGAATCTGAACCAGAAGAGACCTATTTTCACAAACATAATTTATCAAGATGTCTACCTTCTGTCTTAACACATTTGATGAGTTGAATCACACCAAATTCCTTTCAGCGAAGTGTTTTTGTTGTTTCCTTTTAGTAGATGAGAAAACTGAGATGTCAGGCAGCTTGCCCAGTTCCAGGGCATAAATCACTACTCCGGCCTTAACTAACATTCAGTGAAATTGGACGTAGTTTTACATCCACTTCTCTGAATTCAATTCCCTGATGGAGTTTTTAGGAGCTGAATTATCATTCCATTTGCAACATTTGCATATCCCTCAACATCATTTTGACTAAGTGGTTAAGAAGAATAAGAATTAAATAATACCAGTAATAAAGTCCTTCTGTTATGGTGGGTTTTTTTGTCATTTTATTAGGGGCTCATACAACTCTTATCATAATCCATACACACATCAATTGTGTAAAAAACATTTGTACACTCATTGCGCTCATCATTCTCAAAACATTTGCTCTCCACTTAAGCCCCTGGCATCAGCTCATTTTCCCCCCTCCCTCCCTGCTCCCTCTCCCTCATGAACCCTTATAATTTATAAATTATTATTTTGTCATATCTTGCCCTGTCCGACATCTCCCTTCACCCACTTATCTGTTGCCTATACCCCAGGGAGGAGGCTATATGTAGATCCTTCTAATCAGTTCCCCTTTTCCACTCCACCCTTCTGGTATCGCCACTCTTACCACTGGTGCTGAAGGAATCATCTTCCCTGGATTCCCCGTGTTTCCAGTTCCTATCTGTACCAGTGTACATCCTCTGGTCTAGCCAGATTTGTAAGGTAAAATTGGGATCATGATAGTGTGTGTTTGGGGGGCATTTATTAACTAGATGAAAGTTGTATGTTTCATCATTGTTACACCGCACTCTGACAGGCTCATCTCCTCCCAGTGTCCCTTCTGTAAGGGGATGTCCAATTGCCTACAGATGGGCTTTGGGTCTCCACTCCACACTCCCCATTATTCACAATGATATGTATTTTTTGTTCTGATGAATCCTGATATGTCATCCCTTCAACAACTTGTGGTCTCACAGGCTGGTGTGCTTCCTCCATGTGGGCTTCCTTGCTTGTGAGCTAGATGGCCGCTTATTTATCTTATTTATCTTCAGACACTATATCTTTTGATAGTCAGGTACCACTAGCTTTCTTCACCACATTTGCTTATTGCACCCACTTTGTCTTCAGTTGTTGTGTCGGGAAGGTGAGCATCATGGAATGCCAGTTTAATAGATCAAAATATTCTTTCATTGAGGGAGTACTTGAGTGGAGGCCCAATGTCCATCTGCTACCTTAATACTAAAGCTATACATATATGTACATAGATCTATCTCTACATCTTCATATATAAATATATTTACATATGTACATGCCTTTATTTAGACCTCTGTATATGTTTAGTACTCTGTATATGCTATGATGTTATAGAACATTGTTCACCCATTCTTGGTTCAATCCATTAAGGTGGTGTATGTAAAGAAAGGGACCTGGGTCTGCAAAAATCATAATATTAGAATATCTTTACCTTGTGTTTCATACTAGTTTTCACTTTGTTTTGGAAAATTTTCAAAAGTTGTTTTGTACCTTAGGGAAATATGATGCTCTGGAATTTTTGCATACAGTTAAAGAAAATAGTTCCTTTTAGCACCACTGAAGATTCTGCCTCATCACCCCTGTAGGACAAGGTAGAACTGCCTCAATGGGTTTCAGAGACTGTAATATTTTACAGTGCTCTGCCTTTCTCTTTCAGAATGTCTGATGGTTTCAAATTGCTGTCTTGTGATTATAGCCAAAAGTGTAACAACTGCACCACCGGGCCTCCTAAACACTGACACCTGAAGAATAATATGAAGAACACAAAAGCTTTCCTAGGAAACTCACTTTCCTTCACTAGTTCAGATCATCTGCCTTTTTTTCACTTGAAATCTTTTCTCTTTCAAACACCTGGAATAGTGATAATCAGCCCAAATATTGTTGCTACTGCTGTTACTGTAATTTATGCACTGGTTCTCAGCTGGAATGCAGAGACTTAGCTGAAAAACAGTGAAATGAGGTGCTAACCAGTTGTTCTCAACCTTCCTAATCCTGCAACCCTTTAATACAGTTCCTCATGTGTGGTGACCACCACCAACCGTAAAATTATTTTTGTTGCTACTTCATTAGTATAGTTTTGCTACTGTTAAGAATCAGGCAGCCCTTATTAAAGAGTCATCCCCCCTCCAAGGGGTCGCGACCCACTGGTTGAGAACCATTGTGCTCAAGGTATTTCTTTTTGAAATTAGAAATAATTCAGTGTTTTCTGTACTGGAATGGTGGTCATCTTTTAGTTGAAAATATGGCTAGTAATTAAGATCTGTTTATTTGTCAATGCAACATCCTTGGTAAAGTAGAGGGTCAATGAGAAAGAGGAGGCCCCTCAACAAGCTGGATTGACGCCGTGGCTACCGTGGGCTCCAATATAGAGATATTCGGACTGTGACACAGGACCTGGCCCTGTTTTGTCCTGCTGCAAATGGGGCTGTGATAAGTCAGAAATGGATTTGGCAGCACCAAACAACAACACAAATTGTGATCTGACCTGATGTTCAGAATTTCGGTACAGAGATTAGTTCTGACACACTGGGACTGGCGTGATTAACGCTGTGGTCAAAGAAGAGAAGGGCACTAACTGAGGACATATTTGCTACTCACTCTTCAGAAACTCTAAATCATGAGACTTATTGCATCAGAATGTTGGAGCGGGCATTCTTGCCCTTGGGTGTAAAAGTACAATAATTTTCTGTAAAAACTAAAGAATCCATGTGAAAAGTAACATTTAAAAAAAATTGCTACTGATTTTACAGTTGCTATTTCGTTCCTGATAATAGATACCGAGGAGTCCGGAGAAATCATCCACAAGTCCTTCCCACCCACTTTGCTTGTTGTCACCTGGTTCCCTGAGCCTACAGGTGCCAGGCAAACAGGTGGAGAAAATAATGGTCACTTAACGTCTCCCTCTGAAATGCATGTTTATTAACTTCGTTCTAAAATTTTAGTGGTATTTATTATTTCATCATCTACACAGCACAGGGATGAATCAGAAAGATGGTCTGTTCTCCATCACTTTTTTTCTGAGGAAATTGTGTAATCAATCAGTCTCATAGGAATGATTTACTTTCATAATATTCGAGTTACTATTTTTAAGCATTATGAGTTTATTCTGACTCATGAGAATCCTATGTATATAATGGGAAAAGCACTGACCAGTTCCATGCGATCCTTCCAATCATCATGTTTGTGCCCATGGCTGCAGTCACTGTGTCAATTCATCTCATGAAGCGTCTTCCTCATCTTGCTGAGCTCTGCTTGGAAAGTATGATGCCATTGCAGGCCAGGCTACTCCCTCCACTCAGGGCCACTCCCAGCCATTTTAAATAAATAAATAGATGATAGAGAGATAAATAATAGGTGAAGACATCATCTTAATTTTTATTTTGAAACAATTTTTAGGCTTGTTCCAGGGGTTTCCATGCTGCCTGTACTCTATTGACCTGTTTTATAGGTACCTTTTTAGTAAAATGAGAAAATTCAAACTCCCAAAATAAATAAATAAATCGAACTTATGATGGCTTTCTGCAGACATTGACCCCTCCTGCCCAGTTGAATTTGAATGCAGACTCAAAGAGGCTTGCTGGTGCAGGTATATGCTTTGTTGCTAACCAAAATGTCTAGCATTGGAAACCATTGCGGCTACCTAAAAAAGATGTCACAGGTCTCCTAGGAAATCCTATAGGGCAGATCTGCCCGGCCCTGTAAGATCAATTGGAGTCAGGATTTATTAAATTATATAATTGCTTTACAGAGATTACCTTCTAACAAGTGTAATTGACCTCATTAACACTGTAGTCAAAGATGAGAAGAAAAATAACATATAGATATAGATGATGGAGAAAGATTCAAAGGCAGCTTCAGTATGACTTAGATATGACTTAGAACACAGAGCAAGTCAGGCCCAGATACGTATAACCTATGTATGTCAAAGATTTACTGAGTCATTGTATAGCTTATTGTCCTCCTAGATACTGGTTGTTTCTGACTCAGAGCAATGCTATGTACAACAGAATGAAACATTAGCCGACCCAGTGCAATTCTCACACCTGTAATGCTTGAGCCCATCGATGCAGCCACTGTATCAATTGATCTTATCAAAGGTCTTCATATTTTCATCTGCCATGCTACTTTAGCAAGCATGATGTTCTTCTCTGTAGAGTGCTTTTATTTTATATTTTGAGTTGAGTTTGTAATGTGAACAACAGCCATTTTAGACATTAAGCCTAAATTAATTATAAGTTTCATTAGAGATAGTGCTTGGAAACTAATTTTGTAAGTTTTCTTTAGTTTAGAATAATGCCCTCAGTTACATGGGGTTGGTAATGCCAGGATTTCATTCTCAAACAGAAAATCAAGGTAATAAAGAAATAAAATTAACTTCACAATGGTAAATAAAGATGCACGCTTTTTTGGTTGGTGGAAAGGAGAAGCTATAATTTGTAAACTTAAATATTACTATTAGCCAATGAAATTGGTCTATGGAATAAGACAGAGATCATACATTGGTGAAAGATAGCTTACAAATCCTGTGGACTTTCTCCCTTCACCTTCTTAAAACTATTAGCTCTCAATGCCTCTTGCAATATTGGGATGTAGATAGAGGGTGGAGGGACATAATTTACACATCTGGTATAGTTTATCTGAGTTGTACCTCCTTAGGACATATGTACAAGTATTGGCGTTTCTGTACCTTGGGAGCTTTAGCTGATCTATTCCTTACAGGCAAACACTGGCTGGAGTTTTTAAAGAAAATTTATGATATTTCATTTCTTTTTTGACTGCTGCATAACTGATTATAAAAAACAATATCTGAGTGGTTTTGTTGGGTAAGCTTTGGATTTCTAACACCAAAATGAGAGGCTCAAGCCCAGCAGCTGTGCTCTTTGGGAGACAGCAATGCTATCTTCTCTTGTAAACAGGTCCAGATGTACCTTCAGACACCGTATCTGGGCTCACTCTGAGTTGGAATCAACTCTATGGCAGTGGGTTTGAATGTTCTGGTATGTAGGAATACAGGATGGTCTTCCATTTCTGTAGGCTTTGTTTGTTTGTTTTGGCTTCTTATAATAATGTTCTTGAGTTTTCTTTGTACAAGTCTTTTATTTCTTTGGCTATGTTTATTCCAAGTATTTCATATTTGGGGAATAGGCCTAATAAAAGAAACTACAGATCTGTACATGGAAAACTACAGACCACTATTCAAAGAAACAGAGATCTACACAAATGGAAGACTATCTGTGTTCATGGATAGCAAGACTTAAAATGCTACCTCATGTTAGCTAATTTTTTATTTTAGACTTCCTGATAGATCTGAATTTACACGTCCCTGATGCTTTAATTTGAAATTCCAAGACTAAATTTTCAAAATGTTTTTATCTTGACAGCGATTTTTATATTCTACATTTCTAGACATAAACCTTTTGCCAATATATTTATTTTGAATATCTCTATTTTAACCTCTCTAATTATGGCATTGCTCTAACCCAATGTCCTTTGTATCATTTTTTTCATTAATAGTTAGCATGCTCTTGAAGCTACGTAAATATTTTTTAAATATCTTTGTCTACTAGGAAATCATAATTTTTCTCTAAATTATTATTGTTTTACTTTTATATTAATATTAACCATTCATTTGGAACTGCTATTTTTGTATGCTATAGGGAATATTTCCCCCTTCATTCAGAGATTTAATTAATATGGAATAATATATTGAGAAGTCAAGATAGTATATTAATATTAAGTAATAGTAAAATAAGCCTATTTTAAGGAATAACACTTATCAAAATAAAAAATCTAATGAAAAACATTATAAAGTTGAACAAGAAATTAGAATTTTAGGTAAATATAATAAATCATCTATTACAGTCTTAGTTCTAACATATTTTAATTCTAGGTAAAATGAATAACACAGTAATTTTACAAATTCTGGGTAAATGTCAAATGAAGATTTGAGAAGCAGAATCAAAAGTTTATGCTTGAATTACACACACGACTCAGTGTTTTGACAGTTGCATAGTATTTAAATACTAAAATCAGATAAGCTTGTAGGTTAATTAAAATATCTCATATGATAATACTGATAAGCAATCTGGGAAAGGTTGGCATAAAAACATACAAAATAAGTAAATGCAAGTAATAATCCAACCATAAACCAAGTGTGTTAAGTGACAGTAAGAATCCATAAAGCTATAGGTAAATCCTATATAGACATATGACTATGTAAACCCTAAATAAAACACTATTAAAATACATCTATAGGTAAAGTAAAACAACAATATTGACAAATAATTAATGTCCTCATGCCATGCTATAAAAAATCACTGATGAAACATTGAGTTAGGCATTGCGCTGGGAACAGTGCAGTTGGGTCTTCAAACTCATCAGCTGCTCTGTGGGAGAAACGTGAGGCTGCCTGCTCCCAGGTAATTTTACAAGAGGGGAAACCCTAGACAGGGCTGCTTTGAGTCAGAATCTACTCAGCCGTGAGCTTGGGCATGGGCCTTATTATATAAAAATGATTTAATATTGAATTACTACGTGTAAATGCTCACCAATGTATTAAGGAGACAAATGCTGCTAGTCTTAATAGGTCATAGAACATATAAGTTAAGAAGTATTGCTAGAAAATCATAGCAGCCACTTTAAACAAAAGTATAAAACAGTGAAACTTTCTGTGCGGAGGACACGTCCTCCCTGTAGGCTGAAGCACTTATGAGCGCAGTATCCCTCTCCTCTAATTCAATTGCATAAAGGAGAGGGAGGCCTTCCGTTTTACACATGGAGTGGAGGCTATATGTCTCCTTAATTATTGTTGATTATTATCATTGCAGGTTGTGAGCTCAGCATGCATTGTGTTTAGAGAAGGCTATCAAATTTTATGGAAGACAATTTCCGAAAAGTCTAAAGGGGATATTGTGACAGATGCATTGGTTCATAATAATTATGGTGTTAATGATAATTATGTTAATGACAGAGTTTTTTGTTTATTTGCAGTCACATGGGCCAGATATTTTGCAAGGCCCTTTCCATGTGGTGAAGGAGCCCTGGTGGTGTAATGGGTTACACATGAAGCTGCCAAACCCAAGGTCAGCACTTTAGCAATTCTGTGCAAGAGAGGAGATTCTTTTTGCTCCTGTGAAGACTGACAGCTGAGGAAACTCAAAAGGGCAGGGCTACATGACCACATAGGAGTCGAATCACCCGGATGGCTCAGGTACAGGTGGTTCTGAGTGTCAACTGAAATAATCCTCGGCAGCACTCTTCAGGCTATCTTTTGTTTGACCACTCAAGAAAGCTGAATCTCAGAGCAAAAACTAAAATTTCCAAACAACACAGGAAGTCAGGGCTGTACCTCAAGGACAGTTGGCATTTGACCCTGAAGCGCATAATTCTTGGAACAATCCGTCACGCTTTAAATTCTTTCTAGTTTTAAAAAATGAAACTCTAAGTGAGGTAGTTAGTTTATTTTGCCGATAAACACACGTGGGGTTAATTGAAGGGCAGCGGGATAAATGGCTCAGTGATCCTCGCCTTTCCAGTTCTTGGGGTTTTTGCTTTGTGATGGTCGGACCAGGGTGCAGCTTCCTTACCCATTTCCCTGCTTTAGCTTGAAAGGCTCACCACCTGCAAGGCATTCCTGAGGAGAAGCTACATGGACGTACCCCGATGGAGCCCTGGGTGCTGGAGTAGCCGCATGGAGACGCCTGCCAGTGCTGAGATGCTTATACATTCACTGATTTGGCTTTCCTCCTTCAGTTGGCATCATTGCGTGTGTTTTGTGAGATGGAAGATGACTTTGTCGATTGGTGTTGGACATATTGGTTAAGGGGTTAATGTTGGACTTGTGGGCTTGAGGAGCACTGGGTTGGGATATTTTCTTGATGCGCACTTTACCTTCTTAACCTTTATATAAAACTCTCATACATGATTTTCTGTGGGTTTGTTTCTCTAAAGTACCCAGAATAATACACACACAAAAACCACAAGCTGATTTACGATTTGTATTGTCATGCTTTTGCATAAACATTTTAAATGATAACTGATATTTGGATAATACAGGCTTTAATGAAAAGTTTATTTATATTGATATTGATTGTAAAAAAGACAAAGAAGTCTCTAAAATTATTTCTCAAACATAATGATTTTCATATCCTTATTTCTCCTCCTTTCAAAGTTTTCTCGCCTTAAAATGTAATGTTCTTTTGCCATGCCTCTATATTTTCATTAGGCAACAGAGAGAAATGTATGCTTTTTAAAAAATCATTTTTATTTGGGGCTCATACAACTCTTACCACAATCCATACATAGATCCATTATGTCAAGCAAATTTGTACATATGTTGCCATCATCATTTTCAAAACATTTTTTTCTGTTTGAGCCCTTGGTATCAGCTCATCATATTTTTCTCTCTCCCCTCCACCCTCTCTCCTTGATAATTTATAAATTGTTATGATTTTTTCGTGTCTTACTCTGACCAATGTCTCCCTTCACCCACTTCTCTGTTGTCCATCCCCGAGGGAGGGCTTATATGTAGATCATTGTCACTGGTTCCTCTTTTCTACCGCCAACTTCCTCTTCCTCTCCTGGTATTGCTGTTCTCATTACTGGTCCCGAGGGAGTTATCTGTTCTGCATTTCCTCTGTTTCCATTTCTTAGCTGCACCCATGCACATGCTCTCCTCAAGCTAGGTTTGTAAGGTAGAATTGGGATCATGATAGTTGAGGGGAGGAATCATTTAATAAACAGAGGGAAGTTGTATGTTTCATTGGTGGTATACTGCACCGGATTCCTTGTGATCCTTCTGTAAGGGGATGTCCGATTGTCTACAGATGGGTTTGGGTCTCCACTCTGCACTCCTCCTCATTCACATTGATATGATTGATATTGTTCTGTGTTTTTGATGCCTGATACCTGATCCCATCGACACATCATGATCAAAGAAGTTGGTGTGCTTCTTCCATGTGTGTTTTGTTGCTTCTCAGATAGATGGCCGCTCGTTTGTCTTCAAGCCTTTAAGACCCCAGACATTATATCATTTGATAGCTGGACACCATAAGCTTTTTTTGAGACATTTGCTTATGCACCCACTTTGCCTTCAACGATTGTGTCAGGAAAGGTGAGCATCACAGAGTGCCGTGATAGTAGAACAAAGTGTTCTTGTTTTGAGGGGAAAAAAATTTAAGAAGAAAGCACATTATTATAATTTTCTCACTTGGTGTGGGAAGTAATAACTATCAAATCTAGTATCTTTCCATAAATAAACTGCTTTAAATGACTAACTTGTGAATCATTTGACTAATTCATGTAAAATAAGAAAATCATCTCCATTCCTTATAAAAATGGCTTCTTACACTTATCACCTTGAAACAATCATTATGTCCCTGCCTTCTTTTTTACTTGAACTGGGGATCAGATGTTTGACTGCACCTTCACTGAGACCGTATTTATAGATTTCTCATATATCTTTTTAATACTTGTGTCACTGGGAAGTATTTATTTTCCTTATTGTCTCTAAGTTCTTTTGCTATCTAAAATTATTTTGCATAATAAGTGAGTTTGCAAAAGTCTTTAGGATTGTATCATTTAATAGAAATTTTTGTGTGTTCATTTATATTATTTTATCTAGGCTGATTCAATAATTCATTAGGGAGAACTGTTTTCAGAGTTGCTAGCACAGGGAGAGGAAATGAGAGAGAAGAATTATCCCTGAGTAAAAACCTTATTAACAACTATTCAATGAATTTAATCCTTCCTGGAATGCTGCCACCATTTATTTTTTTGGCATGCTGACTTATATTAGATTTTATTCCAACAGTCTTCATGTATCCACCAGAAATGTTCTTCTAATTATCAAAGCACTTGGGAAAAGTCAACTTAAACTGACCTGAGCTTTTACTAAAAAAGTGAATTGGATATAACATTAAAAGTTATCAGTCTTGTATGAAGAGATAAAAAAAGTAAGAGGGAAACTCATCGTGAACTAAATTATGCTTATCAAAGATTAGGCTGTCTTAATTGTTGCCAATGATAGTTGGTAATATAGAGACACTGGGAGAAAGATATGCTGGTTGCTCCCATCCAAAAGATTAAGCCTTTCCAAAAAGATTAATTAAGGAATGCTGATTCATAGCTACAATTGTTCACTGAGTTAAGGTGCATATAATTGCATTCTACTGAATCCTTAAGTCCGTAGAGGTTTGTCTGAAATGCAAATGACAGGATCATAATTATAACAGCATATTTAAAACTTACTCAGGAAGTACCCCCGATATTTTTTTGGAAAAGTACTAGTGTAAAAATTTACAATAACTTTTTGACAATTTTTATTTCATTTAAATACTTAAAAGCAATACATGGAGTTTCCATAAGTCAGCATCAACTACAATGAGTTTGGTTCAACTTTTGATATCTTAGTAAATCACTTTGTTGAATGTCTCAGTATATTTAAAGATGTATAAGATTTTGCCTAACTCCTAAGTTAATTTGGGGTTTAAGAAATCTTGATAAATAAACAAAACCTAAAACACCATAACAATTAAAATAACAGTAAAGTTTTTTGTTAATGCATAAACACTCTTCTGCCTAATCAAATCTCCAGAATCAACCAGATTTTAAATTAACTCTTAAATATTCTGTAGTTTAAACATAGACCAAGCTTATCTTTGGTTTTGTTTCTAATAATAGGTGGCTTTGAATTGACTCCAACTCACAGCAACTTGTATGAAGCATGAAAGGATGAAATCGTGCCAGTTCCTGCTGCATTCTCACAAGGACATTTGTGACGGTTGTTGCAGCAAATGTGTCCTTGCAGCTCTTGTGTCGTTGATCCTGCCTTCTTTTCATGGACCCTTCATCTTACCAAGGGCCATTTCCTTCTCCAACGATTAGTGCTTCCTGATAATAGGCCCTGAATCTGGGAATGATTCTGTATAAGAAGCACCCTGCCATCCTTCAAATAAAGATGTTCTATGAATCAAAGCATGCATCCCCAAATGTCCTGCCATACGTCCAGCAGAAATGAAAGACAGAGAACAGATAGAAAGTAAAGTAAGGGAAAACTTTGTCCGTCATCTTTTTCTGTGTCTTGGTGAAGATTTAGGAGGGTTGGAAAATGTTACCTGGTTTCCATATTGTGTTCATTACAAAAGGAAAAATGCATTCATCAAATCTTAAACAGAAAGAACTAAACAAAAAACCCAACAATGATCATGCTGTGATATTGAAAGGTCCTATTGGCAAAATTCTGAATGATGCAGAAAGCATTGAAAGAAGATGGAAATTCCCCATAGAGCCAGTGTACCAAAATGAACTCGTCACTCTTCAGGCATTTCAAGATGTACCAAATGAGCAAGAAACCATGGTACTGAAGGGAGAAGTTCAAGCTCACTGAAAGCTGTAGCCAAAACAAGGTGCCGGGATTTGATTGAATACCAACTGAAAGGTTTCAGCCAGCTTAGGCAGCCCTGAACACACTTATCTATGGCAGATAACTTAGACGCCAGCTACTGGCTGACTGACTGGAAGAGATACATATTTTTATTCATGTCTAGGAAATGTGGCCCGACAGCATGCATACATTAGAAAACAATATCATTGATATCGCATGCAAGCAAAATTTTGCCGAAGATTATTCAATCATGGTTGCAGCAGTGCATTTGAAGGGGGTTGTCACAGGTTTCAGGTGGATTCAGAGGAGGACAAGGAACAAGAGATGTCATGGTTCATCTCAGGAGGTTCTTGGTTGAAAACAGGAATACCAGAAAGATGTGTGCTTGTGTTGTTTTGAATATTCAAATGTATTCTACTGTGGAAGTTGTAACAGGCTGTGAATGGCTTTCAGGAAATGGGAATTTCAGAACACAGATTGAGCTCATGCAGTACCTGTACATGGATCAACAGGTAGTTGTGTGGACAAAATAAGGGAACACTAGTTGGTTTAAAATCAGGAATGGTATGTATCAGGGTTGTATCCTCTCACCATACTTGTTCAATCTGTATGCTTAGGAAATACAGTAAACAGATAATCTGGTTTATATGAAGGAAAGTGTGGCATCAGGATTAGAAGAAGACTTATTAACAACCAGCAAATTCACAGATGACCTGACCTGACTTGCACTTGATGAAGATGATCAAAGACTACAGCCTGCGGTGTGGATGACAACTCAGAGAAAATAAGACCAAAATCCACCTAACTGGACTAATCGATCACTTTTGGTAAATGAAGAAAATATTCGAGTTGTCAAGGGTTACAACTTTCTTGGATCCACAATCAATGTTCATGGAAGCAGCAGTCAAAAGATCAAAAGCTGTGTTGCGTTGGGTAAATCTGCTGTGGGAGACCTCGTTAAAGTGTTGAAAAATATAGTTGTTACTTTGAGGAATAGGGGGAACCTGACCCAAACCATGGCATTTTCAGTTGTGTCATATACATGTGAAGGTTGGACATTGAATAAGGAAGACCATAGAAGAGTCAACACATTTTCATTGTAGTGCTGGTGAAGAATACTGAAAGTGCCATGTATTGTTCAAAGGATAAACAGATTTAGAAGTACGGCCTCAGTGCTTCTTAGACACAAGGATGGACAAACAGCCCTACATACTTTGGACATGATGTTAGAAGTGACCGGTGTCTGACTTCGTGCTTGGAAAGAAGTGGGACCTTGAACAAGGACTTAATCCTTCCAAGAGAACGGTTGAACAACTGCACTAAATGTTTAATTTAATAATGTTTAATAAGACGGATGATAAATAGCTGGAACTTGATATTGAATTTGCTGAAATAGAAATATTTGAAAGATGTTTATGTAGAAAGAAAATTCCTCCTTTCAATCCAGGGAGTGGTTGTAACCACGCACTCCACACAGGCACAATTGTGAAGATGTAACAGTGCCGGAAAGAGTTTTGTTCTAATGTTCAAAAGGTTGCTATGCACAGGAACTGACGTGCTGGCCACAAAGACACAGGTTAATTTCTTGCAGGAAAGGAACCTGGGCTTTTTTCAGCATGTTTCTTTGTGTTTCCTTTAACCTCTAATTATGCAAAAGCTACTCTAGTGTGTGAAGGCCAGTACTCTGCCCCAAAATTGTAACTGAAGTTTTCATTATAAGGTCAAACACACTGTGAAGCTATGTGAGTGTCACATCTAATGCACAAGATCTCTGAGCAGAAATGGATCAGATGCTGAGTATCCACTAACCTTATCTGTGCCACATCCTTTTCACCCACACTCAATCAGTAACTGACTGTACGTTGGAGTTGACTCCTTATAAATAGATCAAAAAAATGATGTGTATCATATTAAATGTAATGTTAATAATAATTATTAACTATTTGGTTTGGAATAAACTTGAAAATGCTTAAGTGTATTATTATAAAGGATATAAATAATTTAGTTTTTCATGTCAATGCCTAGCTTTGTTAAAATGGGTTCATTGTTTAAAAGTAGCCAAAAATACTGATACCTTTATTTCTGGAAAAAATATTTTATCCTTAATAAAATGAAATCCATAAGGTTCAAGGAGTTTATAAAATACCAAAGTTTCTAGAGAATACCAAGATTTCATCAGAATCAATATTCTAATGTCAGACTTATAAAAATTCAATTATGAATTCTTTTAACAATTGTGGGCTGCAAGTTTCCTTCATTCTAAATATTTATTACTTGACCTATTATCATCTAAAATTCAACCACAGAGTGTTTATAAGTGTCTGCAGAGATTAGAAGAATGGGGGAAGAGATAAAATACTGACTTCTAAGACAATATTAAATATATTAAAGGAATGTGTATTTTAATAAGAATAGGTTATGTTTTTAGAGTATTCATGAATCACTATACATGATATAAGGTTTTTAAGTAACTACTTTTTTGAAATAAGATTAAATGAATTTTCTGGTTATATACTAAAATTATTAAACTATATGAACAGGTCAATAGTAAATAAGAGGCCTTCTTATAAGGAGAGCAATCACTGAAAATGTAGATGAATTTTACTAAACTATGAAAACTTTTCATTTTAAATACAGGCCAAGTATGTTTTAAGATGAGATTTTAATACAGGATTGTAAATGCCACATTCCTCTAAATGGGATGCAGCTAGCAAAATTTTAGGAATCTGAAAATGAAGATCATTTCTAAATGAAACTATCCATTTTGCAAACATGTAAGTCAAAGTAATATTGTCCTAAACTTTGAAATATTGGAAAGTATTTTATTTTATATATACCTGCTGACATAGAGCTAGTTAAAATTACATATTTCTTTTAATGGTTCAAAGGAAGACATATGCTTATCACTCTTTCAAATATTTGAAAGAGAATTTTGGATAAAACTTGTTTACCGACAGTTCTAGAGTGAGCAAGTTGATCCAAATTCTACAAGTGGTAATAGGCCAAACTAGTTCATCCAAACCATTGCAAAAAGAATAATTGTTATCTTGTATTATTGAAGTTTGCTACTCTTGGGGTAGAATAAAGGATGCTTGTATGTCAAAAGACTCTATTTATTTACATCAATGATGGTCCCATCAGTATAAAATGTAATAGTTCTTCTATAATACCAACATCTTGAACTTCATGGTTAAGTACAATCCCTTTTGTACACACCAAGACTAACCAAGCAGTTGATTCAAATTTATAATACATTTATAAGAAGAACAGAACTTCAAACTGTTCTCCCTTTTCAGGGTTTCTTTCCACTTTGAAAAATTTGGCTGTTTCCATATAATTCAGGTCAACTCTTCTCTAATAAGGTAGCACATCCTTATTTGTATTTTGAAAACTTTTCTACCCGAGGAGCTCACTCATCTTCCAGCACCGCATGACAGTAGTTTGTTGGTATTCAGAAGGTTTTCAGAAATAAGTCACCTCTTCCTTCTTCCTGGGCTACCCTTCTTCTTTAAAATCTACTGACACGTCGTCACCACGGTGACCCTGCATTTATGTGAACTATTAATTGCATTACTTCCAGCATCACAGCAACACACAAGTTATCCCAGTGTGACAAACTGACAAGTCAGTTAGTAAATCTGAACTGGAAACACTTCTCACTTATTAACATAGTTAAGTCCCCCAAACCAAATATTTAAATAATACTGATATCAAATTGGAGTGTGACTATATCGGTTCATAAAGTGAAGGGTGAAAACCTTATTTCATAACTTCCAAAACACATTTCATAACAGCCAAACCACTGAGATCCGTTGACAAAAAACCTTACCCCTCCTGGTCAGTATTACTGTCACTCTGTACCATGACATACTTACTGCTAGAGGTACATCATTAATGTGAAAACTAAGCAGGTAGTAGATTTTTAAAATAACGCCATAGTACAAAATTTAAGATAATGAGATAATAAATTATGGAGGAATAGGTGTGATTATAAGCCTTCATTCTAAGGTGTTTAGCTGAATAAGCTACTTCATTTAATGAATATGACATAATTGTGTAACAACCTTAGTGTTGTGGAATCAGATTGCCAAATCATTCGTATTTGTAGAAAATCAAATCAATTATGTCATTAATATAATCAAGGTAATCACATCGCTTTACATTTTAAATATTCTAAGAGAATAACAATTACAGATTGTTTTTTACTCCTTTGGAGTTTCTCAAAATTGCTGTGCCTGGCATAACTGAATAGAAGCCCTGATGGAGTACTGGTTGCACCTTGGGCTACTAACCTCCAGGTCAGCAGTTTGAAACCACCAGCCACTTTGTAGAAAAAGATGGGCTTTCTACTCCTTTAAAAAGTTACGGTGACAGAAACACACAGGGAAGTTCTACCCTGTCCTAACGTGTCGTTATGTGTCAGCATTGGCTTGAAAGCAGCAATTTGTGTGTGTGTGTGTGTGTGTGTGTGTGTGGTGTCTTTTTTGGAGGGGGGTGCAGTTATTGGCATATCTGCAAATATTCTTTTATACTTGGCCATGATTTCCTCTGTAAGTTTGCTTTTTGTCTTAGCAACAGCTGACCTTCACTGAGACAAAATCTCATACTTAAGGATTTTTCCATTTTAACTAATCTAAGAAACAATCTGTCAGCTTGTTTCTAAAATCCTTGATCCAGACACTACTTTTTTCCCAATGAGGCTTACTCTCAAGGGCATTCCAGACCTTGAAGTTCCCAGAGATGACTGTTTGCAAAAACAATTAACTAGCCCCATATAGATATTTTCAGAGTCACAAGGAAAGTCCTGTTTTAAGATACTCTTGGCTCTCATTTCCCATTCTACTTAGCAACCAGTTAGAACATTACACCTTAAAGTTCTTGGGTTTACAGTATAAATATAGCCATGTTTCCCAACACAGTGATGTACTCGTTTTCTCTGTGAAATTTCACATTTTCCCAGCTCATGCAGCTTTTGTGCTCAATTAATCTTCTTACTTTTACTGTAAATGGGGTCAGGCCATTACTCTATGACACTAGTGTGTGACAACATAGAACAGTCTATGTGGACATGTGGAATCAATTGGATTAGCAGCTGCATCTACTAGCATCCAAACATTTAGAAGATAACTTGAAAGGACAAGAAATAAAGAAATTAGGGAGGAGGGCAAGAAAGAAACAATAGTTGTATACTGTATTTTATGATCATTTTAAAATAATTTTATCCTGTATTTGAGTTAATTTCCCCTTAATAAGTTGAGGTAAATACTGTGTACATGAGCATAATAGTTTAATAAAATCAATGATTTTATTAATTATTGAATTAATTGTTGATAATGGAGTGTTTAAATTTGAGAATATTGCTAAGTAAATATTATTGATTCATGCTATAAGAACATAGATGGTCACTGGAGGATCTGAAAACAAACAAGCCTAATTTTTCCAAGCAAAAATATTTTAACCATATCTATTTCCCAATGATGAAAATAACTTAGTGATAAGATGGGTGTTATTTGGTCAAAGGATATGGGGTCACATCTCTTCTCCTTCAATTTCAGAACATAGAAAGAAACCCCAATTTCATACCTTGCCACAAAGCAGAGGTCAGACATGCCTCCACCGTTCATTCTTTTTTTTTTTTTTTTTGGTGGAGGGTTTTCTGGGGAAAACACACACACTATAAAGAACGGAAAACCTGCGAGACAAATTCTAAAAGGGTTGTGAGTCCACCCTTCATTCTTGCTTACCTTGTTCTGACAGCAGCCAGTTCTCTTTCAGCACTCTTCTCTCGGCTGTGTTCAAGACAAGACTCCCAACTCTGGGCATTTACTAGGGAAGCAAGCTCTCATCCTCTCAGCCACGTGGCCCTTTGGTCTCTGCCTTGTTCCAAGGGACCAGGAACCCCCCTGCTGTGCCACAGTCATGGTGCTGTGCCTTCCAGTGTTTCTGCCTCCACCATATCAGCTAGCGATGTCATATACTCTCCTCTCATAGTTCTTCCTTCTTGATGGTCACAGAATCCTCTCTCTGCTTTAAAAATGACTCGCTATACTCAGAAGGAATAGCCAAAAGGGATATACCTCCCCTATTAGAGTTTCATGCGTGCTGTGTGCATGATCTCACCGCGTCATTGGTGGTGGCTGCAAAGACACGAATAAAACACAATAGAAACCGGCCGCCCTCAAGCTGACGCCAACTCAGAGTGCCCCAGTGTCCAAGCAATTTCACTTCACCACGTTATCCAAGAACATCACACTTTCTGAGAGTTAGATAGTACACGGGTAAAGAAAAGTGAAGAATTATCTGGGTAATGCCATAAAACTCTTGTCTTCAAACATACTTTTTAGGACTGAAATATACATATTTGGTTGGAAAAATTCATCCTTGGATAGAAAAAAATGATTTTATTCACAATGATTTTAAATAAAGATACATGCATTTTAACTCCTTTTATGATGGGGGGTACTTATGGAGGAAGAACTTTAGGGAGACTTAAGAGATGTCAGTGTCGGCTAAAGAAGCATAGGATTGTCATTTTGCATTTTCAAGAACATGATTATGGCTTTTCTGCGAAATTCAAAAAATCTCTTGTAACAAGGGAAAAATTTACTTGATTGAGTGGTAGCAGACATAGATGTATATCAAATCATAACTGCTGTATCTACCAGAGAAATTTCATTGATATCCAGGGAAGACAAACCATTTAATACTGCAGTTGGTTTTGTGCTCAAATATCAGTGGAAATGTACCACAAGGACCACAACATTAAACCCTGTCCATTCTTGAATTTCAATCATCTGCTTGCACTAGCATCCTTTCCTTATAATAGCAAGACAATTTGGTTTTTGATCGATACATTTCTTTTTGAAGGAAAAAGAAACATTTATACCCTTAAGGAATATGAATATTATTTGTAAACCCACTCCTGATCTCAATATTTTAGAATTGCTGTCAATGATCCTAGCAACTGGTACAACAGGAGATCTATAGATGGAGCTACTCGCTTGTGCTAGACTAATCTCAAGATTGGCAGTTCCAACCCACCCAGAGGCACCATAGAGCAAAGAGCTGGTGATCTGGTTTTGTAAAGATTACATCCTAGACAATTCTATGGGGCAGTTCTATTCTATAATACATGCCGTTACCAGGGGTTAGGATCAACTTCAGAGCAACAGGGCTTTTGTTTTATTATGCAGCACATATGTTGTGCCCAAATGACATTGACATTGTGGGCACTGAATCCAAATCTGTCAAGTTAGCTAATGAATATATTGGGAAATAAACATGTTAAGAATTTCTTACTTTTGTTGCATCATTTTGTTGTCACTGTTCAATTGAATGGAACAAAAGGTTTCTTATAGTTGAGCTCTGGAGAACGCTGCTGCAGGAGTTTTGATGGGGAAATTGTACTTGTTGCAGGATACCTCTAAAAACCGCTGCAGGTGCAGTGGTACTCTGCGGCAAGATCAAGAAGTCAAGCTGATGTTACACTGAGTAATACAATTAATTTCCCTAAGTGTATAAGAGTGTGCTGTAACGTTAGCACATGCTCAGAATGCACAATGAATATTTTTCTAAAAGTGTCAGATCGTAAATTGGAAAATGAGACATTATACCATTTCATCTCGAATACCTTTTTAACTTTTCTTTAAAAAGTGTTCTTATTTTCAGTCCTGGTTGTTACCAGCAAGCTCCAAGTAACACGCACACATAGGAGAACTTAGACAGTATTCGCCTAACAGTAAACACTGCTGTTGTCATTCCAAATGCTTGTCTACATTGCACTCTGATATTTTTCTACTCAATTGGTAATGTTGCAGATTGGGGCGACAGGCAGTAAGGGTTATGAAATGACAGGCAGGTTATTTAAGAGGGTACTCTGACATTCAATGGCTGTGGAAGAAGGGAAAGAGAAAGAATGGGCAAAACGAAAAATAGAATTATTAACAAAGAGCTTTGAAACTAGAATAGCATTTGAAATTGCCCCAAATGGGAGAGCTGAGGCTGATCATGCATACCAGCCCTGTAGGCATTGTCATCATGAGTCAGAATTCACTCCATGGTAGCCGGGTTGGGTTTTTGATTCAGTCATTAGGAGTCCCTGAGTGAAGCAAATAGTTAAGCAGTAAGCTACTAATTAAAAAGTTATTAGTTTTATTCGGATAGAAACACCTTGTGCTCACGAATGAGGTGGGATTTTGGAGGTGGTGGTTTTCTGCAGTAAGGAAAAGTCTTGAATTTTGCAGATAGGTGATGGCTCTCAGATAGCTACATTCCCAGCAGTAAAAGGGAGGATTCTCTTCTGTGCCAAAGTGGAATATGAGCAGTACACACCATGTACAGTAAAAAAATGTTTAACTTTTAAACTTTATGGTATAAAAGGTTCACTTTGTCCCTTGGATTATGATTGCCACTCTTGAATTTTAATATATGTCTTAAACATCACAGGTTTTCATTTTATCTCCTGCATTTTTTCTTCCCATACAGAAGTGAAAAACCTGGGCCTGGCACAGTAAGTTTATAGTAATCACAGAAAAGGAACAATCAGTTTTCTGTTCTCTCATTCACAGCACATCCTTAGTATTATGTTCAAGATATTGGAACTCCATTTTTAATCCCATTACAAAGAGCAGGACTTAGAGACCAAAGTCATCCCCAAATTAAAATATTTCACCTAAGAAATTCTTGTAAATAGTTTGAGAATTAGCACTCGGTACAGTCAACAGTAAATGTAATACTAATGAGCACAAGGAAATATAAACATTATGATGAGCACATTACAGTAATAAAATAATGTTGGGTTCTCATACTGCAGATGAGACCAAATGAACAGGGGAACAAACAGTCTCTGAGACTCTAGTTGGTGTGGATGCATGTGTGTGTTAACATTGGCAAACAGTAATTATTTTTATTTGAATTGAATACAAATAAAGCTTTCAAACGTGTTCATTGAATAACTTCACTAAATGTTAAATTTAATAACATTTAATAAGACTGATGATAAGTCGCTGGAAATTGATATTAAATTTGCTGAAGTAGAAATATTTGAAACATGTATATGTAGAAAGGAAAAATTCCTCCTTTCAAGTTCTACCATCCAGGTAACTCCAGTGGTAGAAGAATTATCAAATTAAACAACGGTAATGCTTGCGTGCCACTTATGCTTTAACCGCACGCACAAAACTCTGATAAATATGACCATTGTACGACACCTGGTGGCCCACTGGTTAAGCGATCAGCTGCTAACCAAAAGGTAGGGATTTAAATTCAATTGGCCATCTGTTTCTGTAGAGAATATAGGCAAGCAAACATTTGGGGCATTTCTACTTCATCACATAGGGTTATGATGACTTGGAGAGATCCAACAGCACAGAAAACTGCAACATTGAAATATTAAGTATGAATATAGCTAAGAAAAAATAGCCTAAGGGTCTTTTATTTCAAAATTTGTAATAACGAAGCAGAAAATAAGTTAAATTAGAAGAAAAGGGAATAGGGGACATTCCAAAGAAAAGGAAAATAGCAAAACTAATTTCATTCATTTATTTAACAATATGTCACTGCAGTTCAATTTGTGTAAGCTGAGAAAAAGCTTCGGAGCATTGGCAGAGGAGTGGTAACTAGTTCAACTGCAGTTCAAAGCCAGCAGCTAGTCGTTCTTCTGGAGAAGGACAGGGCTTTCTACTCCGGGGGAAAAGTTACAGTCTAAGAAAACTCACAGGAGAAATTCTACTATGCCCTTTGAGGTCTCCATGAGTCAGAATTGACTCAATGTCAGTGAGTTAGGTTAGTTTAGCAAATATTTATGTAGTAGTTCACTAGAAGGACAAGATAAGAAGCTTGATTGCAATTGTAGAGTATATTCAGGAAGTGGAAGCAAATGGGGACAAGGGGACTAGTACCTGTTAAAATAGCCATTGCAATAAGATGTTATGAAAGCATGTGCTAAGTATGAGACGGTTGTTGTTAGATGCCATAAAGGCAGTTCTGATTCAGAGCAAGCCTGTGTACAACAGAAACACTGCCCAGTCCTGCGTCATCCTCACAATTGTTCCTATGTTGGAGCCCCTTGTTGAAGCCACTGTGTCGGCCCAGCTGCTTGAAAGCCTCTCCAGCACCACCCCCCCACCGTACCTCTACTTTAGCAAGAGTGATGTTCTTCACCAGTGATGGGTCCCTGCTGAAAACATTTCCAATTTAAGACAAAGGCTCGCTATCCTTCCCTCTAAGGGGAATTCTGACTATGCTTCTAGCAAGACCGGTTTGTCTGTCCTTTTGGCAGTCTGTGGTCCTTTCCATATTCTTCTCCAGCACCACAATTCTTGTATCAATTCGTCGTCAGTCTTCCTTATTCAATGTCCAACTTTCACACGCAGGTGAGGCAATGAAAATAGGATAGCTCGCATCAGGCCCACCTTATTCCTAAAAGTAACATTCCTGCTTTTCAGTATTCTAAAGAGGCCCTGTGCCGCAGATCTACCCAATGCAGTCAGTATGCCAGAGCGTTACATGATGCGACACATCATTTGCTCTGTTGACTACTGATTCTGTGATCATTGATTGTGGAGCCAATCAAGACAAAATCCTTGACAACTTCATTTTGTTTGTTTCATTTGTCATGATGTTACCTAGTGGTCCAGTTGTGAGTATGTTAGTCTTTTTTTAACATTGAGTTGTAATCCACACTGAAGGCTGCAATCCTTGCTCATCATCAGAAAGTGCCTGCAATCATCCTCACTTTCAACAAGCCAGGTGTGTCGTCTGTATACTGCAGGTTGTTAAAAATCCATCTTCGATCTGAATGCTGAATTCTTTTTCATAAAATTCAGCTTCTCTGGTGACTGAGCACGTGTGGTGAAGGCTACCGTCTTGATCAAGCATAATACTTTTCCTGACGTTACACCCCAGAGCATTCTCTTGTTCTCTTCTGTTTGTTCGACTGCCTCTTGGTCCATGTACAAGGTCCGCGTTAGCACCATGAAGTGTTCAAAGATCTTCCTCCTCCTCAAGCTTATCCATAGTTTGTTTGTTTTTTAATCTACACAATTTGATGCCTTTCCAAAGTACTAAAATCATAGACGCTGTAATGAATGGGAAAGAGTTCCAAAGAAAAAGATGAGTTCAATAAAATTTAGAAAAATAAACAACCAGAAACATAACAACAGTGAGATCTTCAAATATATGAGAAAGGCTTTGTGCAGGTAGGGTAATCAATATTTTTATATTGAAGTCGGAGCAAGGGAAACTAGGCTTAATATCAAGCATGATAAATTTGAGTCAAAGAGTAGTAAACTACTTCTGACAGTGAGAAGGTTGCAGAGAATCTCATTCAAAGTTCTTTTAAACAAAAATGAATTCTTCCCTCTCTGTGATTTGTCATGCATTTTACTGCCTGATGACTGAAAAAATGAGGATTGTGATCCACTTACACTTTTGCTCTCATGAAATAAACTATAAATCTTTTGTGAAATATCTTCATAAAAACCCTTCTTTAAAAGCCAAAGTAATTCAACTTTTTGTGGAGGAAGATATTAAAGTGATTTAGAAAATTATAATTTTATTAGTATTACTTTATCTTAAGTATATAATTTCCATATTTAGAGCATTAACTGAGCTGTGAAGAGATTGACCATATATTCAAGCAATAAGATAGCATTTTTTAATAAGTTTGGGGAAAGTTAAATATGTTTATCCTTGGAGAATCAACATCACATACATAATGCCACATACAAAATGAATTTCTAAATAATAATAATAAACATGTAATATTCTGATATCAATTGAATATTTTACATTCACTATTTTAATGGCAAATTTCACTTTTAAAAACGTCTTATTTCTTACCACATTGCAAAAACCTGCGATAGAAAATCACCTGTTCACAGCCCTTCAAGATTTATGGTTTCTTTTAAGTAACTTAGAGACATTCTCATGAGTTATCCTCATTTAGGAAGCAAACAAACTTACTTTCCGTAGATCTTTGATGTGCAACCGCCCATGGAGTAGGAAATTCCTTAGATCACTTTATGATGTCTACCCTCCCCCGTCCCCCCCACACCCCCGGATGCCACCAACCTTGAATAAACTTTCTAAATACACAGATTATACCTGGTCATCCCTGGGTAGCCTTCTGTAGTCATAAGCTTCCACAGTAAAAATGACAGGGCTATGTTTACCTTTATACATCCAGTGTAAGTTATGAAATACTTCTATTTTTAAATTCCATTTCCTTGAATAAAAAGAGAACCCATTTGTTTTTTGTTTAGTTTTTCTTCTCAGGTCATTCAAGGCAGAATATATTCGGTAAGTGTAAAACAGTAAGAAATATTTCTTTTAACAAGCTACTAGTTTATGTTATTTGATCTTCTGAATTCTATTTTTAAAAATGATAATGAGTTTCAACATTTTAAAAGTATATGCAAGTGGAATCATTAAAATATGTCTACATATTATCAGTCCACAGAACATATTTTTCAGACTGCAAAGATCAACAACAAACAAAATTTATTATCCCTGAGATAAGGTTTATTTTTTCTTTGTTAAGGAAAATCCGTATAAACTTTCAATTCGTACTTTAGGAACTTTTATGAAATTTGGACTCTGGGTGGAACCAAAGATTCAAGCATCTGGATGTTAGCTATGTTGGGCATTAGATAGTTATCTCTGCAAAGCCCTAATTGTATCAGTTTTTAGAGGAAGCGAATCTCACTGCCATTATATATTTTGCCTGCTGAAATAACTAGAAAAAATGCAAAGAACCCACTTTTAATCTATTCAGATTACAACTATGCACTCCACTTATAAATACGGCTATATTCGAAATACCAGACTGATATGTGAAAATCAGTGTTATCTGAAAAAGGAAGCTGACAAAGTCATACCCCCAAATGGAGGATGACTACATCATTGTAGAAGAGCCACATTTTTTAATCATTGCATAATTGACAATTTACATCCCTAGATGAGGGCCAACCAATTGAGAATCATGGATCAGCCAAATTAACACATAACCTTAGCCATCACTACCAGTGTTACTCCTTCCTTGCTCCACAGCATTTGCTAGTGCATCACTAATGCACAACATGATTGGAGAGTAGATATTTTTACTATTGCTATAAATTAAAAATGTTAGACAACAAATTCATTGATGAGTAAGGAGTAGGTGTACTTAGTTGTATTATTAATTTTTTCTCTGGTTTGTATTTGAAAATATGACCATGAATAACAGAATTGATTTTTAATTTTAAACCCTTATTGTGCCATCAGAATTCTGAGTAGTCTTGGACTTGAAAGCCATCGGAAGGGGTCCTGATAGAACCACTTAAGAGGAAAACAAAAATGAAATAAGAGTGTAAAGGTTGAAAATATAAGAAAGAAAACAGAACCCGGGCATCATGGAAACCTGTCCATGCTCACTTATAATTATTTAAGGATAAACTAAAACGACCGGTAACAAGAGAGCCTTTGCGCACCTAGCGGAGTGACGGGGCTCGTTGTATGACTGTCACTTAGGTGGGCACTCAGAGCAAACCCCAATTTTCATTTAGTAGCTGAAAAATTTTAGCTAGGAAATTGAAAAAATTGTGAGAAACATCAGACAAATGTTTTCATGTTTGTTAAATGCAGTAAATTTAATTTTCAAAATTTTTACTTCTTAAAATTGGTGGTTTTGAGTTACTTTTCGATGCAGGTGCCATTACGGCTGATGATGATAAAACAAAGACTAAGGCAGAGACCTTGGCCTCGTGTATTTTTATGATGAAAACCATACTGAGAGGTAGAATCTGAGATAACGAGGGAGAAGAGAGTGTTATGGTAGAACAATGTGATGTAAATGGGTGGTGGAATGTGTGCCAACTCATACCTAGTGTCACTATGAGATGGAATTGACTTGATGGCAGTGAATTTGGTTTGGCTTGGATCAGATGTTGGTCTCTTTGCCTCTAGATAGAAATAATTACTTCCTGTGAGCCATTGGAATTCTCTAGTCAGTAGTTTGTGAAACATTTTACATTATGAGAGGCTTGAAAAAAGATATTAAATCAAAAGCTGAATGCGATTTAGGAGTTCTATACTGGGTTTTAAAAGTGTGTGTTTACACACTATTTTCTTTATAGACATACATCATCAATAATTGGAGACAGAACCAAGAACTATGCGAGCTAATCTGTACAGAGAAAACAGATTTACTAATTAAATTCCAAATATTGTATTATTATCTTCAGTATGAAAAGATCATTTCTGTCTTTAAATGTTGTTAAACTAGGTTGACACTCATATATGTGTAAGAAATAATTTTATATCAAGAAGTAATTATGCATTAATAAAACATCCCAGCCCATCCAGATCAATCCCAAAAGTCTGATACTGGTCCATAAGTCCTTTTTCAGACTCATGCAGTCACTTGCAGTGACGCAGGATGCAGGAAGATCACAGAGCAGTGGGTGCAGAGCATAGATCCAAAGCTAGTGGAAGCATTACATGCTCTTGTAGGTCCCAGAGTGGCTCGCTGGCATGAAGTTGAAGGCAGAGAGAGAAAGAGGGCCTGGCCTCCCGAGAGCTATTTATCTCAGGGACACCTCCAAAGGAGGTGATCAAGCTGCAACCTGATTGACAGACTAAACTCCACCCATATCTTCTTACAGGTGCCAAGCTGTCACAAAAAAATAGTAGCATTCACAACCCTTGCTTTTGCTATGAAAGTTTTTATTTTGTTCTTCTATGTTTTATTAGGTGCCCAAACATAATTAATATTTTCTTATTGAATAGCTTTTCATTTTTTGATATAAACGATTAAGTAAAAGTTGACATGGTACACCCAGAGTAGAGCAGTGCTCCAAAGTCATTTCATTGGCTGATTATTTGGAAGCAAACACCATCGCTGTCAGATATTTTTCACATGTCAGCAGTAGAAAACTAATGAAAACATTTTCTCTGCCTGATAGACCTTATTTATAAGCAAATGTTCAAATTAAAGCAGAATTATCTTTTGAAATAGCATGTTGAAATTGTGTGCATACTTCAAATTTATCATTTTTTCTATTTCTTGATTAATACATACATTACTGAATTTTCTTTGTTGTAATTTCCTGAATGTTTGATTGTATTTTGAATCCACTTAAAGTTTTATGCTAATTATGAAACACAATAGAGCTTCCTTGAATATGCACTGTCATTGATCTATTAGTCATGATAATTCTTCATTAGCATACAAGTTTGAAAATTGTCTAAATATTTTTACAATACTTTTTATATACTTTAATCAGATTTTCAATGAATCCTGGGAATCATCTTTTTATAAAATAATTTAAATGCACAGATTGAGAAATGCATCTAAGAAACATTTCCCTTGAATAAGGAGAACATTTTTACCTATTTGATTTTCCCTTCATGCTTCACAATTATTTGCAATATCTGATCTCACACTGAAATCCAGAGATAATAATGCCCTGATACCTAACAGCATATTTTTATGTTGTATCCTTTCTAATTTTATATTAATGAAATCATACAGTACAGATCCCAGAATGTGTAATTCTTTTCACTGAACAATATATTTGAGAGATTTTTTCTTTTTACATTACACTGTATTTCATTATATGAAGGTAGCATAACTGATTTTTCCATTTTTCTTTTGATATATATTTGGGCTATTTCCAGTTTTGGTTTATTATAGATAATGCTTCTATGAACACTTCATTACAGATCTTTTGTTACACAGCTGCATGCAATTCTGCATACCTACGCATAACACTGATAGGGAGTTGCCAAAAATTCAGGCTGTGTTCAGAGGAGGAATTAGGACAAGGGAAGTCACTGCTGATGCCTGATGAATCTTGACTGAAAGCAGAGGGAACGAGGGAGATGTGTACTTGTGCTTTCTTGACTATGCAAAGGAATGAGATTGGGTGGATTATTACAGTAAATAGATAGATCGATACACATATGAATGGGAATTCCAGAATACTTGATTATGTAGAACTTGGTTTGGTAGACCCGGAGGGAGTTAATTAAAGGAAAGGGGGATATTTCATGGTTTAAAATGAGCAAAAACGAACAACAGGGTTTTATGCTTTTACCACACGTATCACATTTGTATGTTTTGAAAATAATTTCAGCATCTGAGGTGCATGGTGAAGAATACCATATCAGAACTGGAGAAAGTACTATGAACAACTTGAGCTATACCATCTTGTTTACTGAAACAAGAAAGCTGTAGGCACTTGCTCATGAAAATCAAAGGCAGCAGCCTTTGCTATGGACGACAACTCCATGTAAAGTAAAGAAAAATCCTCACAATGGACCAATTAGACAGCATGTTGTGTCCAGAATCAACACTCAATAAGGAAAAATGTAAACATCCAAGGACATATTGTTTTGAGCAAGTCTGTGGCACAAAACATCTTTTAAGATATTAAAAAGCAAAGAAATCACTTTGAGGACAAAAATCTGCCTGACCCAAGCCTTGGTGTTTCTAATCATTTTAGATGCACGTGAAAACTGGACAGTGGATAATGAAGAAAGAAGAATGGAAGTCTGGTATCGTAGCTGCTACCTGCCTTCAAGTTTGTTTGACTCATAACTGTTCCACGCACAAGAGAACAATACACCAGATTCGAGTGCTGCCATGGTCTATTGAAAGTACCATGGGCTGCCAGAGTAACAAGCACATCTGTTTGGGATAATGCTCCTTCAAAGCAATGAGGGCAAGATTTTGCCTCAAGTACCTTGGGCAAGTTGTCAGGAAGGTCCATTCCGTGGAGAAGGACATCATGCTTGATAAAGGAAAAAAATAAAACAAAACCAGTCTCGCTGCCATCAAGCCTATTCCAACCTATAGTGACCCTCTAGGACAAGGCAGCACTGTCTCTGTGGGCTTCTGGGTTTGTGGGAAATTCAAGCTGGGTGTTGAAGAGGATGTTCTTCTGCAGAGAACTTGCTTCAAACTGCTGACCTTGTGGTTAGCGGTCCAATACACCGCTGCTGTGCCATGTCTGTGGAGAAGCCTCTGGGGGGGGCGGGGGGCTGGATTGTTACAATGGTTACAAGCATGAGTTCACACACGGCAACAGCTTTGATGATGATGCTTCCTGCTGTTGTCCAAAGTGTCTCTATGAATCAAGGCTGACTCATGCACCTACCATGTGACATACACATCTTATCTTGTGCATGTGTTTGGCCTTTATAAGACAGTGCTAGTTTACCATAGCAGTTGTACAAATATACATTTCCATTAGCACACTTTGCATGTTCCAAATAGTTGTTACACAGTTGACACCATTTTATATTGTCAGAATCTAACCACTATGTATGTATAGTGTTGTTTTGGTATTACTTAATAAAATAAGAATCACTCACTCACTCACTCACTCACTTGCTCGCTTACTGCCATTGAGTTAATTCTAACTCCTAGTGACCCTGTAGGACAAACTAAAACTGTCCCATGTGGGTTTCTGAGACTCTAACGTTTTGCATAAATTGAAAGCTTCATCTTTTCCCCCCAGAGCCTGTGGTTAGAAGCCCACATGTGTGACTCACTATGCCAAACACAAAAAAATTTACTGTCGTTAAGGTATCGCCAACTCTTAGTGGCTGGAAAGTACAGGGTGGGACTGCTCCTGTGACTTTCTGAGACTGTAACTTTTTACAGAGGTTGAAAGCCCGTCTTACTCCCAGGGAGTAGTTGGTGGTTCTGTCTTGCTTACCTTTTGGTTAGCAGCTCTGTGCATAACCACTGCCCTCCTATGCCACCAGATGTCCTTACTGTGAACTCACCAATATACTAGTGGAATATCCTATTTTCATTACTGGAATAAATTTAAGTAGCATTTATATAGGATTTTAGGTGCTTTAAAGTATTCATTTACTATGCATAATCCTTTGTAATTTCATTTCAAATTAATGTATATAATTATATCATTCCAAGAATTTTAACTAGTTCTATTAATATTAGTTTCCAAGCTCAGTACTAAAATCTGTTATAATTAAAAAGTTCATGCCATATAACAAACAATAGTTTTGATAACCACAATAGTAATAAGTTCTAGAATGAGTTCTCAAGATGGTTCACTGTAAAGGTCAAGGAGCTAGATTAGAGATGGTATGTGTTTCAAGAATATTTCTGATGCATGTTGGTGCACGTGGTCTACAAAAGTTTACCACTGTAATAAAATTTATAAAATAAAAGTACATGAACTTAAAAGAAATGTTAATGTTTTTGAATGTACACGTAAAAAGGTCTTCACTCATCATTAGAAAATAAAATTGGCATTAAAGTGTGGTGAAGAAATTGGATAGGGCCCAGCTATGAACAGGAATAGTGTCTAGGTTCTTAACAGCTTATATTCAAACAGCCATCTATGAGCGGAGTCAACTGAGACCACAGCTGGCATGATCCAAAGATGTCAATAACAAAATTAAAATATGACAAAGGGGAAAGTATCAGAGCTCAAATAATGAACACCCAATTAGTACCCAAAGGCTATGGAGGACAGTGGGACCCCAAACCCATCTGCAGAGTAACTAGTTAGATTAAGACACTGGAAGGCCCCCACTGGGTCTCAAATAGCCTTACTATCAGGCAGAGCTCATTGTGGTCTTGATTTTGCTGCTCTGAACTTGACTCTCAGCCAGCTGAACTCCCTATTTACTGTGTGTGAGTTTGTTCAAGGTGCAAGTGTCTCTTCTGTGTTCCATGATAGAAACTTCTCCCCTGGCTTTTTAAATATTAAGTGTGGTCTTTTCTTTCTTATTCATTATTTGTATTTTGATCTGCATATCATTCTTATTTTATTTTATTACTTTAGGTTATTGTGGGGTTTTTCTTGATTGTTTATATTTGGTTTCCCAGTTTGTGAAGCACAGGAGTGGATAAATACAGGTAATTAAGAGATGCAAGAGTTTACAGGGGATGAGGGTGCAGTGGGTGTGAGATCAGGAGGGTGAGAGGATTTGGGGAGTTGACAATGAAGGCAGGAGTGGAGAGGAAGTAATACGGCTGATTGCAATTACACAACTCACATTAAAGGCAATTAAACTATAGGGATGTGTGCACTAAAATTGCTTGTAGTACTGATTGTACAATTCTTGATGAGGTTGAATGATTGAACTATTGAATTATATGATATTTGGATTGTGGCAGTAAAAAATGGAATAAATAAAATAAATAACTTACCTGAAAATGTCAAACAATTCAATTAAATTTAAATTATTAAAAAGGAAAATTGATATAATAAGAGTACCTGGGATAAAATCAATGATATTCCAGTAAGAGGTGCTCATGGATTTACACCATGGAGAGTTTGCTTGGTAGGTGTTGAAAATATTTAGATACCAAAGTAATAATTAATAAAAGTAAGTATTTTGAAGGAAAATATGCAAATAATATCAAAGTATAATTACAGATGTAAAATTTTAATGAAAAAAATTCTCAACGAATTTGTAATGTGCTCTGTGTGCTGTTTCTTCCATTAACTTAACAAGATTTGTCAGCTATTAGCCCCAATGAAATAGAACTGAGTAACATTATCTAAAACTCTTATTCTTCTAATCTTCTAGTAAAATATTTACCTTTGAAAAGAAGTATGAAGTCATAAAACAGGAAGATGGTGCTGTTTCATTAAAGATTGAACCTAGTAGAACGTTATGTTCATGGCGGACTGTGCATAGAAAAGATATTAAATGATGGCTGCCATCCTATAGACACTAGAACCTAATATGCAACTATTCTGTTTTATTCCATTTTTAGAAAAGCAAAAGCTAGATCCTTCATGTTTATTTAAAGTTCTGGAAACGTGATGCTTAGCTAAACAAACTTGGTGGTTATGTCAAAAATTTGGAAACTCTTCCCTCACCATGCCCAAATATATACTTACAGATTTGTCTGTCATCTATTTCTTTAATTCAGTGATTTTTGATCTTTATAGCATGTGAGAATTAATATACATGGGTGTCACACATTTTATGGAATGCATACCGTATGCCATATAAACTCCTACACTTTATGACCAGTATGTGACTATTTTGTTACTAAAAGAAATTTTAGCAATACTGTGCATGATTTATAATTGCTTTCCATCTTTTGCAGAGTTGAGAAACTGAGATCTACATAAGATTGTATTTCACTCTACTATCTTCTCAAATAGAATGTAGTTGCACAAGTATGAGACTGTGGATTGACCTATAAAACCATCACCAGAACCAATAAATTTAAGGATTCAGAGGATAGCTTTAAAACTTCATTCTGACTGGGAATTTTTAATTATTCTTGTTAAGAAACAATGAGCAAATATTGTTACAGAAGCATAAGCATATAATCCAGACAGTGTGCTTTCTGAAATAAACAGGAAATTCTCTTAGAGGTTAAATTTCATTGAATGCCATAAAGTTTATTGAAACTATAAAGTTTCATTGAAAACTGTAAAGCCTTTGCCACATTTTAGTACCATAAGGAGTCTCTTCACAAGGTCAGCAGTTCAGTTCCTCCAGTCACTCGGTGGGAGAAAGATGTGATTTTTTACTCCTGTAAAGATTTACAGACTAAGAAACTCCAAGGGGGCAGTTTAGCCCCTGTACAGCCCCACTGAGTTAGAGTAGACACAACAACACTGCTTTTGGTTGATTTGTTTGATTTTCCTTTTTTAGTAACATATTAAGATATGCATGTTACACCAAGGCAAAGCACTGGGGGAATGCAGCAGAAGAGCAAGGGAATGGAGTGGCAAGGTCCCCAGGGAATGGTGAAAGTGAACTTTGGGGCCAGAGCATGGCGCCCCAACAGACTGGACTGGAAAACACTCCTAAATGTCAAAAAATGATCCTTGAACTAACTATAAGATTTTCTTTATAGTATGTTTTGTTTTGTTCTTTGTCAGGGTTTTATTGTTGTTGTTTTGTTGTATACTGTTGTTTTGTTTTGCTCTGTCTTGTTGGTGTATGTAATTATCTCCAAAGGTATGTCTAAACAAGATAGGCTGGATGAACTATCTACAGGAAACACATCAGGATCGACAGTTCAGGTGGGACATGGGATAGGGAGAGGTGGGGGTAAGGAAGTGGTGTTAACAAACCCAGGGACAAGGGAACAACAAGGGATCCAAATTGGTGGTGAGGTGGGAGCGGTAGGCCTGGTAGGGAATGGTCTAGGGTAAGGTAAGTAAGAGATATACCTGAAACCCAGGTGGGGATAGAGCATGATAGTGGGACAGGAGGAAAGTCAATGGGAATAGAGGAAAGAGCTGGAGGCAAAGGGCATTTATAGAGGTCTAGACAAAGACATGTACATATGCAAATATATATATGGATGGGGAAATAGCTCTATGTGCCTATATTTATAGATTTAGTATTTAGGTGGCAGAAGGACCTTGGGCAGAAGGACCTTGGGCCTCTACTCAAGCATGAATACTTTCTTCTATTAAATTGGCATTCTATGATCCTCACCCTCCCGACACAACCGCTGAAGCCAAAGCGGGTGAACTAGTAAATATGATGAAGAAAGCTGATGGTGCCCGGCTATCAAAAGAGATAGCGTCTGGGGTCTTAAAGGCTTGAAGATTAACAAGCGGCCATCTAACTCAGAAGCAACAAAGCCGACATGGCAGAACACACCAGCCTGTGTGATCACGTGGTTCCGAAGAGATCAGTTATCAGGTATCAAAGAACAAAAAATCATATCATTGTGTGCACACCTCCATGATTCAATCGCTGAGGACAAATAGGTGCATAAGCAAATGTGGCGAAGAAAGCTAATGGTGCCCAGCTATCAAAAGAGATAGTGTCTGGGATCTTAAAGGCTTGAAGGTAAACAAGCAGCCATCTAGCTCAGAAGCAACAAAGCCCACATGGAAGAAGCACACCAGCCTGTGCGATCATGAGGTGTCAAAGGGATCAGGTATAAGGCATCATCAGAAAAAAAAATCTTACCACAGTGAACGAAGGGGAAAGTGCAGAGTGGAGACACAAAGCCCATTCGTCGGCATATGGAGATACCCTCGCAGAGGGGTCTAGGGGAGTAGATGAATCAGTCAGGGTGCGATATATCACCGATGAAGAATACCGCTTTCCTCTAGTTCCTAAATGCTTCCTCCCCTCCAACTACCATGATACAAATTCTACCTTGCAAGTCTGGATAGAGCAGAGGATGTACACTGGTGCAGATAGGAGCTGGAGGCACCGGGAATCCAGGGCAGATGATCCCTTCAGGACCAGGGGTGTGAGGGGCAATACTGGGAGGGTAGAGTGTGAGTTGGGTTGGAAAGAGGGAACCTATTACAAGGATCTACATGTGACCTCCTCCCTGGGGGATGGATAACAGAAAAGGGGGTGAAGGGAGACACCGGAATGGGCAAGATATGACAAAATATTAATTTATAATTTATCAAAGCCTCATGGGGGAGAGGGGAGGGAGGGAATAAAGAAGGACTTGATGCAAAGGGCTTAAGTGGAGAGCAAATGCTTTGAAAATGATGAGGGCGAAGAATGTATGGATGTGCTTTATACAATTGATGTATGTATGGATTGTGATAAGACTTGTATGAGTCCCTAATAAAAATTTTAAAAAATTATGCATGTTACAATTGGTGAGTTTTATTTTTCTACTTGTTGGTATGCTGAAAGAGAGTTGTTTATTATTCCTCTGATATGTCTTCTATATACTATTTATACATTACTACTTAGGGAAGGCTGAGTAATGAATGAGGAAAATCATAGAAGAATTGAAGCATTTTCCAATACTGTCGTGTTGACAAAAATATTGCAAGTTCTATGAACTGCCAAAAGAACAAACATCTATCTTGGAGTATGTTCAGTTCAACTGTTCCTTTAAAGTGAAGATGGTCAGACATTGTCTTACATACTTCATATATTTTGTCAAGAGAGACTAGTCTCTACAATAAGCATCATGCCTGGTAAAGTTTAGGTCAGTGAAAAATAAGAAAACCCTCAATGAGATGATTTGGTTCAGTGGCTACAACAATACTCTCAAACAGGTCAATGATTATAAGAATGTCGCAGGACCAGGAATTATTTTGTTTTATTGTATTAAGCATGAATTTGAATAAGAACCAACCTTTGGCACCTAACAACAAGAACTTAGGGAAGGTCAAACTTAATGTAAGTTGAACTTTAGTTCAAACATTAAAATTGTCAAGGGAATGACAAGAATTTTTGTAGGTCAAAATCTGTATAAATAATTTTACCAATAGTATTTATTCATGTATTATGATATTTAAACCCCTCTATAATATATAAAATATAATTTAAAATTATTGGTACTACATAATTTTCATATTTTTTACCAGCTTGGCCAAAACCTTTTTTTCAGACCTATTTAAGCAGATCTACTTAAGAAATTCAAATCAAACATCATTCAAAATCACAGTAGTTTGACTTTCTTCCTCTACTGGAAGTTATATCACTTATTGTTTTGCTATATTATCAACATAAGATATTAAGTATATATTTGTTTGACTATTTGTAAATAGAAAAAGTAGTCATGACAATGGGCTCAAGCATACAAATGATTGTGAGGATGGTACAGGATCAAGTGGTTTGTCATTCTGTTGTACATACGCTTGATACAACCTCAGAACTTGATTGGACTTCCCTGAGAGTTGGCGTGTCTAACAAATATGCTGAACACTCCAGAGAGACTCACAGGGAAATATGATGTTGCAAAAAAATAAAGTGCAGAAATACTGCAAATATCGATTTCACTGTTTTACTTAGTGTGAATCTGTGCAAATAAGGCCATTTCATCAATCATTGCCCTCAATTTTTCTCATCTTGATTCTTTAAAAACACAATCAAGATGGAGTGACACAAACATGACCTACTAAAATATTCAGATAATTTTAGTAGTTCAAAACATGGCAGAAAATTACCTGTCTGAACAGTAAAACAATTGTCTTGCTTTTCCCCAGAAATAGGTGTAATTTTATTTATACGTTTGACAGTTGGTTTGCACTGCCTGTTTCCATCAGCTGTTATATGACACCAGGCCCTAGTCAATACCTCAAGCCACTCAGATAAACAACCTGCCCTATGAGTAAGCTTTTGTTTCAACCTTCCCTCCTGGACCAGCTAGGTAGGTGGTAGTAATAGTCCTCACTTCTCTATCCCCACTTGGTAACCCACAACACCCAAAATGAGCAAACCCCAGCCCCTCTGGTCTGACCCATCAGAGGTCTATTCCTTTAAAATAATTAACCTAACTTATACAAATATAGGACTCTCAGCCCAACAGACACCACCAGGCAGCAATAATTCTCCTAGCTTTAACCCACACCATGTATGAAAATAAAGCAAAATGGCAAAAACAAATGCATACATATCGATGATCTCACTTAAATTAATGGTCTAAATACATCCATAAAGAGACAGAGAATAGCAGAAGGAAAAGTAAACAAAATTTATAAATGTGCTGCCTAAAAGACACAGACCTCAAAAACACAGACATGAATAACTAAATATCAGAGACCAGGAAAAGGCATACCAAGTAAAAAGCAACCAAAAGAAAGCAAGGGTAGCAATATTAATAACTGAGAAAATAAACTTCAAGCAATTACGTAATCAGAGACAAGAGCAGACAATACATCATGATCAAGGGAACAGCAGCCCAAGAAGACATAACTATAATAAACATATGCATCCAATGAAAGACACTTGAAATTAATCAAATTTCACAGATTAATCAAATCCTCAGAGAATTGAAAACAGATATAGATACTTCGACAACAGTACCAGAAGACTTCAATATGCCACTCTCAAGGAAAGACAGACCATAGAAATTCAATAAAGACACAAAGGAGCTCAAGAGCACAATCAATACATTTGCCTTCATAGACATATGCAGAATGCTCTACCCAACAAAAACATGGTGCCTGTCTTCTCCAACACACATAGAACAGTCTCAAGAATGGACCACCTACTGGGCAATGAACCATACTTAAACAAATTCAACAACATTGAGATACTATTACATATTTTCTCAAACAACAGCATTAAGAAACTAGAAATCAAAAATAAAATTAACAGAAACATAAAGACAAATACATGGAGACTAAACAACAGATTGGGTGCAATAAAGCAAATAAGGGAGGAAATTAAAAAATTTCAAGAGACAATCAAGAGCAATAAGAACATATCTAAATCTTTGGGACACAGCAATAGAAGTAACCGGAGGAAAATTTATAACAACCAATGTACATGAAAAAAGAGGAGAAATCCAAATTCAATACCCTTACATAACACCTTCAAGACCTAGAATAAGGACAACAACATAAACCCTCCAATAAAATAAGAAAATAAATCAAAATGATCAAAACAATTAAACAATATAAAAATTACACTAAAAAACATATAAGAAGCTGTTTCTCTGAAAGGGTAAAAAAATAAACAACCACTGGCAAACTTAACAACAACAACAAATAGATGTAAAAACCCAGAATAAAAGATGAAAAGCGTGACATCACAACAGATTTAAATGATATAAAAACAATAACAACATACTAAGAGTGGTTCTCAACCTTTTATTACTGTGACACTTTAATATAGTTCCTCATGTGGTGACCCTTCAACCATAAAAGTATTTTTGTTGCTATATCATAACTGTAATTTTGTTACTGTTATGACTCAGGCAACCCATGTGAAAGGGTGGTTTGACCCCCAAAGGGGTCGTGACCCTCAGGTTGAGAAGCACAACACTATAAGAAAAACTGCATTGAAACAAATTTGACAATGTACTAAAATTGGACAGAAACTAAGAAATATATCAGTCATTCATATTAATGCTGTCAGATATTGAAAAACTCAACAGACCAATAACAGTAGAAGAAATAGAGCAGGCCATTAAAAAACTACCAACCAAGAAAAACACTGGACCAGATCATTTCACAGTGGGAATTCTACCAAGTAGTCAGTGAAGATCTGACACCAATACTACACAAACTAGTCCAGAAAATAGAAAATGACAACAAACTCACAATCCCATTCTATGAAGCCAGCATAACATTGATATCCAGATCTGGTCAGTAGAATCCAACATCATATTAACATCAGCAACAAAAATAATTCACAATGACCAAGTGTAATTCATTCCAGGCATGCATAGATGGTTAAATTTTGAAAAACAATCAATGTAATCCACCCCATAAACAAAACAAAGAATAAAAATCACATGGTCATATCAACAGATGCAGAAAAGGCATTTTCCAATCCTAGCTCTTATTTTAGAAGAGAAAGTCAACAGAATAAAAACAATTTGTGAAAAAACAACAACAGCCAACATCATGTTCACTGGGGCAAAATAGAAATATTTTCACTGAAAACAGGGACCAGACAAGGATGTCTCTCAATCACCATTCTTATTCAACATCATGCTGGAAGTCTTAGGTACAGCTATAGGGCATCAAAAAGAAATCAGGAAAATACAGATAGGCAAAGAAGACGTGAAACTCTCACTATTTGCAGATCCTATGTTCCTATATATAGAAAACCCAAAAGTCTCCACAAAGCATCTTACTGGAAACAATCAAGGGATTCAGCAAAGGAGTAGGATACAAAATGCACAACCAGCAACCAATCAGGTTGCTGTATACCAGAAAAGAGAACTAAGAAAACAGTATAATTTACAACCACACAATATATGAGCTAGTTAGGGAAAACCCTAACTAAGAAACAAAATACCTATACAGAGAAGACTACAGAACATTACAATAAACCAAATAAAGGATATATAACTGGAAGAATGTCTTGTGTTCACAAATAGGCAGACTTAATATTGTCAATATTACTTAAAGCAATCTACAGATATGAGACAATCCCAAAACAGATCCCAAAGACTACCAAGTAATATGAAGGAGGCAAGTACAGTGGAAAACAAAATAGATGACTGTGGTGTGCTGAAATTAATCATTTATGCACATCAAAAAGAGAGTACAATGAGAACACAGAAATTGGAGGAAAATTTTAACCAATGACACATCAGACAAGGGTCTATTACCAAAATATACAGAACTCTACAACAGCTTGACAGGAAAATAACAAATGACCCAATTAAAAAGTGGGAAAAAGATATGAACAGACAGTTCATTAAAAATAAAGTACAAATGGCTATCAAACACATGAAAAACTGTTCATGGTCACTAGCTATCAGGGAGATGCACATTAAAACCACAATGAGATGCAACTTTACACTCACAGTGCTAGCCCAATTACAAAAAACAAACAGAATACAACAAATGCTAGAGAGAACATGCAGAGAATGGATCTGTTGGTAGACTTTTAGATGCATACAACCACTATAGACAACAATATGGTGATACTCAAAGCAACTGGGAATTGAAATTCCATATAATCCAGCAATATCACTATTAGGCATATACACCAAAGAAATAGAAAAGGGAGATTACCATCTATTGATTCTATGATTCTATACAATATTAAGACAAGGCTGTGACTAATCAACAGTCCCTCCATGGGAATGAGAGGGGAACTGTGTTAGTCTGGGTACTTTTGAGAAACAAATCCACAAAAACGCATATGTATAAGAGAGTTTTATATAAAGGTTAAGTGAACATCAAGAAAACATCCCAACCCAGTGCTGCCCAAGTCCACAAATTCAACGTTAACCCATATGTCCAATACCAATCCACAAAGTCCTCCTCCATCTTACAAAACACACACAATGACACCTACTACAGGAGGAAAGCCAAATCAGTGAACAGTGCTGGCAGGGGTCTCCACAGGGCTGCATCGGGGTAGATCCATGTGGCTTCTCCTCGGGGATGTATGGCAGGAAGTGAGGTTTGCAAGCTGAATCAGGGAACTGGCTAAGGCAGCTGCACCCTTGTTCAACCATCACAAACAAGACCTGAGAACTAGAAAGGCTAGTTTCACCGAGTCATTAATCTCTCCACCCTTCAATTACCCCACATGTGTTTATTGGCCAGGGTGGCACAATTAACTATCTCCAGAACCTTACTGGAAAATCAAATTAAGATCAGGGAATCTGCTATATATATATATATATATATATATATATATATATATATATATATATATATATATATATATATATATATATATATATATCAATCAGATAAGAGGCTTGCATTTCTATTGGCTAGTATGGTGGGTAAATGGGGACCAACCCCACATTAGGAAAGGATGCTGAATAATAACTGCAAGGAATCTAAGGTGAGAATAAAAGCAGTTTTAAATTCCTAGCTAAATACTTTGAATAAGTTTCTTCCCTAAGCTCAGTGAACCATGCCAGGAATAAACACAACAATGATGATTGTCTAACAAGAACTAGACGAATGATGTGTGATTTCTTGGTGCTAGACTGCACCTTGGTTGAATCATCCCTGATAACCCTCTGTTGGGGGATATCCAATTGTCTTGAGATGGATTTGGGTCTCCACTCCAAACTCCCTTGTTCACATTAATATAGTTATTTGTTTGGGATCTTTTGATATCTGATACCTACTCTCATTGATACCTCATGATCACATAGGCTGGTATGCTTCTTCCATGTGGGATTATTTGCTCCCCTGCTAGATGTCTGCTTTTTTAACCTCAAGATTTAAGACTTCAGATGCTATATATTTTTTTTATAGTTGGGCACCATCCACTCTCTTAACCACATTTGCTTGAGCACACATTTTGTCTTCAGCAATTGTGTCTGGAGGTGAGTATAAAAAATTTCCAGGTTATCAGAAAAAAGTGTTCTTGTGTTAAGGGAGGCCTTGAGTAGATGTCCAATGTCTGTCTGCTATCTTAATACTTAACATATAAATATATGTACATTGACCTCTTTCCCTTTCATTATAAATTAATATATGTTCATGTATACATTCCCAAAGCTATACCTGTATACATAGCTTTTGCCTCCTATTTCTCTCCTCTGTTTCATTTCACCTTCCGCCTATCCCATTCCCATGCTCATCTCCCATTCGACTCTCAGTAGCTGCTCTCAGATACATTGCACTTGATCATGTTTGCATCACAATTTATCTTTCTTCCTACTGTTATAACCTTGGAATTTTAAACTATATATTTTTGTTCATTTATTAACTGAATATATCCTTTTCCTTCAATCAACAACATAACTTGGAATTTCTATTTTTATTATAATAACACTGTTGACTTAGTAGTTAAGACACTGGGAAGCTAACTGCTAGGTCAGCAATCCAAAATGCCAGTCATTCTACAGGAGAAAGATGAATCTTTTTCCATAAAAATTTCCATCTGAGAAATCCATAGGAACAGTTCTATTCTGTTCTATATGGTTGATATTCATTGGAAAGCAGCTTGATGGCAGTGAGTTTTTAGGTTTCTTTATAGTATAAGTTCAATGCATTCACAAAAGGTGATATTCAGGACCAGATAAAACTTCATCCTGATTAATTGAATATGGTTTTCAGAGGAAAGTTGAAAACTTAGTATCATTTTGGATATTGTCAAAATTATGACCGAAGATATCTATCTGAATGATTCCAGCCTTAGCTCCTCCTATCACAGGACAATGGCACATAATGCCAGCCTTATTTTTACCCTGAAGCAGAAAGATCTTTCACTGGATAAAAATCCTCAAGGCTCTATAAATTCTACTGCCTAATGTGCAAATTATGTCTTGCTGCATCCAGTCTTCACATTAAGGTCCTTATCTGTGATCATTGAAAAAAATAGTTTCTAAAACTTGTTCCTGAAATTCTGTTTCCTTTGGGAGAAAGAAAATAATTCACTTAGGTGTAATTTCCTTGTAGAGGAAACTACCATGTTGGCCTTTTTTTAGAATAAGGTTGTTAATCTTGAGGGTAGTATCCAGAAGGCAGAATGAGATAAAAAGAAGTAAATTGCTTTGTATAACACAATGAGACGATAGCTTAGCCTATCCAAGTCAGAGGGATGGTGAGGAGATTGCGGAAGTAGGAAAGCTAGGAGAATCAGAATGAAATACCTAGAAGGTCTTTATTTTTCATAAAAGACGCTATAGAAGAAACCAAGGTGTTGTTTTCATGAGATATGGAATCTACCAAATCTTACCTGGCTAGCCTAGCAAAGGCTACATTTTCCAGTGTCAAAGCTACATCTAGCCTAATGACTCATGGGATTGCACATAAGAGATATAGACAGCTGCCAAGTTGCCTGTCTGAAGAAGAATCCACCTGGAGAGCAGAAACCTTGGGGAGGAGGTTAGCCTCTCCTGATGACACAATAAATTAGCTTCCTCCTTTCACCTTCTCCAGAGTTCAGAAATGGTAGACACTAGTAGTTATAATTTGAATAGTAATCTATTTACTGTATGTCATATGAAGCACAAGTAAAAATTTATTCTGCTTTAATTATATAAGTTATGGGTTCATGCGATTTCAGTAGTTTAGTCTATCACTAACAAAACTTTTAATATGTGCTTTTAGGTACCACATTTAATTCTTTTGTATTTTTGTTTTGTTTTGCTTTCTTTTAGTTATTCTGCTTGTAACCCCCAAATTTCCACAATATTCTCTTACATTTTCATTTTGATATAAGCGATTGGCATTTGTCCCTAAAAAGGATTATATGTTAAAAAACAGCCTAACACAAAGTAACAAATCAGGAAAAGCAGAATATTATACTTAGCAGAAAGGATGACAAATATGTATATTTAATAATATCTTACAATCCCGTAATTCAACATCATCATTTCTTCTCTGAGAAACTGTGGTGGTACATGTGCTAGTAACTGCAAGGTAAGAAGTTTGAAACTATCAGATGATGTTCAAGAGACAGATGAGGTTTTCTGCTTCCAAACAGATTTACACACTTAGAAACACAAAGTTATACTTTGTCCTATAGGGTCTCTATGAAAGGGAACGGACTCAAAGGCAACGAGTAAGCTTTCTTCTCTGCCCTCCATGATGCTTTGTCCACCTTCCACATGCACCTGAGGCAATTGAAGCTACCAACATTGGGTTTAGTGAACCTCAGTCCTCAGTGATAACTTTCTTTTTCAAAACTTTAATGAGTTTGTTTGTTTATTTGTTTGTTTTTACAGCTGACAAAACTATGGGGAGGTCACAACTATCTTCTCCTGGTGGAACAATACATGAGACTCCAGGTCCTCAAATGCCCAAAAACCAATACCAAGAGTCAAAGGTCCGACATGCCTCCTCTCTCCATCTTTCTGTACCCTATTCTGATAAAAACAGAAACGGAAAGGAAACTTATTCCCACAGTGAACAGTCTCTCTGATGGTCTTGACATTTCATTAAAATGAATACACAGAACCCACAGAGAATATTCTCACATTATGGGGTTTATTGTTGGTTAAGTACATTCTGGGTGATTCTAATACATAGCAACCCCATGTACAATAGATTGTAAAACTTCCTGGTCTGATGCCATCCTTACAATTGTTCTTAGTTGAGTCCACTGTTACAGTCATCTTGTCACGGGGCCCTCCTCACTTTTGCTGACACTCCACTTTAACAAAATGATACATTTGTACAAGGAATGGGCTCTCCTGACAACATTCCCAAAGTACCTGAGGCAAAGTTTCACCATCCTTGCCACTAACGGGCATTCTGGCTGTACTTCTAAGACAGACTGGTTTGTCCTTTTAGCAGTCCATGATTCTTTCAATATTCTTGGTCAGTCAAGCGTTTGAATGCACTGATTTTTCTTCAGTTTTCCTCATTCAATGTCCAACTTTCCTAGGCATATAAAGCAACTGAAAAATACCATGGCTTCGGTCAGGAACAACTTAGTCCTCAAAGTAACCTCCTTGGATACAGGCATTAGATTTACCCAAGACAAAGCATCCTTTGATCTCTTGATTGATGCTTCCATGGACATGAATTGGGGTTCCAAACAAGACAAAATCCTTGACTTAGTCAATCTTTTCTTTATCATGATGTTACCCATTGGTCCAGTTATGAAGATTTTGTTCTTCTGTACACTGAGTTTTAAACCATATTGAAGGTTACAATCATTGAACTTCATCAGCAAGTGGTTCAAGTCCTCCACAATTTCAGCATGGCTGTGCCATCTTCACATCACAGGTTGTTAACAAGCCTTCCTTCAATTCTGAAAACACATTCTTATTCATATAAACCCAAATAAACCAGTGGCTGCTGATTTGCTCAGGATACCAAATGAGTAAGTATATTGAGAGGATAAAACCCTGATGCATGCGTTTTCTGATTTAATACCATGTAGTAATACCTCGCTCTGTTCAAACAAGTATCTCCTGATCCAAGTACAGGTTCTAGAGGAGCACAAAGATTTGTTCTGGAATTCCAATTCTTCCCAAAGCCATCTGTAGTTCGTTATAGTGCACACAGTCTAATACCTTGGCATGGTCAATGAAACACAAGTAAACCTTTTTTCTGCTATTTTCTGCTTTGAGCCAAGATCTACCTTGCATCCGCAATGATATCCCTTGTTCCAAGTCCTCTTCTGAATCTGGCCTGTACCTCTTTCAGCTCTCTGTCAATACACTGCTACAACCATTATAAAATTGTTGTTGGATAATCATCCAACAAAACCAACAAAATTGTACTGGCACGCGATATCTGATATCTATGATCTTGTTCTATAGGTTGAGCATTCTGTTAGGTTCCTTTTCATTGGGATGTATACAAATATGGATCTCTTCCTGTCCTTTGGCCCAGCAACCATCTTCCAAATATTCTGGTTTTCCCTGTGTTTCCAGTTCCTATCTGTCCCAATGTACATGCTCTAGTCTAGCCAGATTTGTAAGGTAGAATTGGGATCATGATAGACGGAGGGTGGGGTGGGGAAGGGTGGGAAACATAGGAACTAAAAGAAAGTTGTATGTTTCATCATTGCTACACTGTACCCTAACTGTCTCATTTCTCCCTGCAACCCTTCTGTAAGGGGATGTTCCAGTTGTCTACAGATGGGTTTGGGGTCCCCACTCTGCACTGCCCTTCATTTTCAATGATATGAATTTTTTGTTCTTTGATGCCTGATACCTGATCCATTTGACACCTCATGGTCACACAAGCTGATGTGCTTCCTCTATGAGGGTTTTGTTAGCTCTCAGCTATGTGGCCAGTTGTTTACCTTCAAGTCTTTGAGACCCCAAACTAGGTCTTTTGATATCAGAGCACCATAAGCTTCCTTCACCACATTTTCTTATGCACCCATTTGTCTTTATAAATCGTATTGGGGAGGTAAGCACACAATGATATAATTTTTTGTTCTGTGATGCCTGATAACTGATCCCTTTGGCACCTAGTGATCATACAGGCTGGTATGCTTCTTCCATGTAGGCTTTGTTGCTTCTCAGTTAGATGGCTGATGTGTACCTTCAAGTCTTTAAGATCCTAGATGCTATATCTTTTGATAGCTGGGCACCATCAGCTTTCTTCACCACTTTTGTTTATGCACCCACTTTGTCTTCAGAGATTGTGTCAGGAAGGTGAGCATCCTAGAATGCCAGGCTAATAGAACAGAGTATTCTTGCATTGAGGGAGTACTTGAGTGGAGTCCCAATGTCTATCTGCTACCTTAATACTAAACCTATAAATATATACACATAGATCTGTTTCCCCATCCTTAAATATAAATATATTTACATATGTACATGCTTTTATTTAAATCTCTATAAATGCCCTTTACCTCCTAGCTCTTTCTTCTTTTTCCTTTTCCTTTCTTCTGGTCCCACTATCATGCTCAGCCTTCATTTGGGTTTCACTAATTCCTCTTGGTTACATTACCCTTGACCATGCCCTGCCAGGACTCCTACACCCTCCTCACCACTGATTTGGATCACTTGTTGTTCCCTTGTCCCTGGGTGCAGAGTTCATTATAATAGTCTACTTAATCTTCTTGAACTGTCTTTTGACATTTTCTGTTCAGCTCTGACTTCATCGTATCTTCCCTTTTGTATAGTTACTTTATGAGGAAGAACAAGTTTTAGAATTTCTTCTAATATCCACTTCAATCTTTTCTTTTTCTCCTGTCTTCTCAACCAACTTTTCTCTCTTTATGTATGATGTTCCTGGTGTTCTCCCACAACTCATTGGGTCTTCTGTAATTTGTGTTTAATTCATAAAGTCTGTTCTTGAGATGTTCATAAAATTTAAATGGGATATATTCAATTTTATGGGATAGATTTGGTTCACGTGGGCTTATTTTCATTACTTTCAGCTTCAACTTGAACTTTCATTTGAGCAATTGAGGGTCTGGTTCCACATTCAGCCCTGCTATATCCTCTATTCCAATAGTAGTCAAATTGATTTCAGTATATTCCATATGGAGAAGTCCAGTTAGATAGTTACTTTTTGTGTCATTCAATACAGGTATTCACTATGAACATTTGCTTAGTCTTACAAATTTACATGATGCCATCTCCAGCTTCATTTCTGTCCACAAAACCATGTATTTGAACTACCGTTGTTTCCTCTTTTTTTGCAAATGTATATCAATTGCCAATAGTTATCAATGCATCATGATTGACTGTTGCATCATTTTTAAATTGAAGACATAAAAATCTTCTATTTCTTCATCACTAGTTTTGTATAAATTTGAATAATAGTTGTATCAATTGGGTTTCCTCATATGTAGATAGACATTATCCTATCAAACACAGCATTGAATTTTAAGATATAGCTTGAATTTTTTTTTGCATGAAGGATGCACCCTTATTTCTCTTGAGTGTGTTGTTAACTGCACAGTATACCCTCTGGCTTTCTGATTCAAAATAACCAATACCAGGCAATGTCTCCTCACTAAAGCCTAGAACATCAATCCATATGTGTTCCATATCCTTTTTAAAGACTTCAAATTTTCCTAGATTCATACTTTGCATATTTCAAGTATATCAGCAGGTTTATTATGGAAGTTAAAAGGTGACCATAAGCCACAATCGGAAAACATGAAGGAAATCAGAAAACATTGTCTAGACGGTTCTGCTCCCTCCGCAGCCCTTCTCCTCACCCAGCAGCCAGATTTTACTCTTTGGTCCTCTGTTTCTCAGCCCTGTAGGCCCTTAGGTTCGACCTTGCTGAGCTAGGGATGGCCCTGTTGCCCCCACTCATTGTCTCAATAGCTCCTTGCCTAGGCCTTTTGTCTTCTTGCTCCATTCCATAGTTGCTACAACACAGCCTTGGATACTTTAGGTCCAGAGGATGTTCAGTACGCTCCACTAGTAGCTCCTCTTCCTTGATGGTCTTGGGAGCTCTCCCTGTTCCTGTTTCTAAGAAGGCCCATTCTTAAAGCTAGGAGAATGGCAACTACCACTAACCAGTCCTCTCTATTAGTGTTTCACACACCCTTTTTTGAATTATCCCACCTGCTCATTTTGAAAGTACTATGAACTGCCAAAAGTTAAAAAAACAATCTGTCTTGGAAAATATACATCCAAAATGCTCTTAAAGGCAAGGATAGTGAGACTGTTTTTCATGTACTTTGAACATGTTATCAGGAAAGGCCAAACCTTGGAGAAAATCATGCTTGGTAAAGGGGAAGGGCAGCAAAAAGGAAGAAGGCCCTTGAGATGGATTGACACAGTGGCTCCAATCCTGGGCTCAGATATAAGAACAATTGTGAGCATATTGCAGGAGCAAGCAGTGTTTGTTCTGTTGCACGTAGGGTTGTTACAAGTTAGAACCACCTTGTAGGCACCTAACACGGACACTTAATCAGCTGGTGGGAGTTGCAGAGACAAGAAGAGAAGAGGCATATAAAGAAATTTTGCCACCTCAGAGAAGCAAAGGTGTCCAAAGAAATATTCATTTAATTTCTTGACTGCTGCTTTCATGGGTAGTGACTCACTTCTAACTTACAATGACTCTATTGGATAGAGTAGAATTGTCCCAGTGCCCTTCCAGACTGTAAATTTTCATGAGATTAGAAAACCTTATGTTTTGCCTGTGGAGCAGCTGGTTGCTTTGAACTGCTGACCTAGTGGTCTGCAGCCCAGTACATAATCTACTTCCAAAACTTGTTATTATAGATCTGAAAGCAAAACAAAACAGAAACAAACTCATTACCATTGAGTAAATGCCAAGTCATAGTGACCCTACAGGACAGAGTAGACCCATCCCTTTCTTAATTCATCATGGTGTTTCTTACTGGTGTTGTAAATATTATAATTTGTAATGATTTACTTAAGGCTCCAGCTTTATCTTTATCATTAAGTGCCTCACATTTTCTTGTTTTTCAGTAAGTTTGTGTATTTTGTAAGTTTATAAATATTCTTCCCCAAACTCTGATGTTGTGTTGTGTTTTTCCTCATATAATCCACTTTATTAGATTATTTGCTTACTGTACATATTGAATGAAGAGTCCTGGTGGTATGGTGGTTATATATTGAGCTGCTAACCACAAAGTCAGCAGTTTGGAAACACTGGTTTCTCTTCAAGAGAAAGACGAGGCTGTCTTCTCCGAATGTTAAAGAATTACATCTTCAGAACCCACAGTTCTACCTTGTCTGATAAGGTACCTATAAATGGGAATTGACTCCGTGGAAGTGAGGTTTTTTTTAATACATAGTGAATGAATAATGTGAAAAACTGAAAAATTTTACTGTATCTGTTTTGTTTAAATAAGTCACTTTTAATGGCCTGTGCATGTTCTAAAATGCCCACTTTTAATGACATCTATATTTGTCATGATCCATATAGTCAAATATCTTTGTATAATCATAGAAATATAGGTAAATATCTTTCCAGTATTCCTTGTTTTCAGGGAAAACCCATCTGTAATCAGCAGTGGTACTTCTCCTTGCTTTGAATTCTGCCTTGAATTTCTGGCAGTTTTCTCTTGATGCCGTTCTTTAATGCAATATTAATGATATTGTCTGATATTTTCCACATGAAATATATCATTTTATTGGGGACTCGTACAGCCCCTATCACAGGCCATCCTTCCTTCCATTGGTTCAAGCACATTTGTACGTATGTTGTCATCATCATTTTCAAAACATTACTTACAAATCCAGCTAGACCAGAACATGTACAGATTAGAGCTGGAAACACAGGGAGTCTAGGACAGATAAACCCTTCAGGACCAAAAATGCAAGTAGCTGATACCAGGAGGGGAAGAGGAGATAGGGGGGAGAAAGGAGGAACCGATCACAATGATGTACATATAACCCCCTCCCCTGGGACGGACAACATAGAATTGGGGGAAGGAAGACATCGGTCAATGTAAGACATGAAAAAAACCCACAATGATTTATAAATTATCAAGGGTTCATGCGGGAGGGAGGGCAAGAATGAGGAGCTGATACCAAGGGTTCTCAAGTAGAAATAAAATATATTTTACACATTCCATCAGACCACATTTCTATGAAATTGGCACCGATTCAGAGTTCTTCTGTCGGTTGGCCAGGTAACAATCTTTCCAATTTCTTGGCATAAATGTGTGTTTGCTTCAGGCATTACATCTGTTTTGTCAAATAACTAAATTGGAATTCTGAAATTATTGAAAAATTGGCTTATCGCAAATGATTTCTGAGAAGCATGACACCTTCCTTCGGTGAAGCCAGACACTTAGTCTTACCAGGGATAAAGAGAAAGAGGCCATTGTGGCTCTTTCATAAAAAGGCCACACCTCCCAGAAGGCATCATCAGGCAATGATCTGGTGGGTTTGTAGACTCCACCCCTACACTTTCATACTAATTCAGGTTGATAGAAATTGTAATTACCAAAATGTGGACCAGGGCCCTCACTGATGACATTAGAAGGATCTTATCTAAACGCAGAGAAAACCACAAAGATGTTTCCTTTGTCTCATTGACTATGCAAAGGCATTCAACTGTGTGGGTCAGAACAAAGTACGTCTAGCCTTGAGAAGAATGGAATTACAGAGTAGTTCCTCATGTTTACAGGAACTCAGACATGGATCCAGAGGCAGCATGGCAAACAGAACAAGGGGATGCTTCACAGTTTAAAGTCAGGAAAGGTGTGCGACTGAGTTGTCTCCTGTCACCATACTGAGTCAATCTGTATGCTGACACAAATAATCAGAGAAGTGAATCACATGAAGAAGAATGTGGCATCTGGATTGCAGGAAAGCTTGTTAATAACCTGTGACTTGCAGATGACTCAATCCTCAATCTTGCTGAACGTGAAAAAGACTTGAAGCCCTTGCTGTTGGAATCAAAGTGTACAGTTTTTAGTACGGGTTGCAACTCAATGAAGAAGACCAAAGTCACACACCTGGTCCAATAGGTCACATCATGATAAACAGAGAAAAGATTGAAATGGTCAAGGATTTTTTGTTCTTGGATCTACAATCAGTGCTCATGGAAGCAGCAGTCAAGAGATCAAATGACTTCTTGCACTGGGTAAATCTCCCACACAAGACACATTCTGAAGTTTTGAAAAGCAAAGAGACTACTTTGAAGACTAAGTTATAAATGATCCAAGGGATGGTGTTTTCAATTGCTTCTTATGCATGTAAAAGTTGAACATTGATCAAGGATGACTGAAGAACAGTCAATATATTTGAATATAGTTTTGACAAAGAATATTGAACATATCAGGAACTTCCAAAAGAACAATCAGAGCTGTCTTGGAAGAAGTTCAGCTAGAATGCTCCTTAGAGGCAAGGATGATGAGACTTGGTCTCACATACATTAGACATGTTGTCCAGAGAAACAAGTTTTACAATAAGGATATCCTGCTTGGCAAAGTAGAGGGGCAATGAAAAAAGGATGCTCAAGCCTTTGACCTTGGCACATTTGGGAACCCTGAAGCCAGAGAAGACAGCAATCTCTGAAGGGATGTAAAGCCTGAAGCCATTTTTTAAGAACAGGAGGACTGGGCCTCTGTGGGAAAATATTGATGTACAAGATTTTATCCATCGACGATTACCAGAAAATGAGTCAGAGAAAGCCCTGTAGTTCTCTGAAAAATTGGCTGATAGTTTTTGAGCAATTAACTTGAAGATAGCAGCCCAACAATAACCACTACACCCCTGGGTTCTGTTAGAGTATTGAAAAGCAAAGATGTTACTTTGAGAACTCAGGTGAGCCTGACTCAAGCCTTGGTATTTTAAATGGCTTCCTATGCATGTGGAAGTAGAATAATAAACAAGACTACTGAAGAAAGATCCAATCCAGGCCTTTGAATTGTAGTGCTGGTTAATATATTGAAATTACCATTAACTGCTAAAAGGTTGAACAAATTCACTTGGAAGAAGTATGCCCAGAGTGCTCTTTAGAGGCAAGAATGGTAAGACTTTGTCTTATGGATTTGGACATGTTGTCAGAAGAGACCACTCCCTGGAGAAGGACATCATGCTTGGTAAAGTGGAGGAGCAGTGAAAGAGAGGAAGGGCTACCAGGGGATGAATTGATGCAGTGGCAGCAATAATGAGTTCAAACATAGGACCAGTTGTTAGGATGGTTCATTATTTTCAATGTTTCATTCTGTTGTGCATGGGGTGTCTTGGTTAGTGTGGCAGTTACATAAGCTCCTGTCAACTTGTAAAGGGGTGGGGTCTAGCCTGTCAGTAAGGCAATAGCCAATGAGGCCTTCTCCTGAGGATTCTCAGAACTCCTGTCTTCATCCCTGGAGGTGGGACATACTCTATCTGCAACACATTCCTGTTGACAAACCATGTGGAGCTGCACTGATGGAGGAGCCACATGGAGACAAATACCAGCGCTGAGGTGTTTCCATCATCACCTCTTCCAGATAACTTCCCACCCACTGGTCCATGATCTTCCTCCATCCGGCACCATGGCATGTGTTACATGAGTGTAAAAAGGAATTTATAGACTAGTGTCAGAGATGTGGGCTAATGTTGGACGTATGGACTTTATCTGAATTGGACTGGGATGTTTTATAATGTACAATTGCTCTTTGATAGAAAGCTCTTTCTTATATGCATATGAGTGTCTATGAATTTGTTTCTCTGTAGCACCCAGGCTAGCACAGGTAGGAATTGACCCTGTGCAACCAAACAGCAACAACAACAACATTGAACAGAAATATTAGGTGTAGCCTTACACTCCTGAAAATAGTTCACATAACTTTTTTGCAAATGATCCGTATACAGCCCTGTAAGAGAGCTACTGTCTTCACATGTCAGATTGGGTCTGTGGCAGAGATCTGCAAACTTTTGAGATGGAAGAGCCAATCCTGTCCCTCACAGCAATTTAAACATTTTAGAGGGCCCAAAATAAACTTTTACAAATAAATGAAATCATTTTAATTGGATAATAGTGTTTTTCTTCTTTAATTTTTACTTCATTCAGAGCAACATGCAAGTACTCCAGGAACTGCATATGACTCACAAGATGAACTTTGCCAACCTCTGGTCAAAGGACAGCTGGAGAATTACAGCATTTTCTTGGACCATTAGACCATTTGTAGATGCTTGAATGATACAAAAACAAGGAGTTTCTTTCCCACTGATGAGCTTAGGTCCCACTGCTAGGACCTCAATCGACATTGAGGGCAATAGCACTCCATTTTTGGCCAGGTGTGCATCTTGATTTACCCATAGCCAAAATCATTGTCATCACACTGGCATGAGATTCTGGCATCCTCTTTAACCCTTAATTTTCTTGTGACATATGCTTCCTGGAAACGAGAAAATGCCAACTTATCTCTTCAAAAATATTTCTCTCCTGCGAGGCCAACTCCAGTCTTTTTATTACCATGAACCCTTGGAACTTCGGCATCTAATTTACCTCTAGGAGCATCCTACTTTCAGTCTCTTCGATCTTACTTATTGCATTCACCCTGAGCTCACTTGTGAGTCTTTCCTCTGCAAACACAGCTTGCATCGGTGCTGCCTGCTCGTGGGGTGACCACAGGTTATGCTTGTGGGATGATCTCACTGTCGAGTCCTACCCAAGTCCACTTTCCCTGCCGTAGTAATATGATTTATACACTGCTTCCCTTGTAAATCCTCTATTTGATAAATGCACCCATATTCACTATTAAATAATATGTATGTATATGAAGTTATCTCAAATAAGTTTATTTGTGTGATGTTTCTACTCGTTGAAGGTCCGTCTCCTCTGACTAGCTCATTACTACATATCCTTCAAACTCAAGAACAAGTTCTACTTCCTTTATAAAGATGTCCTGCTTATGATTTGTTTAATGAATAATTCTCCATCCATTGCTTGTATTTGTACCAATGTATGGGTGTAGGTTTTCTGTATATGTGGAATATTTAGGAAGTGAATTTGACCTCCTCATGTCAATTATAGAGGGAGGAGAAATGAAGTTTAATGAGGTACATTGTTGTGTGTGTTTCTAATGACATTTAACCTGATGCTTTCAGTTTCTTTTAACCATAAGGATCAAGCAAATATTTGCTTATTCTCTAATATACTGCCATACTCTATCCTCCTATGATGTCCTAATAATCCATTATAACCCAGAAGATAAGTGAACATGTAGCATTTGTTGTTTTAATTGAGCCTAAAAGCAGATGTTTTATTATGAGGTAGTAATTTTCCATGTATTTACTGATTTTCATGTCCAAGGTATCTTTGAATGTTTTCAGAGCTTTGCTGTTTATTGCTCTTTGACTAAAAATGATTTTAAACTTTATTGCATGTTTTATTTAATTGAAATGATAAGATGAATGTTTACTTTTAACCTTTTTTGCCACATCAAATCACAGATATGCAGACATTTGATAAAGACTTTATTATAAATTTATTTATTGGGGAAGTTACCTAGCACATCCATGTATTTTCATGCAGCTCTAATAACAGATTTGTAGTTTAAAGAGCCACAGTCCTAGTAAATGTGAACAGAAACACCATCAAAGATTTGTTTTCTACCATTTATTTTGAGTGTGCTTTAATTGCACTAGAACTTTAATTGAGCTGTAATTGCGCTTTATTGCATGCATTTGTATAAATTAAAAAATACTTAAAGCAAATCTGAGATGTACTGGATGAAAAAATTTCATGCATATTGCAAAACCACTGCCATAAAAAAAGTTTTATCATCTTCTTTATAGTATCACTAACAGGCACTTTGAAAATTAAGCTTTCATTCTAATCACACTTTATTCATCTAGGCTAATTATTTCCTACTTATTCCCTCTCCCCCTCCTCAGGCTCATTTATTGATTCTCCGATTCTCCTTGGCCAATGCTGTCTTCCAGGGAGACAGAATCATGGGATTTATGGCATCACGTGGGCATCCTTGTCCTCTGGCTTAGAGCTGGACTCAGCTGATGGGAGACATGTGAAGGAGATGAGAGCTTCGGGAATATAGTGTTCAGGGTGTTTATATCCCAGATGGCCTCCCAGGTTATTTCTTTTCTTGCTCTGAGCCCACTGTTCAGCTCTTCATCTTCCACTTACTTGGCTGTGATTTTACTCTGGCTAACCTCGCTTGCTCCTTTGGCCCAAGGAGGTACTGGTTTTCTGTTGGTGTCAGCTTCTTAATTTCTGTATCATTTATGGTTTTCCTTAACTCCACCCTTCCCTTTATCAATAGTCTTTTTGTGAAACTCACTTAACTAAATACTCAGAGTGCCATCTGTTTCCTGTTTGGACTTTCACTGATAAACCAGCCATACAAATCTATAAATCAGTTTGTTTTCTTCATCTGTATTATACAGTTTGAGCATAAAGGCTGTTCAACTATCAAAAAAATCAAAACTGTCTACTAAATGCCATATTTTCCAAACTAAATTCTTGCATTCTTATTCATTAACCAGGGGAAGAATCGATGCATTTTAATTGTGGTACATGAGAGCAATATAGAAAACCCCATGAACTGCAGAAAGGAGAAACAGATCTCTCATGGAAGAAGTATGCCTAGTGTGGTCCTTAGCAGCAAGGATGGAAAGACTTTGTCTCTTATCCTTGGGACACGTTGGCAGAGATCAAGGTCCCCACTGAGAGATGCTGATGCTGTTGCTTCAACAATGGGTTCAGGCCCAGGGATGGTAAGGATGGCTCAGGACCGTGCAATGTCCATTCTGTTGTGCATAGAGTGGCTAAGAATCCGAACCAACTCTGTAGCAACTGACTGTAACGACAATGACATATTTCAGTTTGCAAACGTGTTGGGCTCAAGTATCTATTATTGTTTGGGCTAGGTTAAACAAAACAAAACAAAAAACACACCTCACTGTCATGGAGTCAATGTCAACTCATATGGACCCTATAAGACAAGGCAGAACTGCCTCGGTGAGTTTCTGAGACTGTAACTTTCTCCTACACAGCTGGCAGGCAGTCTGGAACTGCTGACTTTGCAGACCACAGCCCAATGCCTAACCACTATGCCACCGAGTCTCCTCACTGCTCTATAGTGTATAGATTAAGGGACCTTTTCTTATTAAATTGTCTCAATGTTTGATAATCAAATAGAGCTGGCTTGCAACTGCTGTTTTAACACTGAGGCAGGTTACCAAAGTTAGGCATTGTGCAAGTGAAGTTGGCTGGAAAATGCCACAAGCTTTTCAACTTAACATTTTTCTCTTCTATGTTTCTCTTTTTTGAGTTTTGCTGAAGCACACCTGAAATTTAGCTAAAATATCTTGCATTCACTGTTTTATTTCTTCTCAGAAACTTACCATAGTTTTTAGCCTGCTGTGAGTAGACTCAAAGGCTAGATTTCTTAAGTTCCCACATTTATTTTATTTGTTTTCTCCTTATTTTTGTCTTTAATGGGCCATCGGCTAGTCCCCGTACATTTTTAGCAGATGTAGCATTATTTCCCATGTTCAATATTTGCTAAGCAGCGAGCTGTTTATTGGCCATTTCTAATGAAAAAACATTCTTGAAATGTTTATGCATTTTGTTTACAGAGTGGTGGAGCTCTGCTCAGTATGCAAAGACATTAACAGTTTCACAGCCAAACACAGATAACAACTGGTGAAGAGGCTTTGCCAAAATAGATTGTTTTACTGCTAAAGAAATGAAACATTAAAATGAGACACCAAAAGATGTTCTTTTACTATAAAAGTATTCTCTGTAAGTCTGTATTTTTTAATACATATAAAACTTGTGGACTAAAATAATAATGGTTGATATTTGTTGAGGGCTCAAAGCTGTGAAAATCTGGTCCAGTAAGGATTACAGTCGGGAATCCCATGAAGCAGTTCTGCTTGTCCCACCAGGTTGCCATGAGTTGGAATTGACTCAGTGGCAAAGGATTTAAGTATGATTGGACTAAGTGAGAGTTACATCCTCTATTTAACCAAACAAATCTCTAATTTTTGAAAAAAGAAAAATATATTACAGAATTTCTGTAACATGCTATTGACATACAATGCTATTTCAAGTTAAGTCTGTGACATCCTAAAGCTTTTACAGAGATGTTCTCAAAAAGTTCATGAAAGTTAATCCTTTGAAAAACTTTACATGAGTTTTAAAAATATTTTGCACCAAAATAAACTCATACTAATATGCTATCACATGTCTGAACTGGTGCTAGTTTGAGAAATGAAGAACAATAAGACATCAGATTGAAAAGAGCAATTGAGCCCTCAATATACACCAACATTTAATAGACTAATCATTATTAGACCAACATTAGACTGATCGGACCAACATGAATTTGATAGAAATTGAAGCAAAGACAAACATCAAAGTGATGGTTATGTTTGGGTGGAAGAATGATTCTTCATTGATTCTTTACTAAATAATTACTGGAACAATGTTACATAGACATCATCATTTCAAAAATATGTAACTCCTTGTGGTTTTGTGGGTGGTCATTCATTTTACTTTAATGTAAAAACTTTTTATGGTTACAAAGGTGAAACCTGACAGGGCAGTTCATCAAGTTTACCTTCAACGCTTTATTCACTGAAATTCCCTCAAGGTACCATTGTTTACCCCATCTCCTACCTGTAATTCCTGGATAAATAACTCTTTTTAAGATGGACAGAAGAGTCAATGTAGCAGGTGAGCCCACAGTCACAGGTCATCGCCACGTATTTTCCAGAACAACATCCATCTTGTCTGTGCCGGAATTGAAGAGGCCTGGCAATTAGCAATTGAAGCAGTGGACACCACCATAAACACCTTCATAGGCTGGAGTTATCCAATTCTGGATGGAAAATAAAAGTTGAGATTTTTTTGGCTCAAGGTGGGCCAAAACTCTTGTACACAGATCACCTACAGACTGGAGCAGAGCTTTCAGTGTGGAAATTTAATCCATCGGGATGAAGCTCTAAGTTTTCCTTGGAAGAATTCTAAAAAGAAACATAACATATTTTTTCCAGTTCAATCCTGAAGACAATGTATCATAAAAGCAAAAGCTACCACGAAGTGGAAGTTGTCCCAATGAAAACAAAAGTTGGCCAGTCAAGGGAAAATGTGACAGTGTTTTGGGACTCTTAAAACATTTTGCTTTTCATCTCCTGCAGAGCCAAAGAAAAGTGCCATCTGTCAATTTGGTTTTTTTTTTTAATTTTAGCCAAAGGTTTACCTGAAAAACACCAGGAAAAATTTCAGCCGAGAGTCCTCCACTGAGAAACTACCCCTGCCCCTGCCTCTCACATGACAAGAGCAATGTTGTGGAGTTTCAGTGGGAAATCATTAGGCATCCATCTGACAGACCCGATTCAGGCTCTACTGCCTCCTGTTTCCTTCCTAATGTTACAAAACAAAAACCAAAGAACAACAGCAAAATACATTAAAGAGCATCTTTTATCTTTACTTAATATAAAAAGCATGCATCACCCCACCCCTGACCCCCTCCTTGCAGATCCCACCCGGGAACTCCAGTCTGCCCTTGGCCACAAAGTGGGTAGATGAGCACCAAGTGGGGATTTCCTCACTTTCTTTCAGCAGCTCACCTTCATTTCAGAGTGATTGAAATTTCAGGACCCTCAGTTATTTGGGATTGTAATACATGTCTGGTATTGCTTACAAGGCTGTCTTGACCTTGATGGAGTTTATGTTGAGGGAGGAAAGAAGCCTGCATTTTCTTATCTATCTGTGTATCTATCTATCTATTTATTTATAATCCTTTACTTCAAGAATTGCTTGAAGCAGACCTTCTGCTATTGGTTCTCATAAAAACATACTGGGACCATTTCATAATGGTAGTAAATAATGTTACGTATATTTTAATATCATATTTGAACACATTGAGACAAGATACTGAAGCAGGTTTTCAATGCAGTTGATATGTCCATTATTATTATTTATTTTTGCTGACAAAGAAAAATCAGAGACAATCCTACATGAAAATAACTAATGTTTTATTTGTTCCAATTTTCTATTGCCATTCTTTTCTTTTCAAGCTCGAATACGTCATAAATCACATTCCCTATTTTTATAGAAATCCAAGTTGCTGCCTCTTTTATTTTCCTCCTCTAGCTTTTCCTGTTCCGGAATAAATGTTTTTTACATGATCAAATTCATCTTATATTCATTAGGAAAAAAACCATATGTGTTATTGTAAATGTCATTTATGTCACCAGCAAGTTATTTCTTTGCTATTCTCACTTATGCGAGGCTTTAATCTATCATGTCATCTACCATCTGTTTTTTGGGAGAAAATTTTACTACATTTTAATAAAAAGCATATTGAAGAAAGCAAATTTGTTGCTAAATAAAGTATAAAGGCATTTGCATTTTTCTCTAGGAACTTCTCATTGACAATTATTTGTCACTTAAATGTTTTGTTAGACTTCTATTTCTGGATGGAAAAACCCATGTAAAAGACTTTTAAATATGTTTATGGACATATAATATCTAATAAGGTCAATGTTCCTTTTAAAGTTTCAAAATTATTTTAGTTTTGTCTTTACAAATTCGGTTTCTTTAATGTGCTTTTAGAGAAGGAGAGTCAGTGGGCCCAAGCTTATCTTCCCTAAAACTCTACCATTTCTAGTTTTCAATTTCTTATTCTGTCAAAACCTAATACCTCTGAAAAAGAGGACACTTTCTAAATCAATAACTTACTGTTTCCTTAATAAGAATAATCAATATTGACTCACTCAAAAAGAATGAGGATTAGGTCATTCCACTGACTGAATTTCTTATAAACAATAAGTTCATTGTGAATAATCTGTAAAAGAATTCATAAGTCTAAATAGGGAATTAAGTCACCCAACAACAGCCAAACATTTTATTAGTGCATCTTCCATTATAATGTGTTGTTGACTTATGAAAATGAATTGTTCCTAGACCCCTTTCTACCTAGAGAAATAGTCATTCTCGCATGTTTGAACCCTACACAATGTCCTCCCTTCCACAGTGATGCGTGACTTACTCTTCTGTGTTCTGTATCTCTGTGTCTTCTGAATCTGATGTCAAAATAATTCTGTGATTAAAGGGAAAACACAAACCCAGGACACATGGGCAGTGCTCCTAGGCTGGTCTGACTTATTTCTTAAAAGTGGCAAAGAAACCCCAAAGACGGCTAAATCTCTGGCACTTCTGACACATTGCTCCTCCACATCTCATTTGCTTTCAGTCCTGGAACACCATGAGACAGAGAGACTTGGGGGGGACCTTTGATCTCGCTGTATTTAATTAGAGAATCCAACAGGATCTTTTATGTTTAGAGGCCAGTGCTGTGCAGAAAGCCATGTTTAATGTGAAGCCTGACAAATGGTGGTGAGCATTTTGGGATAGCAGACCTCACAGCCCCTTTGTTGTCTGTGCACTGTCAGCGTTTGGCTCCAAGTGAGTGGATTAACATAAAAAGAGAATCTTCAATTCCTGGGGCATGCCTGGAAAGCATGAATCTCCCTCTTTTGATTCCCTTTCTTTTTCTGAGCTAGGTCTGGTACAATATACACTCATCTGCAATTTATAGACTTCACCTTTTAAAAAAAATTGGCTTCAGAAAGTACCTGTCTACCCAATGTCTCAGTTTTCGCCGAGGAATAACAATATCTATTTCATCCACACCCCATAGCAGTTTTCCAAGGATTTGTATGCTAATTAATTGAAATCATTTGTGTTTCTGTGATATTACCATGAAGTCTCATATATTAAAATTTAAGCTATATATAACCTCCAGTGAGTGACCTAAAAATACTCTTTCAGAGGAAGAGTTTCTTGATAAAGTATAGTTACAAAGTAACGAGTTTTGTTTTTATTTGTGCAGATATTAGAATATGTTTGTGATATTTATTTATGGTATTGGTAAAATGGATTTCAACGTCCCATTGGTTTAAATTCCTCCTGGTCATCATTGACATATTTATAAGTTAAGCAGCTCAAGTGATCCTTGGAGTTAGATATCCAGCCAACTTTAGGCAAGAGTTTCACCTTTGGAAGATGCTAATCTTTGTAAGGTTACTTGTGCTCTAGGATCCACCCAAACCACAGAAAGTTCTAATGGATTCTTGAGATTTGGTCAAGGGGTAGGTGTTATCTTGGAAACACTGACAAGAACCTTTCAACCTCAATTCTGTGGGAGCTCTTCAAGAATCCTCTTGTCCTATGCTTAAGTCTATTATGCTATTCCTAGACTCTGATCACCGATCCTATATGAGTGCTTGTCATAAATTTAAAATATCTGTAATTTAAAAATGTTTATGAACATCCTCAATCAATTCACAAACCTCATCTCTCTACTCTTCCAAAACCTTGGTCTCCTAATTTCCTCAATCCCTCAATTACAATGTTTATTTGTAATCTACTTCAACACCTCTGCTGGAAACTTACAGAAACAGGAGAAAAGAGACAATATTGGGCATCTGTGCACCATGTGCCGCCTCTTTTTTTTTTTTTTGTCTATAACTACATGCTTAAGCGAATGGAGACAATTTACCTGAAGACGTCCCCTAGTAGGTTGGTTGCTTTCTAATCTCACTGTGTATAATGCTAGCCTGCTATTCATGTTGTGTAGAAATGTCAAAATTTTAAACTTTTCCTACATGGCCACCAGAATGTTCATACTCAGCAGTCAATTTTATTAATTGCATAGCCAAGAACACAAGACTGTCCAAGAAGATATTCTTTGAACTCATCCCTTAATTATCCTTCATCTCCTTTCCATTGTTCATCTTTCTTTTGAAAAACTGTTTCTTTTCAAGAATGACATTTTTGCTCAACCCATAATATAGTTGTGGAAACCACACAATGGAATGAATTAGTTATACACTGCAGGTTACATGAAAGTGAATACAAGCAGCCATGGCAATCTCAAAGAGAATCAGACACAAACCCAGAGCCCAAACCACTGCCATTGAATTTATCCCAGCTCATAACACCAGCACAGGCTGGGAGCAACTCTCATTTAGGATTGCCGAGACTGTAATTCTTTATGGAAGCCCATAATCGCTTTCTTCTGCTGCAAAGGGGCTGAGGATCTGAACCACTCACCTTGTTTTAGTAGTGCAATGCTTAACCCACTTCATCACCAGGACTCTGTTAAATAAAAACAGTATTTAAAAAAATAATTTCTAAATTTAGTTAAAACAAATTGAAACCCTAAATTTTCCTTCCTTTTTTTCTTACATTGCCAATTAGTTAGAAATAAAAACATGGCAGTCAACAGTTTACCAAAAATTCTATAAATCCACTTTTGTTTATGCACCCACTTTGTCCTCAACAATCGATTGGGACAGGCTGGTGTGCTTCTTCCATGTGGCTTTTGTTTTCTCTCAGCTAGATGGCTGCTTGTTTATCTTCAGATCTTTAAGATTTCAGTGCTATATCTTTTGGTAGCTGGGCACCATCAGCTTTCTTCACTCCATTTGCTTGTGCACCCATTGTCTTCAGTGATTGTGCCAGGAAGGTGAGCATCTCAGACTCCCGAATTGTTAGGACAAAGTGTTCTCGTGTTGAGGGAGTATTTGAGCAGGGGCCCACTGTCTATCTGTTTTTTTAATACTCAACCTATAAATATATGTACAAAGATCTATTTTCCCCTCATTGTATATAAATAGATTTACATCTGTATATGCCTGTATTTAAATCTCTATGAATACCCTTTTGCTTCCTACTCCTTTCCTCTATTTCTTTGTACTTTCCTTTTGTCCCACTATCATGTTCTGCCTTCCTTTGGGTTTTAGGAATTCTTCTCGGTTACATTGCCCTTGATCCAGCCCTGGCAGACCTCCCACACCCTCCTTGATACTGATTTTGAATCAGTTGTTGTTCCCTTGTCCCTGGGCTTGTTAACCCACTTCCTTTCCCCTGACTCCCTTCCTCCCATGTCCCCATGGAAATGGCATCCCATTGTCCTCTTTCTGGCTTGTTTATTCCGCCTATCCCTTCCAGGAAGACTTGCTATGTACCATCACAAGGCTGAATACAATGAAGGAACAACAGAAACTAAAACAATAACTACAACACACACAAATGTATAAAAAGTTCAGGGTCTGTTTTTTGTCTTTCACAGGTGCTTTCCAGGTGTCCAGCTATCAAATGATATAGTTTCTGGGGCTTAAAGGCTTGAGTTAAACAGGCAGCCATCTAGCTAAGAAACAACAAAGCATACATGGAAGAAGCACACTAGCCTACCCCAACACCAGTGCTGAAGACAAAGCAGCTGGGTGCATAGTCAAATGCGGTGAAGAGAGCTGACGGTGCCCAGCTGTCAAAAGATATAGAATCTGCAGTTCTATAGGCTGAAAGATAAACAAGGGTCCATCTAACTGAGAAACATGAAAGCCCACATTGAAGAGGCACACCAGCCTGTGGGATCACAAGGCATCAAAGGGATCAGGTATCAGGCATCAAAGACAAATAAAAATAATCATAGCATTGTGAATGAAGGGCAGTGCAGAGGGGAGATCCAGGGTCCATCTGTGAGAAATTGGACATCCCCTTGCAGAAGGGCTGTGGGAAGGAGATGAACCGGTCTGGGTGCACTGGAGCAAGGATGAAATATGCAATTTTCCTCTAGTTCTTGAATGCTCCCCGCCCCCACCTATCATGATCCCAATTCTACCTTACATATCCGGCTGGACCGGAGGATGTTCACTGGCACAGATAGGAGCTGGAAATAGAGGGAATCCAGGACAGATGAACCCCTCCAGACCAGTGGAGAGAGTGGCGGGAAGGTGAGGGAGAAAGGGAGAACAGATTACAGGGATCCACATATAATCTCCTCCCTGGGGAATGGACAGCAGAGAAATGGGTGAGGGAGACGTTGGATTGTGTGAGATATGGCAAAATAGTAATAATTTATAAATTATCAAGGGTTCGGGGGGAGAGGGGAGCGGGGAGGGAGGAGAAAAATGAGGAGTGGATGCTAAGGACTCAAGTAGAAAGCAGGTGTTTTGAGAATGATGATGGAAACATATATATGACAGGGCTGGACACAATTGATGTATGTATGGATTGTGATGAGTTGTACGAACCCTTAATAAAATGATTTTTTAAAATTCTATAAATCATTATTCTTTGGCTGCAGACTATATCAAATTAAGTTCTACTGGAGATATAGTGGCCATTTCTTTAAAAATCTACTGTCTCCTTTCTCGATATTATTTTTTATTACTCTTCTACTGAATATTATGAAATAAAGAAACATTAAAATGGTCTCTTTCCCCTTTGGTTTTTGTAAATGTTCATATTCTTGAGTATATTATTACTGTATTGACCAATGCTTCTCAGCCTCTATGTTGTTATCACTTTTTTTTCATAACCCTGCCATTGACACATATTTTCTAAGCATTTATCATTGGATATGTTTCCTTAATTAGATTTGCTGTTTTCTCTTTTGTCAATTTCTCTGTGAAGCTTCCAATTTAACTTTTTATTTAGGTATTTCTTTATCTCATCTCCTCGGTTTTGGTTATTTACCCATGTTACTCATTTGCAGTATGACTACCCATAGGACATTGGTAAATGAAAGTGTACTTTAATCTGTCATTCAGATTCTCCAAACATGAACTCATTATTTTCTCAAAACTTTTACTTATTTGTATTATACATCTCCATTAGTAATATTACTCTATGATCATGTGATTGAAATAATTTGCACATTGCAATGAACACATCCCACATATAATGTTCTCTTGTGTTTATACTTTAAATGTTTAGTAATCTATCTATGTAATATGTACTATATATAATATGTTATACATATATTATTTATTTTTACTAAATTCAGGGCCAGGAGACTGCACCTCTCAGGCCATAGTTAGATAATGGTGATTTCAGTTTTTCAAAAATATATTATGGCTTTTAAATAATTTTTAAATAATTATAAGGGACAGGATTGACTTTTCCATCTCAAAAATTTGTTCATCTCTGGACTAGATAAAAGTCATATAAATTAAGATATAAAGAAACTTTGAGAACATTAATTTCCACGCTGTTTATATGAGAAATCTGAGGCTCCCTGGCTTGGTAGGAGGCACATCCCTACAAGTTAGTTAATGTCTAACCAGGTATGGAGTAAGTTTTCCTGAGCACCAATATAACAATGTGAAGGTTCTTTCTACTTCCAGTTTATAAACTTGCTTTCTTTCTTCCGAAAAGTTCCTAATTGATCCTCCAGAGCATTCACATTATTGATTATTTTAACTGTTATCTAATGCCTCTGAAGAGTCATACATTGTAGGAGTCTTACTATATTAGGCACCAGATAAATGAATTATCTACTGAAGAAAAAAAAATAGCTCCATGATTTTAAAAATAAAGCTCAATTTTCTTAGAAAGCCATGGAAAGTTTTCTTTTTACTTGGTCAGTTTCATTTTCTACCATGCGATTGTATTCAAGCGTCATTACTAGACGATGTAAAAGTTCACAATCCAATGCCTTCACAATCCAGCCTCCTCCCCTCAAGGTCAAATGGCCTTCAAACAATCCAGCAAAGCAGTCTCCCCTTCTTCCTTCAAAAGTTAAGAGCAGATATAGTTGGATTATTGAATTTTATGACAAGTGGATGAAGTGCCAACAAAACTGTTTTTAAAAATGAAGAGTTCATAATGCTACAACATCATGAATATAAGATCATGCTTTGTAATCATAGTTCTAGAGTTGGATCCTCTACTTAATCCATAAATGTGACTTTCATGAGTATCGTAACAATGCTTAAAACAAACGTCTTGCTGTCTCATTGCCATTGAGTTCATTCTGACTCACAGCCATCCTCTAGGACAGATTAGCAAGTCTTATCTTTCTTCCATGGTGCAGCTGGTGGTTTGAACTCCTGATCTGTGCTTACAGCCCAAAACATAACCAACTCACTCTCTAGGCACCCTATCTGACCGTGCAGAAGAGGGTTCCCAAGGCTGTGAATCTATTTGGAAGCAAACAGCTATGTCGTTCTTTCTTCTGAGAAGCAGCTAATGGACTTGAACTACTAAACGTTTCATTGGCAGTTGAGTACTACCATTTAGTTAATGATAAAATTGCCTTACTACTTACCAGGACAATGTAGTGTCACAATTAGATGAGACAAAGAGCAATAACAAACACACGAAAAGATAAGCAAACAATCCCACAGTCTACTATTACAGTTAGGAACAGAACTGACATGTAAAGAAGGGTCTTAAAAATAAGAGGATTAAAAGAGAGGAAGAAGTGTTTGTAATGTACAGGAGAGCTTCACAAATTAATGGAAAATATGTAACTAAAAGGTAATGGATTTTTTTTTCTTGGAGCTTTTTGAATCCCCATGTATATTTTCCTGGGTTGAAGTGAAATTTCTTAATATGGATTTTAATTTTTTTTTAAATCATTTTATTTGGGGCTCATACAACTCTTTTCACAATCCATACATCCACGGTTGCAAGCACATTTGTACATTAGTTGCCATCATCATTCACAAAACATTTGCTTTCTATTTGAGCCCTTGGTATCAGCTCCTAATTTTTCCCCTTCCTCACCGCTCCCCCCTCACTCATGAATCCTTTATATTAATTAATTATTATTATTATGCCGTGTCTAACACTGTCCAATGTCTTCCTTCACCCACTTTTCTGTTGTCTGTCCTCCAGTGAGGGGGTTATATGTAGATCCTTGTAATCAGTTCCCCCTTTCTACCCCACCTTCCCTCCACCCTCCTATTATCGCCACTCTCACCACTGGTCCCGACAGGATCATCTGTCCTGGATTTCCTGTATTTCCAGTTCCTATGTGTACCAGTGTACATCCTCTGGTATAACCAGATTTGTAAGGTAGAATTGGGATCATGATAGTAGTGTGTGGGGGGGGGAGGGGGTAGGGGAGAAAGCATTTACAAACTAGAGGGAAGTTTTATGTTTCATCATTGCTACTCTGCATCCTGACTCCCTCGTGTCCTCTCCATGACCCTTCTGTAAGGGGATGTCCAGTTTTCTACAGATGGGTTTTGGGTTCCCACTCTGCACTTCCCTTCATTCTCAATGATATGATTTTTCTGTTTATTGATGACTGATACCTGATTCCTTTGACACCTTGTGATCACACAGGCTGATGTGCTTCTTCCATGTGGGCTTTGTTGTGTCTCAGCTAGATGGCTGCTTGTTTACCTTCACATCTTTGAGACCCCAGATGGTATCTTTTGATAGCCGGGCACCATCAGCTTTATTCACTACGTTTGCTTATGCACCCATTTTGTCTTCAGCCATTGTGTTGGGAAGGTGGCCATCCTTTCCTATCAATGTTTCTGTAACCTCCACCAAATGATTGGGCATGATTGTATAAATAGGATATGTGAAACACTGATAGAGGGGATTGATTGGTCAGTTGGGGTTGCCGTTCACCTGGGTATAACAGAGAGAGCCATCTCAGAATCAAGGGAGAGAATTCCCAGAATGATCAAGGAAGAAAAGGCCACAATGGACCTATAGGAAGAAACCAAGGAGTCAGAATTGAATAAATTAGACAGAAACAATATGTCTATTGGTTTTTCAGCGAAACTCTCAAGTGGCAGGGGAAGGAATGCCATTCCAATCTGAGAGTGCAGAGAGAGGCAGCAGAGCTGAGGAGCCACCGCACTGACACCAGAGACCAGGAGACTGTGAGGCAGAAGAGCAGGCAGGAGTCCAGGTCTATGTAACCAGGCAGAAGCCAAGGGGCCATTTGGCTGAGAGGCTGAGGACCAGAGAGAGACTTGGCTGCTGCCTGAGGGGAGGTGCTGTTGTGGGCCAAACATGGGATCCTAATGTTTTATGATCCTGACTTCTGGTAAGCTGTTAACTTCCCTAACAATCCCCATAATTGTGAATGTTGTCTGCGAGTGCTGTATGGCCACTGCAAGGGACTATCCAATCCAGCAGAGGCAGAGTGCCGGAGGAGGACGGTTTGTGGCAGACAGTGTAAAGAGAGAGGGCGGGAGGAAGCCTTGCACTGTGGCCTTGCACTGCTGTGGAGAAGGCTTCTGCTCTTGCTGTCTTCAGAGAAGGTCAGGTGCAGCTTCCACGGTATTTTCTAGGGCCTTTTGTCCTGCTTAGATTTCTTGTTTCTTCTCTCTTTTCCTGACTTAATTTTTTTGTAAACTTACTATTAGAGGATGTCTTATGACTTGACAGGTATATGCATTAGGCCTATTTTGTCATTATTGACATAAATTCAAGCAGAGTATTTTATTCAAATTTTGATTCTCTGTAGTGCTTAAAACACATATATCACCTTGTCCTTAATAAGGGGATGTGTCAGTGATTATTGAAATAGTTAACACAAAGTACCCTACCTAAAGGGTTCTCAAAGCTCAGTGGTCTGTCTTCAGGAGAGAGGGATCGTTCACCAGGGCCAGTCGGAATGCTTTTTACTCTATATGTTTGCACGTTTTACTAGATATTGGAGGAAACAAAAGAGAGTTGACTACAGAAGAGAACGTTTTTGATTTGTTTCTGATTTGTGGTTGTTAGGAAACACTTTTCTTAGATTTATCATCCAAAGGAAGATAAAAAATATTGACCTATGCCAGTTAAACCCACATAGACTAGTGCTTTAAGTACAGATATGAAAAATTAATTCCTAAAATGTGCTAATTTGAGGAAATAAGACTGTGTTTGCTGAAATTAACAATCTTTGATAGCTCAAAGAAAGGGATGTTCTTTGTGCATGTAAATGCCTATGAACTTGATTCATATAAAATGTCTTTTCACATGAAAGGGGAATTTGGTCTTTAGATTGGGACCCTTGTGCTTTTCTTTAATGACATTTGATTCTTAGAAAATTTCTTTGAGACTTAGACATGCATTCATTTTTGATAGCTTCAAAATACATTATGCTTAAGATATGATTGACTGATAATGATAAAAAGTCATTGTGTGGGTTTGTACCATCTGCAGTCTCTTCAATTTGAGTGCGTGCAATTTAAAGATTCAAATATAGAAGGAGATTGCATATACTCAAGAAACATTCTCCCAAGTGAAACCTTTTGAGTTGGAAAGAGAAGCAACATATTTGTGGAATGCATTACTAAGAATCTGTATAGGTTGAAATAATATTTAGAAAAAAGAGATTTCTTTAAATTAGTGCTATAATTGATGGTGAAAGTTAAATATCATTTCTAGGGATTCTGAAATGTTTCCATCGGGGCAAAGCCATCTTGAGTTGAGAGTGATTGACTTAGAGGAAAGGCTACAAGCATACATCACTGTCCACTCTATGTCGCAGCCACTCTGTGTTCTGAGGCTCCTTTCCTGCTTCTCCTACTTAGAAAGGTACAGGGTGTCCCCCCCCCACCCCGCCAACATCTTCTGGTGATCTTTGATTCCATTTCTGTATATATATTTATTTATTTATTTTTCCTCCTCTACCGGACACGAGGAGACACTTTTTGTTTCCTTTTCAAGAAAGAAGGATACAACTTAGGAAGTGTATGCAGGTGTAGAACAGTTCAAACTCTCATGTCCTGTATGTGGCCCCATCTCTATCCTCATCAAGAGAAAAAAGCAGAACATCTTTCCATACGTTGGGCCATATGTATTTAAGGCATGGCAAGTATGTTATAATAAAAGCAATTTGGCCATTGATGTAGGATTTTTGAAGCTTCCACAGACATTTCTGGTCCTGCTTCTTATCCCTCCCAACTAATCAGAAGGAAGAGAGAGCAGATCTCAGGCTGTCTAGAATTTTATCTTCTCATCCTGCTCCCTCAACTTGCCAAGAGGGGCAGAAACACGAGAAAGAAACTTCTGGAAAGAAGTGAATTCTGTCATCCTCTTTTTTTCTCCATGATATTATTTTAGCAAGATCCTGGCCCCGCCTTTCTGGTGCTTATTTATTTTTTAGGCAGATGTATCAAAAGATACCAAAAGGGCCAATACACCTTTTTGGCTTACTTCCCTGGTATTCCAGAGAAACTCTGTGGTTTTGATGTGAAATACGTGGTATTGATTGGTTTTCTGTGCGTCTCAGGTCTCTGTAGGTTGTGCATGTCATGCAACATGGCAGTCATGCTGTTCACAGTGCTCTCCCATGTTACAGTGTTGCTCAGATATCTTGTAACTGTTTACTGAAGAGGTATGTTTATATATGAATTAAAAACATGTAAGTACGTAAATTTGGAAAATATCATCTATTATGCATTGGATTGCACCCCCAAATATATATTGAAATCTTAACCCTTGTACTATTAGATGTGAACTTGCTTGAAAATAAGGCATTTCTTTCTTCATAGTACTGAAGCCATATCGGGATAAGATGGATTCTAAATCTAACCACTCTTATGTTATGCAGGGTTCTCTAAAGAAACAAAACCAGAACACTAATAATGATATATATTTATATAGATAGATAGATATGCAACATGAGAAAAAAACAGTTAATTAAATTATAAAACAGTACAAATGGCTCAGTGTAACTCACACCCGTGAGACACTGGCAGTCTTTCAAGTCTTGAGAGCCACTGCGTAGTCCTCTGAGCAATTCAGGTAATCCGGGCACAGGTAGCAAACAGCAAGGCAGGTCACCGACAGTAAGCCAGATGACATGGTCCGACAGTCCCCAGCTCGTGATATGTATATTCTAATAGTGTGATGAAGCAGGTCTTGAAGGAACCTCAAATTACAGCATCACAGTCCACAGGTTATGTGTCCCACAGGTAGTGTAGCTTACAAATTGAGGCACAGAACAAGCAAGGCAGCCGCACACTGGTCCGATGATCACAGAGCAAGAAACAAGAGAGGCGAGGCTTGCCGAACCATTTATCTCCATGCCCTTCAACTAATCCCACATGTGTTCATTGGCTATGTTGACACAATAAACATTAACTATCTCAATCCACCCCTGCCAACTTGGCACTTGTACACAAATCTTTACTTATATATAATTCCCAGACATTAATGAAAACACACTTATACTTAGCATCAAATATCTATCATACACATAAATGAAAACATACTGAGTCCAATTGTATCTGATATATCATACATGAACAAAGGAAAGATATGCAATAAGCACATATAAGGAAAATACACTGACAAAAACCTCGCTTTTGTAATTGATCACGTGGTCATAACTGACAGGTAGAACTACCTTCTTCTACTACCCATTCTGCATTACCTTAGCTCTCGGCAAGCACCTCAGCTGGTTGTGGTTTTTTTGTCTGGTGAGGTGACCCAGACCTTCATTCCTGAGGGGTCTGGGTCATTAGATGTCTTATCAGATTTGGGTTGCTGTAATTTACCATTTTCTTTAATCACTGGGCATTGTAGCACTAATCACTGGGCATTGTAGCACTGGGCATTGTAGCAGCTTATGGGATCTCCTGGATTCCAGACATATTCTTCTTTACCTCCATTATGTAGCACCAGTACAATTTCTCCTTGGTAATCAGGATCAATCACACCATTCAGCACAGTAAAACCTTTACTGACCTCTGGATCCAAAGGCATGAGAAGTCCAAAGTGCCCAGGGGGCATTCTCAACTGCAAGTTTAGTTGAATCCGTGCTGTGTTTCCAGGTGGGAGAGTTCCTTCCTTTGGGACCAGGACCTCCAGGCGTGAAGTACAAAGGATTTCTGGGGCAGGAAACAAAAAATGCTGCAAGTGGATCACTAGGAATAATAGTGAGTGGTGCCACTCCAGCTTCCACCCCTTGGTACCTGGATCCATGAATTCTAGCTATTGGCGACACAGCACCATATATCGGTCACTGGTTTATAGTGTACACAGCTTCCTGGAGAACATTGCCCCAGCTCCGCAAGTTGTTGCCACCTAGTTGGTGCCATAATTGTGTCTTTAGGAGCCCATTGCAACGTTCTGTCAAGCCGGCAGCTTCAGGATGATGAGGAAAATTATAAAACCAGTGGATTCCATGGGCATGTGCCCATTGACTCACTGCATTTGCAGTAAAGTGCATTCCTTGATCTGAAGCAATGCTACATGGGATGCCATGCCGGTGGATGAGGCATTCTGTAAGTCCACGAATAGAAGTTTTGGCAGAAGCATCACCTGCAGGGAAGGCAAATCCCTGTCCAATGTAGGTGTCTATTCCGGTAAGACAAAATGCTTCCCCCTCCGTGATGGAAGTGGTCCTATGTAATCAATCTGCCACCAAGTTGCCGGTTGACCTCCGAGTTATGGCCCTATATCTTGGACTTAATGTTGGTTTCTGCTGCTGGCAAATGGGGCACTAAGTAGTGGCAGTGGCCAAGTCAGCCTTGGTGAGTGGAAGGACATGTTTCTGTGCTCATGCATAACCTCCATCTCTGCCACCATGTCCACTTTGTTCATGTGCCCTTTGGGTGATAACAGGAGTGGCAGAGGAAAGAGGAGGAGCAGTCTCCACAGTGCGTGTCATCTTATCCACTTGATTGTTAAAGCCCTCCTCTTCAGAGGTAACCCTTTGGTGAGCATTCAAATGAGACACCTTTACCTTTACTTTCTAGCACATTCAGAGAGGTCCATCCATATACCTCTTCCCCACACTTCCTTGTCACCAATTTTCCAATCATGGTCCTTCCAATTCCCTGACCATCCAGCCAGGCCATTAGCTACAGCCCATGAATCAGTATATAGAGTCACATCTGGCTATTTTCCCTTATATGCAACCTGAGCAGCCAGGTGCTCTGCTTAAAGTTCTGCCGATTGGGAAGATTTCCCTTCACCACTGTCCTTTAGGGAGATCCCAGAATGGGCTCTAGTGCTGCTGCTGTCCACTTACGAGTGGCACCTGCATATCGTGCAGAGCCATCTGTAAACCAAACACGACTTTTTTAGTCTTCGGTTAAAGTATGGTAAGGAACTCCCCAGGAGGCCATAGGTGCAGACTGAGAGAAAGAAGGTATTGTGACAGGAGTGGAGATTGTGGCCATTGGGTCCACTTCTTCATGCAGCTTACTTCTCTCTTCAGGTCCTGCTTTGACCCAATCTCATCTATACCACTTCCATTAAAAAATGGAGTGTTGCTGCACACGTACAACTTTATGATCCTGTGGGTCAGACAATACCCAGTTCACAATGGGTTCATACCTCATGGTGACTTGGTGGCCCATAGTCAGGCATCCAGTCTCTACCAAGGCCCAGTAATAGGCCGAAAGCTGTTTTTCAAAAGGGGATTAGTTGTCTGCAGAGGATGGCAGTACTTTAGTTCAAAATCCCAGTGCTCTATGCTGTGATTCACCAATAGGAGCCTGCCAAAGAATCCACACTGCATCTTTATCTACAACAGACACCTCTAACACCATTGGGTCAGCTGGATCATAGGGTCCCAGTGGGAAAGCAGCTCGCACAGAAGCCTGAACCTGTTGAAGAGCCTTTTCTTGTTCTGGAACCCACTCAAAATTTGAGGCTTTTTGTGTCACTGAATAAATAGGTTGAAGTAGAACACACAAGTGAGGGATATGTTGTCTCCAAAATTCGAAGAGGGCCACTAGGCCTTGTGCCTCCTTTTTAGTCGTTGGGGGGTGGGGTGGGAGAATGTAATAGCTTATTTTTTACTTTAGTAGGGATATCTCAACATGCTCCACACCACTGGACTCCTAGAAATTTTACTGGAGGGTACGTGAATCTTCGCTGGGTTAATTTCCCAACCTCTTGTATGCAGATATTTCACCAATGAATCTGGAGTCTTTGATACATCCTCCTTAGTGGGTCCAATCAGCATAATGTCACCCATATAATGGATCAGTGTGACATTTTGTGGAATAGACAGATGATCAAGGTCCCTTTGGACTAAATTATGGCACAGGGCAGAAGAGTTGATGGACCCCTGGGGGAGAGTTGTGAAAATATTTTGTTGCCCCTGCCAGCTGAAAGCAAACTGCTTCTGGTGGTCCTTCAAGAATGATATTGAGAAGAAGATATTAGCCAGATCAATAATAGCTGCATACCAAGTACCAGGAGAAGTCTACCTTTGCTCACAAATGAAATCACATCTAGAACAGCAGCTGCAGTTGGAGTCACCACCTGGTTGTTTACAATAATCCACTGTCATTCTCCAGGAATCATCTGTCTTCTTTTTTTGTTGTTGTTTTTTTAAAAACATTTTATTAGGGGCTCATACAACTCTTATCACAATCCATACATATACATACATCAATTGTATAAAGCACATCTGTACATTCTTTGCCCTAATCATTTTCTTTTTCTTTTTTTATATCCTCTTTTCTTTTTTACATTTTATTAGGGGCTCATACAACTCCAAAAAAGTTGATTTAAATGGGGATGTGGTAAGAATCACCACCACTGGATTTTTGAAGTCTTTGAGGGTTGCACTGATCTCTGCAATTCCTCCAGGAATGCGGTACTGCTTCTGGTTTACTATTTTCCCAGGCAATCTAATGTTCTAATGGCAGTTCTAATGGGGTCCACTTGGCCTTTCCTATCATGATAGCCCTTATTCCACATTCCATGGATCCAATATGGTGGTTCTGCCAGTTACTAAGTATGTCTATTCCAATGATGCATTCTGCAACCAGGGGCTTACTGGACCCACAGTGAGATGTACTGAACTAAAACTTCCATTGATATTTTGACCTCCATAAGCCCCCACTCTGACTGGTGGGACTTTGAAGCACTTCAGGTCTCCTGGAATCAGTGTCAGTTCCAAGCCAGTGTCCAGCAACCGAAAAGCGGTGTCCAAAAAGCTTGACTATTTCCATTTCCTCAATAAACAGTCACTCTTGTGAAAGGCTGCAAGTTCCTTTGGGGAAGGCTAGAAGAAAGACTAACAGTATAGACCTTCATTGATGTAGCAGGGTCCTCCTTCAAAGGGGCCCATCCTCCCCCTCATTCAAGGGGTTGTGCGTCTGTAAACTGGCTCATGTCTGGGAATTGATTGAGTAATCGTGACTGATATTCCACTGTTCACCTGATCTGCTATTCTTCTGCCTGTATAGATCATGTAAATATTTAGTAGGTTTCCCATCTATTTCACTCCCAGGAACACTGTGGCTAAGTAGCCAATGCCATACCTCCACACGTAACAGGTTGTTTTATTACTACGGAAACCTTGTCTATTATAACCAAGCCCACCCTGTCTCTGTTGATTCAGTGCTGGCACCTGCCCTCTACCATCACAGGAAGCAATCAACCCCATTGTAGGCAAATGTCAGAGTTCGCATGGGATAGTTCCCACCGCTAATCCTGGTGCACATAAAATAGCAATTACAGGAGTCTTAAGAGATGCAGGGGCTCCCTTCACAAACGTGTTCCTTATGGTTGTGGTAAAGGTATTTCCTTAGGACCCCCCTTTTTGGATTTATGGGAATATCCTGATAGACCCATTCCAACACACCAATCTCCCTAAGCTATTGGATGCCTTCTTCTACAGTGCACCAAGGTAGGTCAGGTGCCTCAGGCTGGTCTAATCTAGGCCATCTGGCAGTCCATGCTTCAGCGAACCAACCAAATAAGCTATTAGATACTCTCTTAGCCTCTCTCACAAAGACAATGAAAGAAAAATCTGTGCTTAGGGGTCTCCAAAACTATGTAAATATGAATTTATAAAAACTAATTTGACCACTTTTTTGCTAACCGAGCACTCACATGTTTCCAAGGTTCTATTATTATAGAAAATATCACACTTGTGTAAATAACCTTTTCACATATACTCAATCCGTTATTCATTGTTTAAATTCTAAAACGAGGGTGGTAAATATGTTTGCTACATATTGACTATATTTTCCCAGAGAGGATTATATTGACTTCATCTTACCCCTGATCAAGTGAAGTAGAATTACTTTTTCACTCATCATCCTTAGATATTATTCTTGGGTTTATTCTTACAGTTATTTTGGTTAAAATAAATACTCACCACTGATGTGTTTCCAGTAAAGCAGATAATACCTATAGTTTATATCTCTTCAGTTTTACATTTCCTGTCATGTCTCTTGTACATTTATTACTGAACTGTTTGCTTTACTATTTTTAGATTTTTCTCCCAAGCATAACATTAACCTTTATTTTCAATAAATGTAAATTATGCTCCTTTATTTTATTATACCAGTTTGAAGATATTTCTCTAATATATATTTCTTTAATTATAATAGAAACGAGTATGTTTCGTGTGGATTAAAACTACTTTATATTTTATTTTAAATGGATTTTAACTTTCCTTACCAAGATTAAAAGATCATCCCTTAGACAGGATTAAGTTAAAAAGTGTTGTTAATAAGGTTCCAATTCCCACATGCACAAGTTTATTCCAAACAAAATGTTGTTAAATATAACTTTGTGATCAGTGGATGGTGCAGACAACTTCTCTAAGTCATATGCTGCCTTAGTCTTAATAGGGTAGCTTTGAAAATAAGTTCTGATTATGATATCATGTGTAAAGTACATGAGATAAACTCTTTCCTTCCTCACTGAAGATATGTCATCATCATAACGTTATTCAAGGAGCCCCGGTGACTCAGTGGGTTATGTGTTGGGCTGCTAATCTCAAGGTCAGCAGTCAAAAACACTAGCTGCTTTGCAGGAGAAAGATTGGGTATTCTACTACAAAAAGTTGCAGTCTGAGCAATACCCATGGGGGCAGTTCAAAACCGTCCCACAGGGTCTCTATGAGTCCATCGGCTTGATGGCAAGGAGTGTGTTTCTTTATTGATATAATGTCATTCATTCAGCCTCAATTCCTGTGAAGAAACTTTGTCAACATTTTCAGAAGCAAGAAGGGATCTGTCTTCAGCAAAGGAAGTTTTAGTGTTCTTATAAAAGAGACGTTTGTATCATAGCACTGCCATTTATATCTTTTATTTTAATAAAGTGCATAGAAGCAAACGTATTAGCACATAAATCCTATAGATGACTAATTTCCGTTAGTATTTAATTACCAATAATAAGACAACACTATAATGTTTAGGAAATTAAGCAGTCAACGAAAATGAAGAAAATTCTCAATAAAATAAACTTGGCAACATGCTCAAACATATCAAAGATCATTGAGATGACAGAGGATTTTTTTTTCCTATTATACATGCTATTGAGTCACAGTCAACACCATAGCAACCACCAATAACAAATGCCAAATCTCTCTCTTCGGTATGCATCAAACAAGCATGTAAACCAATTGCTATCAAGCTGATTTTGACCTCTGGCAATTCCAGAGCAGAGACTGAATTGCCCATATGGTTTCCAAGCTTGTGAATGTGTGCTGGCTGTCACTTCTTTCCCCATGGAGCCGCTAGTTAGCCCTCGTGCCACGATGGTTCTCCATAGTCACATTGCTGTGTTTGGGGTGTTTTTAACTTACTAATTCACCTACTATTTCAAGACTAAGTAAATGTAAACTGAGTTCAAATCTACAATTGGATTTACAAGACAGTATTCTTTGCTTTAAAAGAAACTTTAATATGGAAGATTAGCTTGTAGCTCAAAATAGAGTCAATTTCTATAAGTATATACAATATTTGACTCAATCTCATTCTATCACTTGACATGATATTTGGATTTAAATCGACTGCTCACAATATTTGCTTCGAATGAGCCTTATGACTATATTTCTTTTGAGAGAGAATGTTGTTCATTCTTCCTGTAGCCCCTGCTATATTTGATATCTACTGTTGCTAACATTACCATTCAACCGGTTCGACCATTTTCCAGTCTTTCTTATCATTGTATAGCTTCATATCCATCTGAGGTTATTGGATATACAAGGGAACATAAAACAATATCACTACAAAATCAGAGACTTGAACTCCACAAAATAATCAAACTGTGAAGCTACTATTTCTTGACATATCCTCTGTTTAGGTCTGTACACATCTGAGATGGTGCTCAATCCTCCATCATTTCCCTAAAGATTTCTGGGCTCTTTAATTTTCACCATTCAAACTGGTTGTTTGAGGCATTCGCAAGGGGCTGAAATCATGTTTCCTGTAAATGCCTATGTTGGGGGAATAAAAGTAACTTAAAAAATTTTTTTTATTCAAGGTTAAGGTCAGGACCGCAGGGTGAGCCGGTTAAGAATTCCCAATGAATTCCACACAGGGCAGTCCCTGCTCCTCTCAAAGGTGAGCATTGTTGTGATGGCAGGCTTCCGTTCTTGGCAAAACTGCCCTTGCCTTTTCTTCAAAATAGAGTTTTCCATTTTCTTAAAGGATCTTTACGACCTGTAGTCATCCTGTGCCTTTTCAGAACTTTATCAATCTTAGCCCCCACTCCCCCGGAGTCCCAAAGAGCAATAACCGCAACCTGTGGACACTTTCTGCTGGGATCAAAATAGCCCAGCAGCTCCCTTGGAAGTCACTCTTTTGATTGGACTTTTCTTTTGGGGAAGCACCCTAATGAGATGAAGGCAAGTGCCTTGCTGAGAAAGTGTATTTGTTTCCCTCTAAGCATCTCAGAGACATGTGTAACCATGTTTAATTGAGAAGAAACCTGTGTCTGAATGAAGTGGAACTATAGTGGCAAAACATTTTGCCCGGTTTGGGCCACTCACACATTAGGACTCAAAGGGTGACCTTTGTCTGGCTGCCTTCTTGCCTTCCTTCCTCCCTTCCTCCTTCCCTCCCTTCCTTCTTGTTTAACATTTAAAAGAGATATTTTGTAGCATACCTGCCTAATACACTTCAAGTGCTTTCTTGCCAGCTGCTTCCTTGAGTGCTGTTTAAGACTGTAAGTCAAGCAAAGTCCTCCACAACTGGGATACCAACTTACTCTTGTGAAAGGATACACCTTGCCTGGTAAATGCCTTGCCTGATTTTAAAGCAAGCAGAATCCCTTTGTATTTAGATGACAGCCTCTTCTATGCATAGATTCCTCATGAACACAGCTGTTCTGGAATGCCCATTGTTCACAATGTTATCCAATAGTACCACCTCTGCAGAAACACAAGTAAAAATACAGATAAACATCTTTCTGATATTCCCTATTTTTAGCCCCAATCCACCTGACATCAGCAATGGTATCTCATGTTCTATGGCCTTATCTCATTTGAGCCCGGAAGTAAAGTATTATAACACAATGTGCAAAGGCACAGTTAGAAGACTAGACTGGAAGAAGAGATTGAGCATTCCTCAAGCTGAAAGTAATGAAGAAAAAGCTCAGACTTTGAGTCTCAATATTGAAGAAATATTTGGACCAAACATTGAACAATTAAGGAAGCACCAAAAACTATAGCAGGAATATATAATCACTGTATAAAAATAATTTGTCAAAATTTCAATTGAATTTTATGCACTCAATAATATTTAGTTTTAAATTAAACCTTCAAAGCTATCTGAATTAAAGTGTATAATCATTATAAGTAATTATGACATGTTAAGCTATCGAGCTCATTTTTAGATAGCTTCCATTATTCAGAAGTCAGATAGTAACGCTAACGGTTCCCCTGGAAAGAAGCATGTGACGTTAGGAAAACGAAGATGAAACGTAAACCTTATGTATTTGACGCCTCAGGCACTAGAAAGATGTCCATCAGGAAAGACAGAAACATTTCAAAATTATTTTTGAATACACGTTCATCTTTCTCATTTCCTATGTAAAGATAAATGAATTTTTTCAAAGGTACTTGCTCGATTCATGTAAAACACTGTTTTTTTGGTGTGTCGTGTTTGATTTTCAGTAAAGCAGTGTATTAAATGTAGTGTTACTGAGCCTAGGTTCAGCAATCCTTGACTCATGGGGAGGACTCTGGCTGTTCCTCTTAAAGGCAGATTCTTTGTTCATTTGGGAGTCCATGCTGCTTTCAATAGTCTTTCCTGACACCATATTCCAATACATTGATTTTCCTATTGTCTTTTCTATCTTGGTTAAATCTTAAAATTTAAGTAATTTTGTCCTAATACAAATCTTCCTTCCACCACCACCACCGCCCCCAAAAGAAAAGAGAACAAATGTACTCTAAAATTCTCAATATCTTAAATTACAATATCACACTACAGCTCACTTACTTTTTTTACTTGGCAATATTTCTTCAATGTATTTTTAAAATTGTATTGGGAGCTCTCACAGCTCTTATCACAATCCATACTTATATCCTTTGTGTCAAATACATCTGTACATATGTTGTCATGATCTTTTCAAAACAGTTTCTTTCTACTTGAGTCTTGGTATCAGTTCCTCATTTTTTTCCTCCCACTCCCATGTCCCCTTGATAATTTATAATTTTTTTCATGTCTTCCACCAATCGCCGTCTTACTTCACCCACTTTCCCGCTGTCTGTCCCCTGGATGGGGGCCATATGTCGATTATTGTGATCAGTTCCCCTTTACTCCCCAATCCCCTTCCCTTACTCTCCTAGTATCACTGCTCCCCTTATTGGTCCCGAGGGGTTTATCTATTCCAGATTTCCTGTGTTGTGAGCTCTTATCTGTACTGGTATCCATGTTCTAGTCTAGCCAGATTTATAAGATAGAATTGGGGTCATGATAGCGGGGTGGGAGGAAACATTAAAAACCTAGAGGAAAGTCATGCGTTTCATCTGCTATACTGCACCCTGACTGGCTCATCTCTTCCTTATGGCCTTCTGACAGGGGGAGTCCAATTGGCTACTAATAGGCTTTGGGTATCCACTCTGCCCTCCTCCTCATTCCCATTGATATTATTGTTTTTAAGTAATGCTGATCATGTGGTTAATAAATGATGTGATCAATAATTTAAAATGCTAATCTTTTTTCATTGGTAAGAAAATTGAGACCCAGAAAGATTCAATGCCCTGTCCATTTTAATTCATTGGGAAGTAAAGGGGCAGGATTTTGAATTCAATATACATTCATTTTAGAAAATGCAACCTTCAAATTTTCATGGCAATTATGAGACACATGCCTTCTATTAGATATTAAATGTGTTTTTAAAATTGTAATTTAACAATTATAATTATTACCAAACCCTTATAATTATGACTTCAATTTTGCAAGATGTAGTGCCTGGGAGAAATTAGGTACTTATTATTATTATCCTCACTGCTTGAGTGGGAATTGCAGGTATTAGAATAATGTTGGCTGCTGGATCTCATCATTTCAATTATGCTAACTGTGTTTATACAAGGGGACCTTCAAGTTGTTCATGAAAATTTCCATTATCTTATTATTTCATTTTTCCATGAAGTTTTTGAAGCCCTTTTATATGTTTGGTGGTTAATATGTAATGAAATTTAGATTATGAGAGGGGATAAGGGTAATTTTGCTACTGTCCTTTCATGTAAGTAAAATAAGAACACCAAAAGAAGCAACCTGTATGTTGACACAATCTGGCTTTATTATCTAAATATGTATTCACCAGAGAGGAGACAGTGACCGTTTATTTTTTATAGCCCCCAAAATAAACCTGACAGTGTTATACCATACTACGTTTCGCCAGTATACTTGCACTTGTAATCCGTGTTTTTCCCCTATTCTTTTTGGGTGACATATGGAACGGGCTGTAGGAGAGTCTGTTCTGATTCCCATTTTCAGTTCTGATGAAACTGAACCAAGGCAAATCTTCTGTGAGCTGTTTTGTTGCTTTTTTTCTGCTGTCTGCTTGAAGTTTCCACGGTCCACTACTTGATGACCAAAGACAATAACCCTGAGCTGGGGCCAGCACACGTTCTTATTGCTCATATGGACCTCTGAATAGGAAGCTTCATCTTTCTCTATGTGGTTTCTTAGAACTTTCCTCCTGACAATTTCAACCTGCTGACTACTGAGTGAATTTATACCGAATGCTGACGCACTGGGAAACATAACTAGATCTCAGAGGCAGTATTCACAGACCTATAAAGGAAACACAAGAGGTAGAAATTCAAAGTGCTTGCACTATCCCACAGCGCTGGACATTTACAAGACTCCTAGATCATAATGCTTAACGACACAATCTTGAGAGCTTAGTGTCAGTACCGATAGACAGAAGAGCCTATGTTGATACCTGCAGAGTAGAAATAAAGAATTCTCCTGTTTTTCCCCAGTATCTTTTGATATCATTACAGTGGTTCTTTGGAGGCAGATGACATTTACTAATTCCCCGGTGACATTTCAAGTGAACAATGACTTTTGGATAGAAGGAGACGATAGAAGAGTGACTTAGAATGGTCTGAGGAAGAAGAAGAGACAAATAGGGTTGACTTTACCACTAAATGATAGTGTCTAACAAACTATAAATACACATGGCAGGTCAAGTTATCCTCCTTTCCTTTAACTATAAGTCATTGTCTTTCTCATGGGAACACACACACACAAAAAATGGTTGTATTTTTTAATTTCAATTTTTCATAAGTGGGGCATGTGATTTCTTGAAAGCCCATTATAATACAATATAATCACAAGAATAGTTCTTCAAAAGTTTTACGGCTTAGCATGGATGTATTTAGCAACTGAATGACAAGGTCATCTGCATGCCTTTCTGTGGCCCAGTGCTAGTTTTCATGGCTAACAATGAAGTAAACATTTTAGAGTGTGCATGAAATATCTAGAGAACATTTTAGAGTTTTCTGATCATATGTACATGCAGCCACTTTGTTTCAGTCTGCTGCTTGTGGTCACTTGGCTCGGTCTTATGCTGCAAAGCAGACCTCGTCTATTTTTTTTTTTTTTTTGGACAAGCTATTTGTTAAGGTATTGACCACATAGTGATATTTATTTTCACTCCTTCTGTCTCTCTTAGGGAAGATATGATAGGTCATAGTGAGGTCTATGCATAGCTCCACTTAATTTTACCGACTTTTATGGAGATTTAAGACGGTCAAAATGGACAGATCCTGCTGTGCTTTTAAAAATAGAACTTTTCACAACACGTGAATGCATTTTTAGACAAAGCTTCTCAGAGAAACTGGGTAAATATTACTAAGTCTCAGAAATTTCCTTATAAAACCTGATTTGAGATAAATAACTGCCACAAATGCATTGTTATCCAGCACCCCCTGACCCTCCCGCCACTGTTAAAGAAAAGGATGCAATAAAGAAACACATTTAATGCAAGATGAGGATGAAGGGTGTTGAAAGGCTGTAGCAAGATCAACGATAAAGTGCACTGGTACAGTGGGCAGAATGAACTAAAGACGCGTATCAATTCAGTTGAGTTCAGTTGGTGTTTTGACAGATTTAATATTTCAGGTTCATGTACTGGAGCATGGGTATAAGTATCCATCTCAAAGTTGTATGGCAGCCGGAGCTCTATCAAGTTTGGTGGTGATATTTCATTCTTTCTTGAGCAGAACAATTACAGGGCTGTGATGATAAAGTGCTAAGAATTCCTATATTAAACCCTTTTCTGTTTGGCGAGGTAGCATGTACTTTTGATTTGTGTGATATGATTTTTTTCCCCAGGAATTCTACAAAGAGGTGCCAATGATCTTGATAGAAGGTGAAGCTAATCGAATACAAAAAATCTCACCTGTACTGATTAGGACGGTTTAGAATCTTGACAGCATGAAAGGTTGAAGTGAATGTCAATAATATCAAATATACTGAAAATTCTGTCACCCTGTCAATAAAGTGGAATAAAATAGGTACTGACATTTCTCAGGAACCTTCTTGAATCAGTATTCCACGAAGGAGTTTCCATTTGGCTCCATTTAGATAAGATGGTGATTAACCAAAAGCCAGTTTCACCGCTGTCAAGTAGATTCCAACTAATAGCAACTCCTCAGATGGACTGGAACCAATCTGTAGCTTTTCTGAGCAGTGCATCTACAAGGAAACAGACTGTCTCATCCTTGTCCTGCAAAGCAGTTGTTGGGCTCAAACCTTCAGCCTTATCGGCATACACTTCGACCACAACACAACCAGTGATACCTGTGGGCCTCCAATGGCAATCTCGGCAGAATGTCACTAAGACCCTCGACAGCAAAGGCATTAGAGAACAACTTAAAGGGATATTGATAATAATTATTGAACCCAGAGATTGATAATTAAAAATAGAGAAGGTAATTGAATACAAACTGGGAGAACCTGAACCAAAGTGGTGAGATAGTAAAAAGACAAAAACTCACTACCATGGAGCCTATTCTGACTCAAAGTGTAGAGTTGTCCCCAGGGGCTTCTGAGACTGTAACTCTTTACAGGAGTGGCAAAACTTATCTTTCTCCTGAGGAATGACTGATGTTTTTTGATCTGCCAGTCTTGCTTTGGGTATCCCAACACATAACCAGTACACCATCAGGAACTGATTGGTTGCAGCCATTTTGGTATTTTCTGAGCAGCATATCATCAGGTCAGTGGCCTGACAACATAGGTGGCCATAGCAGCGGATGAGCACCGAAAGGTGGTGTGTTAGGCCAGCTTGACTAGAAAAACAAATCCAATGAGCCTCATATATGCATGTAAAAGAAATAGCTTCATAACAAGTAGCAACTGTGCATCAATAAAGCATCCCTGCCAGTCCAAAGTCTGATTCTAGTCCATTGTCCATCTTCAGCCTCATGTGGTCACATGCAGAATGCAGGAAGATCACAAGCTGGTGGCTTCAAAGTCGTGTGGATCCAGTGGAAGGCTGCATCACAGGACTGACTTGGGTTTCAACATGGCTCCTCAACAAGCGGGTAAAGGCAGAGAGAGAAGACAGCCTCCAGAGAACAATTTATCTTGCTCACACTTCCAAAGGAGGTAATCAAACTGTGACCTGATTGAAAGGCTAGATTCCATCCAACACTTCTTACAGGTGCCATGTTGGCACAAAAAACCCCAAGTGTCAAAGATGGACGCTCCTTCATATTCACCTCACTCTCTTAGTGACCAGAGTGTGTAGAGCTGCTCTATCCAGTCACCTACCCATTGGTGATGCCCACCCCCTGCTGATCTCCTGCTCTGCTGAGGTCAGCATAATGCTTTCTTGGATCCATAGCAGCATGTACCACTACTGCATGTGAAAGGGTACGGACCACATCGGGGCAGCAGAACATGGGGTACTGGCTACCTGGTTAGTCTCCTTGACCCCAGCTGCCCTCAGGGCCTGACAGAATACCTTCCAGGTGGGGAGATGGGGATGGGTGGGAACTTGACCTCAGCCATCTTCTAAACTGGCACAAACAACTTTTGTCTTATGTGACCTGAGCCCAGACACCAGCTGGTCCAGCATCCACTCCCCCAAGGCAAGGCATCCTAGCCTCTCAAGCCCCTCCCCACAGCACACGTTTGCTGGATGACAGAGGGCTCCTACCCATATTGCTTGCCGGTCCCCATGATGTTCTCTCTTCTCTGTCCTCACGGCCGCCAGGCTTTGCCTTCTTCTTTTCTCTCTTCTGTTTTAAGGTTTAATTTCTCTGATTTCTTCTTCATTTTTATTTATTTGCTTATTTGCTTTTACGTCTCCCTACATTTTCCCTCTCCAATCTAAGTTTTGTTGTTTGTTTTTAACTTTATTATTATTTTTAACTTGACTATTCTTTAACATGCCTCTATAGTGTCCATCAAGTGATTTGGTGGGACAATGTAATAGGCACCAGATATTGTATCATGGAAACTATGTGAGGTAGTTAATTGTGCCAACCTGGCTGATAAAAACATGTGGGGTTAATTGAAGGGTGGAAAGATAAATGGCTCAGTGAAACTTGTCTATTGAGTTCTTTGGTCTCTTATTTTGTGATGGTCGGACCAGGGTGTGGTTGCCTTAGCCAGATCCCGCTTTAGCTGGAAAGGCTCACTTCCTGCAAGACATCCCCAAGGAGAAGGCTTATGGGCTTACCCCAGTGCAGCTCTGGGTGCTGATGCAGTGGTGTGGAGACCCCTGCCAGTGCTAAGATGCTTACACATCCACTGATTCAGCTTTGCTCCTGAAGTTGGCATCATAGTGTGTGTTTTGTGAGATGGAGGAGGACTTTTTGGATTGGTGTTGGACATATGGGTTAAAGGGTTAATGTTGGGCTTGTGGGCTTGGGCAGCACTGAATTGGGATGTTTCCTTGATGTGCACTTACACTTTATAAAACTTTCTCTTATACATGTGTTTATGTGGATTTGTTTCTTTAAAGTACCCAGACTAACACATCATGGGACAGAGCAATGACACCAGGCATAGGCCTACAGCCAAGGCAAGGAGACCATAAGATAGAGTAGAGGAGTGGCATTGAGCCTTTGTGATGTGAGGCATAGCAGTGGGCTGGATGCCTGGTATATAGTGTCAGATACCATGGGACCATGTGGTGAGAGGCTAATGACTAGAGTTAGACTTGACTCCTTGCTGAGGAGAGATGTTACTCTGAACCAATGGCTGTATTTTATTGTTTACTGACCCTACCTTGTTATAACCTGCTAACTTCCTTAATAAACCTCAGTAATTGTATCGTTTGTGAGTTCGGTATGGCCATTGCATTGGATTATGGAATACAGAACAAAAGTACAGTAGCATGGGGGAAGCAGCTGGTGTGAGGGCAGGGTAAGGAGGGATGAATCCTGGAGGAAGTCAGGAGTTGGAGTCTCCTTCTAGGGGCAGTGAGGAGTTGGGTTCCTCTTCTCTCTTATGTATCCAGAGGAGGCCAGATGTGGGCTCCATCCCATTTTACAGAACTGTGCTCTTCTCTTTGTAACTCCTGCCTTAGTTATGTTTATTCAATTTTCCCTTCTCTTATTTTCACTTGCCTCTTTTTCTCTTTGTTTATTTTATTTTTTTCTTGCTGTTGTTTGCTCTCTTTCCCTTGCTTGAATTTTCACCTTTATTTTGTTCAGTTCAACACTTTTCAATCATTTAAAAATGGTATTTTTCTATCTCCATGGAAAACGGCAACCAACCATACCAGTACTCCCTGCAAACCCACTCATTAGGTGAGTATCACTATGCAATCATATACAAATTGATTACTGGTAGAGAGAAGCCAACATGAGGTAAGGCCCCTAGAGGAACAGAAAAGGAGACAGGCAGTGAGTGCCTAAGAATATAACAACATGCAATTATCAAGTAAATATAAACATACTAACACTAAAATATCTCAGAAAAAAGACTTTTCCAGTTCACATGAAGAAGAGATATAAAGTGGTTCTAATAGGTAACCAAAACACAAAATTAGGAGAATTTTCTGAAGAAGAAATGGTATTGGATTATCTCATAAAGGATTGAAATAAATGATATTTTATTTACTTTCAATAGTTTGAGAAAAAGTTGAAGAAAGCTACAGACTAAATCAAAGAAAACACATATAAAAAGAGGAATTCATCAGCACTCTTGAACAATTTAAGAAGAATTCAGAAATATACCAAAACAAACAAACAAAACCAAGAAGAACAGGATAATTTTTCTAAGAGTTATTGGGAGAAAAACCTCCCTACTATCATAAAAGATGAGAAGCTGAAGGAATCACAAACAAGAGAGACCTCAAAAGAAAATCACATCATATTCAAACTTTTTAAATTCAAAGATGAAGAAGGAATCCTGAGAATAGCTTGTGAAAAATGAAGTTATGTATTAAGAAAATCAACAAGATATGCTCTATTTTTTTCAGCAGAGATGAAGTGGGCAAGAAAGCAATTGGATAATATACGCAATAGTATGAGGGGGTGTGGGGAGTAAAGTAAATACAAATGCCAATCTAAAATTTTATAGCTAGTAAAAATTTCCTTCAAGTATAATGAAAACATTAGGACATTTCCAAATTAAAATATTTTTTAATTATCTAAATTAAGACAAAGAATTGTGAAAATGAGTCCTTTAGATGGTGAAGGAACAATTGCAAATAACAATTCAGAATTGATGGACATGATAACACCACCAAAAAGTTGACCCCAATACAGAAATACCAAACATAGAATGAAACAACCTACAGGACTCAAAATAAGGAATCAGATATATTAATTTTTTATATTAATTCAATTAAAAAAGAATAAATAATGTAGTTTGTTTACTAGCTTCTAAGTGGAGAGAAAACAAAATTCTAAAATGGAGAAAAAGCAAATAGATTTCAAGATAAAACAGATTACTTTATAAATAGGGGGATTCATAATTATAAATAACCTCAAGGAAAATGAATAAACCTTCCCATCAAAATAAAAGATAGAGAAATAATAAAGATTTAGTAAACACTAAAAAACCAATAAAGTAGCAAAAAATATCCCACACAAAATTAACTCATCACAGAGAATAGTATAGAACAGACACAGCACCATTTAAAACACACATAAAAATGACAAAAATAAATTATTAATAATAAACAATTACACTGAGTCTACATAGTTTCAATGTACCAGACAAGGCATTGAGAGTGGCAGGATGGATAAGAAAATGTCTCCTAGAGACATATTCTTGACACAAAGACAGAAACCTAGTAAATGACAAAGGGTGTAAAAATTATGTCCAAGCTAATGGTTATCAATATAAAATAGGATGATCAATACTAGTTTCTGATAAAATAGGCTTGAAAGCAAAGATCAATATATTACTGCTGTTGGTAGCTGCCTGTGAGATAGTCGGACTCATGGTGACCCACTCTTCAATAGAGCCAACACTGCTTAGTCCTGTACCGCCCTCACAATTTCTCTTACGTTTGAGGCTATTATAAAGACCAAGCCCAAGATACAAGACAGGACATTTTATAATAATTACAGGGACACTTGAATAAGAGAAAATAACCATATGAAATGTCTATGCCTCTGAGGAATGAAGCTCAAAATACATAAATTAAGCTGTAACAGAATTGAAGAGAGAAATAAGCAATTCTACAAGGAGACTTTAATGTGTACTTTAAAAGAAGCACAGAATTATAAATAAAATTGTTTAAGATGGAAAACTAAACAAATTCAGTTAATCTGACCTCACTGACATATACAGAACAATACAATCAACAAGTGCATACTATACATTATTTCCTGCTCGACTGAACAGAATAGACCACGTGTTTGACCATAAAGTAAATTGCAATACATTTTAAAACATCAAAATACTATAATGCATCTTTTCATCACAACACTTTAATATAAGGAATCAATAAAGAAACAAAAATATGGGAAATGAATACCATTCTGTTTAAACACCATTGGGTAATAGAATATTCGTGTTTTTTTTTTAAGTTGAATCAAGTGATAATGAAAACACAACTTGCCAAAACTTTGAGACAGAGAAAAAGTAGTGTCAGAGGGCAATTTATAGCAATGAATGCATGCATGAAGAAGCAACAGTTAAGATTTTAACCCAAAATCTCCAAAAATTAGAAAGAAACAGAAGATTAAATTATTGGGAATAAATATTATCAGAGAACAAAAGATCTATTCAAGAAACTTTCAAAACTTTATTAAATGAAGCAAAAGGGACTTATATAAATGTTCATGGATAGTAAAACTTAAAATTGTTATGCATTGTACCCTAATACGCTAGAGATACAATGCAATCTAGACCCTGTTTCAAGCACCATTCTTTGCAGAAATGGAAAAACTGATATCCAATTTTATATGAAAAGGAAAGAGACCTTGTCAATCAAAACACAACAAAAGAAGGAAATATAGGGGCTTTTCTCTTTCTCATCTTAAACTTACTACACAGCCATGATAGTCAACATTGTCTGCTATTGGTACATATATAATGGAACAGAATTGAGAACCCAGAAATAAGTTCATCCAACCACAGGCAGCTGTTCTTTAATAAAAAGTTGGAATAAATTAAATGGGCAGGAGATATTCATTTTAATAAAGGGGCGTGGTATCCGTCATTTGTAGGAAAATAAAGCAGAAACCACATCTCGCACCATAAACAAAAGCAAAAGCAAGATTGATCAAATAATTAAAAGTGAAATCTAGAACTATAAAGATCATTAATGAAAAAAAATTGGGGGGGGAGGGAGATTTAAGGGTCCTAATACCAAAGAGGATGTCAGAAGAAATGTTAAACCTTACTCCTAAGTGCAGCAAATGGAAGAAATGAAAAAGTAAAACAGATGGACAGAAAATGGCAAAGGGCGACTCCAGAAGACAAAGTACAAAGGTCCAAAGTTAGAAAGCCAGCAAGGAGCACTTGCTCAGCTAATTTCGAGCTGAAAAAAAACTGAAGGAAAATTCAGGCATCTAGTCGAATAGGTTATTGAAGGTTTCCATGGGTGGAACACTGGACGGTGCAAGCAGCGTCAAAAGATGAGGGAAGGAATCCCCAGAGTCACTGCATTGGCTAATCCACAATTTCAAGAAGTAGCATGTAATCAAGAACAAATGGTCTTACATGAACTGTAGTGAACTGTAGTGAAGGTATTAGCCAAGACAAAATAAAACAAAAGCTCCAGGTATTGTCCAGGTATTGACAGAATAACAATTGAAATGTTTCTGCAAATTGATAAAATAATAGAAGCACTAACTGATTTATGCTAACAAATTTGGAAAATAGGCACATGGCCAATTAACAGGAAATATCCATATTTGTGTCCTCCTAAAAGTGGCCGATCAGAAGATGGCCATTATTGAACAATATCATTAATATCGTATGCAAGTGGATTTTTGCTAAAGGTCATGTAGCAATGGTTACTGCAGTACACAAAAGGGAGCTGCCAAAAATTCAAGCCAATTCAGAAAAGGGCGTGGCATAAGGAACATCCATGCTGACCTCAGATTAATCATGGCCGAAAAGTAAAGAGTATCAGAAGACTACTTATCTTTGTATTATTGACTATATTCAAATGCATTTAACTGTATGGATCATAAGTAATGGATGGCTGATGTGAAACCTATATGACCATAAGACACTAATTTGAACAGAACGAAAGAATAATGCCTAGTTTAAAATCAGGAAAGGTGTGTATCCATTCACCATATTTATTCAGTCTGTATGTTGAGCAAATATTTCAAGAAGCTGAACAATGTGAAGAAGACTGTGGCATCAGGATTAGAGAAAAGTTTATTAACCACCGCTATATGCAGGCACACATACATAAGACACAACCTTTCTTGCTGAAAGAAAGATTTGAAGCACTTGATGGTGTCACTCAAAGACTGCAGATTTTAATATCAATTCAATGTAACCAAAAGCAAAAAACTCACAATTAGACCAACAGACAACATCATGTGAATAGAGACGAGATTGATTTGTCAAGAATTCATTTTGCTTGAATCCATGATGACTGCGGATGGAGGAAGTGGTCTAGGAAACAAATGATGTATTTCACTGGACAACTCAGGGGTATAAGAACTCTTTTAAGTGTTGAAGAGCAAGAAAGTCAAGTTGAGGACTCATGTGCACCTGGACCAAACTGTTATATTTCTCATCACCCCAAAGGCATGTAAAAATGAATCAGAAAGCCTGCAGAAGAATGGATGCACTTAATTTATTGTGTTGGCAAAAACTACTGAAAGTACTTTGCTAGGCCAGAAACCAAGCAAATCTGTCTTGGAAGAAGCACAATGTGCTCCTTAGGATGAAATAATAAAAGCACTCAATTATTCATGCTAACAACTTTGAAATATCTGTCTCAGAAGAGAACAGTCTAAATAAAATGGTGCTCTAAAAAGCTAACAATACCTACTGAGGGAATATGCGTTTAATTGCAGTGGTTTGGGATCATTGTCTTGGAGAATACCAAGATCAATTGGCATTACGTTGTCCAACATGCAATGTTCTGTATTATATTTTGGTGATTATCAACTGAGATCATAAAAGCTAATGAGTATACACAGTCTAGGGTGAAAAAAGCAATGAAAATCAAAGAGCCATGAAAGTTATTGGTCCAGTGGATTAATGAGTCACATGAACATCAGCCTCCAAAACCCTGAGACCAGAAGAACCAGTTGGTGTCTATAAATCACGACCAAATGTTCTAAATGTCAGAGGAATCACATGAGAAGTTCCTCTGTAGAGTAGGAGAAAACTCAAATCCATGAAAATTAAAGCCTAGGGGTGAGTGAGAGAGTGATGCAGCCCAGAAACGGTTTAGTCATTTCTCAGGCCAGAAAATGAACTCACTCTATGACTCAGTTCTTAGCTAAACAACAGATCTGTCGACTGCTAGGTGCCATCAGTAGTTCTGCTGCATAGCGGCAATAGAACTACATATTCCTTAGTCATATCCTATCTCACAATAGTTATTTTTTGAGTTCATTATTGCAACCGCTATTTCAATCCATCTCATTGACGGTCTTCCTCTGTCTGCTGCCCTTCCACTTTGCAAGGACTGAGTGCTTTTCTGAAGCCTGGTGCCTCCAAACAACACATCAAAATCCTTGAGACTAAGACCTGCCAACTTCACCTTTAATGAGAATTCTGCCTGGGACTCTCTCAAGACAGACTTATTTGTTATTTTGTCAGTTCATGGTTCTCTCAATATTCTTCACTAGCACCATCATTCAAATTTATAAATTAATTTATGATTCACCATAATTAAAATGTATAGATAAATCTATAGGGAGAATAATAAAACTGAAAAGGCAACCACACATTAGAATAATGTGATTTTTGAGATTTAAAAAGGTAGCATTAATTTGCTCATGGACAAAAGTCAGAAAGGTTGGGGAAGAAGGAGAAATTAAAGCCAGACACACACGGAAGAAACATTTCATCGTGAGGATGACAAGCAATGGGATGAAACCAGATGTATGGGAATTGTTGAGTTGAAAATGAATTTGCTCTAGAAATCTCGATACAATACACATAAAAAGAAAAAAATTATGATTGGCAGAAAATTAGTTGAGAGTGTTTTGGAAAGTCTAATGTTTGGTTCATAGAAATATACTTATATAGGACATTTTTTCATCTTGATAGGTGCTGTGAATTCAGTTTAATTTTGTAGTGAACTCATATACAACACACTGTCTAGTGATGTGCCATTTTCACAATCACAGCTATGGTTAAGAGTGCTGTAGCAGGTGTGATGAAGATCCATCTCCTTGAGAGTCATTCTGTTTTACGTTGACTTTTACTTTCTTGGGAATATTGGCTTTTACCAGAGACTGAACCCTCCTGATTAAGATATCCAAAACATAAGATCACAAGTCTCAACATTTTTGCTTCTCAGGACTAATCTGGTAGAAACTTTTCCAATACAGGCTTGTTCATTCTTCAGAAAACCCACAGTATATTAAATATTCTTCGCAACATCATAATTATAGTTCATAAATACTTTGGTCTTCATTTCTCATTGTCCAGTTTCTGCATGCATCTGATATGACAGAACATATGGCTTGCCTAAGTAAGTACACTATGCCCTCAGGTTGACATCTTTCTTCTTGAACACTTAATAGAAAACAAAAACAAACTTCTCAAGCAGGCTTATTTAATGCCATAAATATAATTTGGTTTCTTGAATACTGCTTCCATCATTGTTGATGTGGATTCAAACAAAATAAAATCCTTGAAAACTGTATATTGTCTTTGTTTATCATAATGTTGCTGATTGATCTAAGGGTGAGGATTTTGTTTTCTTTTTATTGAGTTATAATTAATACTGAAGGCTGTAGTCTTTGATCTTTATCAAAGCGGTTCTCTTTGTCTTAACCAGTATAATCATTTTATTCTATAATAGAAGGGATTAAAACTCAGGGAGCTTAAGTGACTACTGTAAAGTTATATTGCTGATGCAAATTTTTGTATTAAATCAATTTTCTTTAGCTATCTTGTTTTTTAAAAAAATCATTATTTCTGAAACAATTCTGTCTTATTTGATAGAAACATTTATGCAGTGTTCTTATGAAACAGTGGCAAGGGATATTATTCTTTATGTTTATTCTAGGATGTAAAAATCTTTGCTTTATAATTTATTTTACTTTTGTGAAAAATGTGTTGTTAATATTATTTATTTTTTTAAAGTTCCAAACTCTAGAGATTTATAACGAAGATATATTTGCATTAATATGCTCATTTATCATGGAGTGGTTCATAGTGATGCTTAATGATGAATAAGCATGACTAACATATGACTTGTTTTCTGTCATCCAACACATTGACAGTATAATCTTAAAAAATAAATTCAGGGTCTGAAAATTTGGTTAGATCAGAGCGGGTACATTATAGTACATGACAGATTGGCATCTTGGTCCAAGCACGAGATGGATTGACCTATAGATTTTACTCAAAACGTTAATGTCCAATGCTGCAGGCACAGAGAAGCATTAAGTTATCAAGATGGATAGGCAGGGAGTACTTATTTTCCTCGGTCCTACTTTCTTCAAGATAAATGTATCAGTAGAGAAGTAAAGAGAGGAATGGGCATTGAACAGTTCCAGGAAGTTGCATTTATCAGGCTTTAGCTTACAGAACATAAAGGCAAACTTTTTAAAGTCAAACTTCTATTTTTCTGCACCAGAAAATATAAAAACTGATGACTTTTTCTTACAATATAAATTACTCATTACTTTTTCCTTACAATAAAATAGTTGATGTGTTCTTTTAAAAATATATTTTAACAAATAACCATATCATTGGGAGTGCAGAGTGGGGACTCAAAGCCCATCTGTAGGCAACTGGACACCCCATTTCAGAAGGGTCGTGGGGAGGAGATGAGCCAGCCAGGGTGCAGTATAACACCAATGAAACATACAACTTTCCTCTAGTTCTTAAATGCTTCCTCCTCCTACCCCCCACTATCGTGTTTCCAAGTCTAACTTAAAAACCTGGCTAAACCAGAGGATGGACACTGGTACAGACAGGAACTGGAAACATAGGGAATCCAGGAAAGATAAACCCCTCAGGACAAGTGGTGAGAGTGGCGAAACCAGGAGGGTGGAGGGAAGGTGGGGTAGAAAGTGGGAACCACTTACAAGAATCTACATTTAACCCCCTCCCTGGGGGACGGACAACAGAAAAGAAGGTGAAAGGAGATGTTGTACAGTGTAAGATGTGAAAAAATAATAACCATTTATAAATTATCAAGGTTTCATGAAGGAAGAGGGTGGGGTGGGAATGAGGAGCTGATACCATGGGCTCAAGTAGAAAGCAAATGTTTTGAGAATGAGGACAACAAATGTACAAATGTGCTGGACACAAATGATATATTTATGGATTGTGATAAGAGTTGTATGAGCCCCCCCAAAAAAATAAAATACTATTATCTTTTAAACTGTTTAGTTATTATTTTTGTTCATAATCCCTTGCATTTTGATAAGTCCTTTTAAAAAATAAATATCAAAGATAAAAAAATATTCACCACCATGGTGTCAATTCTGACTCACAGTCACCCTTAAAAACAGAGTAGAATTGCCTTTATGGGAGGAGAACACCTCATTCTTCCATAGAAGGATTGGTGGCTTCAAATTGCTGACCATGCAGTTAGAAGCCCAACATGTAGTCTATAGGATTCCACGTACCAGTGATATTCAGTTCTCATTTGAGAACAACGCCACTTCTCTGTCAGCTTGTCATGCCGCGGTGGCTTGCAGCATGCTTTGATTCTGGAAGCTATGTCACATGTATTTAAAATACCATCAGGAACACACAAGGAAGATTTTAGGGGAGCCTGGGGACTAAGATCAGAAGGCAAAGAAGGAATGGGCTGTTTGATGCTGTGTGATTCGCCACTGAGAACCTTCTGAATCGCAGCAGAACATGCTCAGATATAATCAAAATCATGAATAGTAACAAAACATTATCAAATGCTGTGCTGGAAAAGTGGAAGTCACAAAAAAACGAAATAGAAGCATGAAGTTCTATATCCTAGAGACTGTTGTTGTGAAGGGGCCAGTGAGCTGGTTCTGACTCATGGAGAACGGTGCACAAAAGAACTCAGCGTGGCTAAGTGCCGTGCCATCTTCGCAAGCGCTCTTATGCATGAGGACATCCCTGCGGCAACTGTGTCCATGCATCTTCGTAGTGTCTTTCTTTTGCACGTTCTGTCTATTTTTCCAAGCATGATGTCCTTCTCCTCAGACTGGTCGCTCTTGACAACGTGTCCAAGGCATGTGCCATAAATGGTCACCATGCTTGCCTGTAAGGAGCATTCTGGCTGTACTTCTTCCAAGAGAGATTCGTTTATCCTTTTGGCAGTCCGTGGTCCTTTCAATAGTCTTAGCCAGCACCATCATTTGAGTGCATCAACTCTTTGAGCTTCCCTATTCAATGTTCAACTTTCTATGCAGATGAGGCATTTGAAAATACCATGGCTTGAGTCAGGAGCACTTTAGTCTTTAAAGTAACATCCTGCTTTAAAACATTTTAGAGAGATCTGCAGCAGCAGATTGACCCTAGGCCATGTGTCCTTGGATCTGATTGTGGATCCAAGCAAGACAGTGCCTTGCCATTTACTATGATGTTACCTCTTGGTCAGGTCGGGAGGATGTCAGTGTTCTTTTTATCGAGTCATAATCCACATTGAAGGCTTACGTTATGATCTTCATGATGGTCAAGGATTTTTTTATGCCAACGTGGAACCATGTTTCTAATTCAAAATGGCCAATGCCTTTCATTTTTTTACAATTTCCAATTTACCTAGATTCATATTTAGTTTATTCCAAGTTCCAATTATGAGTTGATGTTTTCTTCTTTTTCTTCTCATTTTGAGTCATAGTCCATCAGCAAATGAAGGCCCTGAGGACTTATTGCCACAGGCTTTACTCCATTCATGTCATTATGGTCGCTCTATCTGAGAAGGCAGCTCTTAGTCAGAGTTTGAGAACCTCTGATGGCTGTGTCTCATCTGTGACCGTTCCTGAAGATGTGTTGCTTTTATTCATGAGTTTTTCAGTATTTGACAATGCTTTTATGCTATCGATAAACCAGTGAACGTCCTATTCCTTTTCCATACTTTTTTGAGCTCTGTGGAAACCTGTTCAGTTTGTGTGACCCTGTTGGTATTTTAAATACCAGTGACGTAGCTTCTAGGATCACAGCGATAAGGACTAGTAAGCTGAAATGGACTGGTCATAGACATTTAGAATCAGACTATAAGATAATTTACAAATCCAAGCATGAATACTTCAAAAGGAATGATTTAACAGTCACTGTCAAAAATGGGATTTTCAAGAACTATCTTAAAATACAGTAGATTATTATAGATTGGTATCTATACTCATACAAAGAAATCCAGTTCCTGTGAGTATTATTCAAATTTACACATCAAAACACTCAAGATAGAGGTGAAGAAACTGAAGAATGCTAGCAATTTGGGGGTCTGAAATTGATCAAACATTCAAACGAGATAGGTTGGAAATTATTGATGTTTGGAATGCAAAAAGGGGAAACAAAATCATAGATGGTCATTTGAAATTATGGCGTTGGTGATAAAAATGAAGATGAAATTAGACATAGATGGGAACTGATTACAAGGATCCACATGTGACCTCTTCCCTGGGAGAGGGACAGCAAAGAAGGGGGGGAAGGGAGACTCCGGATAGGGCAAGATACGACAAAATAACAATGAATAAATTACCAAGGGTACATGAGGGACGGGGGAGAGGGGAGGGAGGGAAAAAAAAAGAGGACCTGATGCAAGGGCTTAAGTGGAGAGCAAATGCTTTGAGAATGATTGGGGAAGGGAATGTATGGATGTGCTTTTTACAATTGATTTATGTATAGGTATGGACTGTGATAAGAGCCCCTAATAAATTGTTTTTTTTTTAAAAGAAATTAGACATAGAATATTGTGAAACCAGCTACTTATCAAAAACATCTGTTCCAACAATCAAATAGTGACTATATACCTGTACTTCACCAAGTGAAATAAACTATATCTGTAGAAAGAGACTATTGAGAATTTCAGTATCAGCAATCAATTGAGGACAGTGGGTTACGGTAGAACAGACATCAATTGCTCATACGTAGGTTCAGATTGAAGTTGAGGAAAATAAAAACAAGCTCACTGGTACAATATTATAAAGAAATGTGTGAAGACCTAGAATTAGAAAACCAAAAGGGAAGAACATACTCAGCATATCTTAAACTGAAATTCAAACAAAAAATCCAAAGCTCAAGTTGGCTTACTGAAGGAGTCTATAGGCAAAATAGTGACTGAGACAGGGAAGCACCAAAAGAAAAGGAGTACACAGAGTCACTTTACAAATGTGGATGAAATTTGCAGTGTCATAAAGTGTAGATGAGATATTATATATATTTCAAATGATATCCAGCTCACATTTAGTAAAAGTAACTGTAATCACTAAGCCTGATAAACACTTCCTGTGAAAATGTCCTGCATAGTATCAAAAATGTCTCCTTGCGTAATTTGAGTTAGAATCAAGTCAAGTTAGAATCAGAAAGATGACTCAACATAATGCTCAACCTATAGAACAGTATCTAAATATTCATGCACACAACATTGTGCCAAAGGTCATCCAAGAAGGGTTGCAGTAGTATATTGAGAGGTAGCTACCAGAAGTTCAGACTGGATTCTAAAGAGGAGTTGGGACAAAGGATATTATTGCTGATGTCAGATGGGCCATGGCTGAAAGTACAGAATACCAAGAAGATGTTTACTTGTATCTTATTAGCTATTCTAAGGCATTCAACTCTGTGGATCATAACAAATTATGGGTAGCCTTGAGAAGAATGGGAACAGCAGAGCACTTCATTGTGCTCATATGGAACTTTTGCATTAAATAGGAGGCAGTTGAATAGAAATGTTTTGTTAAGTGCCATCAGGTTCGAGCTCACCCATAGTGCACTTATGCAAAAGAGAACGAACGACTGCGTGGTTCTGTGCCATTCTCATGACTGTTCCTAGTGTTCGTAGTGTCACCTCTGTGTCCAAGAACTTGTCTCTCTTGACAATGTGTCCAAAGTATGGGAGACAGAGTCTCACCATCTTTTCTTGTAAGGGACACGCTGGGTGTACTTCTTCCAAGAAAGACCAGTTAGTCCATTTAGCAGTCCAGGCTACTTGCAATATTCTTTGTTAGCACCAAAATTCAAGTGTAACTATTCTTCTCTGGTCTACCTTATTCAATGTCCAGCTTTCACACGTATATGAGGCAGTGCAAATAACAAGGTTTGTGTCATGTGCACCTTAAGCTTAAAGTAGCATGCTGGCGTTTCTATATTATACAGCTGTATTGTGCAGCAGATTTACTACGGCAACTCGTTTTGATCTCCACTGCGGCTTCCATGAGAATTGCTTATGGATCCAAGCAAGATAAAATTCCTGATGACTTCAATCTATTCTCCATTTATCATGATGTTACCTATTTGTTCAGTTTTGAGGATTTGAGTCCTCTTGACATTGCATTGTAAACCATGCTGAAGGCTATAGTATTTGACCTTCGTCAGTAAGTGTTTCAAGGCCTCCTCACTTCAGCAAGCAAGATATTCATCTGCATATCATAGGTTCATATAAGACTTCCTCCAATCCTGATGCCACTTTCTTCCTCATATAACATAGCTTCTTTAATGTTTTACTTAGCACACAGATTGAATAAATGTTGTGAGTGGATTTAAATCTGATGTGCACATTTCCTGATTTTAAACCATGTAGTTTCCCTTAACAAGTCCTGATAGAGTGGTGGTTATGAATTGGGTTGAAATCCACAGGTCATCAATTTAGACTGCCAGCCTCCCCTCAGCAGAAAGACAAGTATTGCCTTGTTCTGCTTGTATCTTCATCCACCCACAAGTTCTTCATGAGTACAATGAAGTGTTCTGAAATTCCCATTCTTCTCAAGTTTACCCATTGTTTATGATCCATAGAGCTGGGTGTCTTGACATGGTCAATAAAATACAAGTAAACATCTTTCTGGTATTCATTACATCCAGACAAGATCCATCTGACATCAACAATGATATCCCTTGCTTCATGTCATCTTCTGAATCCAGCCGAAACCTCTGGAGATCTGTATCAAGCCATGTTGGATGATACTCTGCAAAAATTTACTGGCATGTAATATCCATGATATTGCTTTATAGGTTGAGCATTCTGTTGGGTCACTTTTCTTTGGAATAGGTGAAAATATGGATCTCTTCCTGTCAGTTTGCAAATAGATTTCTTTCAAATTTTCCGACATAAATATACATTCAGTGTTTCATCAGATGTTGAAACATTTTGATTGGCATTCCAGCAATTCATGGAGCATGTGTTTTTTGTTTATTTTTGGGCTAATGCTTTCAGTATAGCTTGAACTTCTTTCTTCAGCACTGTGGGCTCTTGCTCATTTGTCATTTCCTGAAGTGGTGGAAGCTGACTTGTTCTTTTTGGAACAGTGGTTCTTTGTATTCTCGCCACCTCCTTTGGAGAATTTCTGCACAATTCAGTATTTGGTCTGTAGAATTTTTCAATATTGCAACTGGGAATGGAATATTTTCTTGAGTTCTTTCAGTTTCAGATATGCTTAGCATGTTCTTCACCTTTTGGTTTTATGATTCTTGGTCTTTTGCCAGTTTCATTTTACTTTGTCTTCTAGAGCTACCGTTTAAAGTTTTCTATTCAGCTCTTTGACTTAATATTTCCTCCATTTGGTTGAGCTACTACATTATGATTGAGAGCAAGTTTCAGAGATTTTACTGACATAAACTTTAATCCTTTCTTTCTCTCTTATCTTTAATATATATTTGCTTCCTTCATGAATGATTTTCTTGATGTACTCCCATCATACATCAGCTCTTCTGTTGTGGAAATAGAATGAGGTAATTATGCATGGCTTAATATCAGAAGAGGTGTGTGTCAGGGTTGTATCTTGCCAGCATACTTATTCAACATGTGTACTTATCAAATAAACAGATTGGAGAAAAAGGCTTGTTAACAACCTATGATATGCAGCTGACACTATCTTGCTTGCTGAAAGTGGAGAGCTTGATGCTCTTGCTGATGAAGATCAAGGATGCAGCCTTCAATATAAATCACAACTAATTGTATAGAAAACCAATATCTTCACAATTAGACCAGTAGGTAACATCATGGTAAATGGAGAAAAGATTGAAGTTGCTGATGATTTTGTCTTGCATGGATCCTCAATCAGTGCTTATAGAAGCAGCAGTCAAGAGATAAGGATAGACTGCAGTGGGTCAATCTGCAGCACAAGATATCTTTAAGAAATATTACTTTGAGGTCTAACATGAGCCTAACTCAAGTCATGATATTTTAAATTGCTGCATGCACATAAATTTTGGATATTTAATAAAGAAGACTGAAGAAGAATCTGTGCAGTAGATTTATGTTGTTGAAGAAGAATATTGAAAGTATCATACGTAGACTTACTGTGTTAGTCTGGGTTGACCATAAAACAAATTCATAATAGTCACTCATGTGAATAGGAAAGAGCTTTATATAAAAGAGCAATTGTATAGTGAGTAAACAGCCCAGCCCAATCCAGATCAAGTTCAATATTAGCCCATATGTCCGAAAGCAGTCTGTAAATTCTTCTTCAGACTCATGCAACATGCACACAATGACAGCAAATGTAGGAAGGTCATGGGACAGTAGGTGCAAAGTCTTGTGGATTCAGTGGTGGTGAAAACAACTCAGCCCTGGGTGTGTCTCCACGTGGCTCCTCCAGCTCCAGATCTCTGGTTCTATCAGTGTAGCTCCAAGTACAGTCTGAATGTTCTTTAGTGGCAAAGGATGGAGAGACTTTATCATAAGTACTTTGGACATGTTGTCAGGACAGACCAGTCCCTGGGGAAGGGAATCATCTTGGTGATGTAGTGAGGCAGTGAAAAGAGAAGACCTTCAGCAAAATGGATGGACACAGTGGATGCAACAATGGGCTTAAACAAAAGAACAAATTTGAGCATGATACAGGATCAGGCAGCATTTGGTTCTGTTTTAAACAGGCTTGCTATGTGTCAGAACCAACTTGATGCCACCTAACAACTTCAACGTGAGTAACACTTGGATTTTATAGTTTGAATCACATGCACCCTTGTCCTTTTGGCTGTTCACCACTTAAAGAGGTCTTTTGCAGTATATTTATCCAATGCAATATTTTGTTAGATTGACTGTTGCTGTTATGATTATTGATTGTGGATCTAATCAAGATGAAATCCTTGACAAATTCTGGCATATGTACAGTTATCATGATGTCATCTATTGGTTTAGTTGTGAGGATTTGATGTTCTTTACATTGACTTAAACTTTTTAATGAAGGCTGTTCTCCTTGACCTTTTGAGCAAGTGTTTCAAGTGCTCCTTGATAGGCTCTTTTGCCATCCACCTTATTTTTTGATTTCCTGCCTCTTTATTTATTTGAATTATTAGTGTATGATATTTTAGATGTCATCCAATATTTCATCAGGTCTTCTGTCATTAGAGTTCAATGCAGCACATTTTCTCTTGAGATGTTCTTGAAATGCAGGTGGTATATATTCAAGTTTGTATTTTGGCTCTCATAGATTTGTTTCAATTTTATTCAACTTCAATCAGAACTTACACACGAGCAACTGATGGTCTGTTTTACAATCAGACCCTGACCTGGTTTTAGCTGCTTAGGTATTGAGTTTCTCCATTGTTTCTTACTTCACATGCAGTCAATTTGCTTTCGGTGTATTCCATCTGGATAAATCTAAGCGTATAATCACCATTTATGTTGTTGAAAAACGATATTTGCTGTGAACAATTCCTTGTTCTTACAAAATTCTGTCATGAGATGTCTAGCCTTGTTTCTATCATAATTTCTATTCTTTAAACCGTTATTTCTTACTCTTTGATTCCAACTTTTGCACTCCAATTGCCAATAATTACCAATGCATTTTTATTACATGATTGGTCAATTTCATTCCAAAGAAATTGGCAAGATTTTTTTCATTTTTTTCCTCACTAGCCTTTGTGTTTGGTGCATAAATTTAGATAATAGTTGTATTGATTGGATTTCCCTGAAGGCAGATAGATCTAATTATATCACAGACAGTATTGTAAATCAAGATAAATCTTGACATGTCCGTTTGACAATAAATATGGAGACATTCTTTCTTGTGTCATTCACAGCATGGTAAAGCATGTGCTTTTCTGACTCAGCATTGCCAATGCCAGTACATTTCATCTCACACATGTCTAGGATGTCCATTGTTATCCAATCTATTCCACTTTTGATGATTCTGAGTTCCCTAGAGTCATACTTGATACATTCCAAGATTAAATTATTCATAGATTTTCATAGATTATTCATAGATATGGTCAACTTGAGTTGGACCATATCTGAAAATGAAGATTCTGAAGGTTCTACTCCTATGGTCTCTCTTGCATACATGTCACCCTGGTCCCCTCAACTCTGTGAAAGCAGCTTCTCCTTCGTCGTATTTCCAGTGCCTCCTGATCAGAGGGACCCCACTACTCAGGACTACCTCTGAAACTGTTCCAATTCCATTCTCTAGACCTTCGGTGTCCAACAATGTCTCCAGGCTATACATAAGATTTGCAGGGGGTCAGCTGATTCCTTCTTTGTAGTCTATTCTGAAGCTAGAAGTTTTGCTTAAAGCTGTTCACTTTAGGTAACCATCACTTGATATACCCCGGCCATAGCTTTCAGCATCACAAGAACATAAGTCACCAGAGCGTGACAAATTGAGAGACATGTGATATTCTCAAGTTGGACATTGAGTGGGAAAAGTTGAAGTAGAATGAATATATATGAATTATGGTGTTGATGAAGAATATTGAAAATACCAAGGACTGCCAAAAAATCAAATCTGTCTTGGAAGAAGAACATCCAGAATTCTCCTTAGAAAGAGGATAAGATTTTGTCTCACTACTGAGGATATTTTATCAGGAAACCGGTCCCTAGAAAAGGACATCATGCTTGATAAAGTGGAAGTGCCATGAAAAAGAGGCAGATCCTTGACAAGATGGGTTGACACAATGGCTACAACAATGGGTTGAAATATAGCAACAACAGTGAAAATAGTGCAGGACACAGCAGCATTTCACTCTTTCATACGTACGTAATTAGTAACAGAACCTGGGAGAAACTACAATAACAAAAACAACCAAAGCCTTGGTACCAGTGTTAGATAATTACTGTGTTACCTATTTCAGGGTCAGTTCTCCAAACCACCAGTCACTCTGAGGGAGAAAGCTTTGCTTATCTGCTCCTATGGGGATTCACCACCTTGGAAACTCTATGAGCTGCTATGAGTTGGAATGGACTCACGGAGAAAGGACTTAAATTGGGGGTTCTATGATTTTGTCTCTGATGGAAAGTTCATTTTTCTAAAAGTAGAATGAAAATCAGTGATGTGGGTGGATCAAAGCTTTCATTATTTTTACTTGCTCACAGGGCATTACTGAAGAGGAAACCAAGCAACAGAAAACATCTAATAATCAGAATATGGACGATACAACATTTTAATTTGGAAAATTGAAAAAAAATTAAATGAAACACCTAAAGATCAAAATCATAGGTATTAGTGAGCTGAAATGGACTGGAATAGAGTATTTTCATTTGGACAACTATATGATTTACTATGTCTCAATTTTATTTTACAACGCTGTCTGTAATAAGATCATGCACATAGGTCTGCAAGGAAGATCAGTTAGTGCATTGATCTTTGAATTTGCATACCAACTAAGAAAGTCAATGATGACAAAATTGAACAATTTATTAATAGCTGCAGATCAAAATTTATCAAACATACAAACACGATATATTGATAATTACTGTTATTACAATGCAAAAGTTGGAAATGAAGAAGCAAAAATACTTGAAAAACCACGATGTTGGTTATAGAAACGGCACTGGAGACCACGTGATAGAACTTTGCAAGCCCAACAACTTCAGTGAAAAGAAACTCTTCCTCACCAACATCAATGGAAACTATACATGTGGACCTCACCATACAGAATAACCATAAATTTTATTCACTAAGTCTGTTGAAAGAGATGATAGAGACATATGATAGCTTATGCTAAAATGAAGCCAGGGACCTACTTTGGAATAAGCCATCAATTGCTCATATGCAAGTTTAAGTTGAAATTGAAGAAAACAAAAACAACTACACGAGAGCCAAAGTGCAACCTTGAGTACATTCTCCCAGAACTTAGAGGTCATCTCAAAAACAGATTTGATCTAGTGAGCAATAATAACTGATGACCAGATTAGTTTAGAGGTGGAATCAAGAGTAACATAGATGAAGGAAGGAAAAGATCATTAAAAAGGCAGCAAAGAATAAATACTTAAATGGATGTGAAAAAAGGCTCTGGATCTTGCCAAAGCAAGCAGAAAAGTGATGAAGTAAAAGAGTTGAAAAAAATTCAAAGGAAATTCAGTAATACAAATTAAAAACGGATAATGAAATGTGCAACCATCTGGTCCGCAGTTAGAAAACTGAAAAGGAAGAACACATTTTTCAAGCTGGAAGAACTGAAACAAAAACTAAAGAACCGAAGAAAAATATCAAACTTTGTGCTTCAATGTTGAATGATTATATGAGCAAATATTAAACGATGCAAGAATCACACAAGGAACATGGAAGCAATACATGAGTTACTGTTCCATTAAAACTGATTGATATCCTATCACTTCAACATCTATCATATGTTGAAAAACTTTCAGTACCGAAGGAAGAATTTCAGCGGCACTCAAGGCATTGGCAAAAAAACAAGGTTCTTTGAATTGGCAGATTAATGTCTCAACAAACCAATATAGCATTGAAAGCATTTATTTTATGCCAAGAAATTTGAAACATAGCTACCTGGACAAGTGAAGGGAAAAAAAATCCATATTTGTGTTCTTTCCAGTTAAATGTGGCCCAACAGAATGTGGATATTTTCAAACAGTAATATATGCAAAGACAACTTTTGAAGGTAATTCAGAAACAGTATTAGCTATGTATTAATAGGGACCTTCCCAGATCTAGCCAAATTAAAAGAGGACAGGGAACAAGGGGATGTCATTGCTTACATGAGGTTGAGCTTGAATGAAAGCAGAGAATAGTCCAAATTAAATTCACTGACATCCGAGTTATACGGATTCATAGCAACCATCTAGGACAGCACAAAACGGTCCTGTGAGTTTCAGAGATGATACCTCTATAGCAGTAGGAAACCTCGTGTTTCTCCCAGGAGCAGCTGTTGGTTTTGAACTGCCCGACTTGTAATTAATAGTCGTATTTATCTCTATGCCATCGTGGGCTCAGGTAGACAATACAAGAATGATGTTTATTTGTCTTTCATTTGTTATGCAAAAGAATTTAGATGAACCCACACAATCTATAGATAACATTGGCGGATTCAGACATCTAATACATGAACTGTGCTCATGAGAAACTGCAATGCAGTGAACTATTTAATATAGTTCTTCTAGCCATACCCCTTGCTAGCACCCAAACTGACCTTCATTTTCCTTATGGTCTGCTTAAGATGATGTGGGTTATACTGATTGCATTATATGATCCAGCTGTGATTTATTGTTTACAGTTCATTGTGATGCTGTCCTGTTGAGTATAAAGTAAGCCAGTACAGAAATAGGATGTGGGAGTCTTACCAAGGAAAAGGGAAGAGCCAGTAGTGGAACACATTTTTGGACCTGACTATCCCTACATATTGAACCTCCTTTTTCCAGGAGACAGCCTTTACATCAAAGGAATGGTAGAGGGGCAAAAACTGGAGAATCAGGATCCAGGTCGTGAGGCAGAGAGTAAGACTTCTCAGCTCACAGAGCAAATAAAGTAAGTGTTTTCAGGTGGGAACCTGGCATGTGGAGTGGGTTGCCTCTGGGCCTTTAATTGGAGGAACTGGGTTTCCTGGAGCAAAGTGCCTTCAGACTGAAATCATTAGCAGAGTTGTATGCTCTTTGGGCAATTGTTGGCACCCATACAAGAGCTTTGGTACATTGCCAGAGCAGGGCAGAGGCCAGAGTAAGAGGCTGAGGGCCACAGGGAGGCCTGTGTATCATCACTGAATAGCAGAGTTAACTCTCCTATATGAACCTGAGTTAACTCTCCTATATAAACCTCATAATCATAAGTATTGTCTATGAGTTTTGGGTGGACATTGCAACAAATTGTTGAACTCAGTCACAGACGATAGCACTATGGGAAAGATGCTTGATTTCAAAATAAGATAGAAAGGATGGAGGGTGGAGGCATTTGATGCCAATGATAGTGATTCTTTCCTTCCCCCTATGAAGTAAGAGACTGTCAGAGAGCACCCCCACATCATTTTTTTTTTAGAAAAACAGACACATAGACAAAGATACAGTCATTGAAACAGAATATAGAAATCAGAATTGTTTAAAATAAGAATGTTTTATGGCAAATTTATACTCATTCATAATATATATTTAATCGTTTGTTGAGCAAATAATCAAAGAAACTGCAGTTTGAAGAATAATCTGAACTCATGATTGGAGGAAGTATTATCAATAAGCTTTCATATGCAGATGAGGCAACTTGGCCTATAAAAATAAATAGGACTTGAAGCTCTTACTGGTGATTAGCAAAGACTGTCGTTTTCAGTATGGATTATTCCTCAACTTAAAGAAAACAAAAATCCTCACAACCAGACCAATAAACAACATCACAATAAATGGGGTAAAGATGAAATTGTCAAGGATTCAATTTTGCTTGGAACCAAAAAGAATATTCTTGGAAACAGCAGTCACACTCATTTGATGTTTCACATTGGGCCATTCATCTGCAAAACCTCTTTAATCGTTAGAGCTAAAATATCCCTTTGAGATCTAAGGCATGCCCCATCCAAGCCATGGTGTTTTCAATAGCCCCTGTGTGCATCAAAGCTTGAAAATAGATAAGATAGATGTAAAATTGATAACTTTGAATTAGAGTGTAGAAGAGAAATTATGAATATACCATGGCCTGCCAGGAGAGCAAACAAATCTGCTCAGAAAAGGTAGACCCACAATGCTTCCAAGGAGAAAGGCTGGTGAGACTTCATTTTATGTACTTTAGTCTCGTTACCAAGATAAGACCCCCACCCTGAAGGAGGATGCCAGCTTGGTAGAGTTGAGGATCAGCAGAAAAGAGAATGAGATGATTCACATAGTAACTGTAACACTGGGCTCTAAAATAACAGTTATGAAGATGCCACCTGTTTCATTCTGGTGTGTGTGCATGGAGCTGCTTTGTGTTAAAACTGTCTCAATGGCACCTAACAATAATAAAAACATAATTTTGCCTTGTCCAGGATATCAGCTAATTGGAATTTATGAGTATGGAATTGATCAAGGGGTGGATTATTTTCACAAATAATATGCACTCAGTGTTTCTCCTTATCTTTTCCTAACTTGCTAGCTCATTTATTTGTATCATTGAATTGTACAACATTGCATGGGTACACTGGTGATTTTATCTATGCCACTTTTGAAGGACTTCTTAGGTACTTCCAATTTTCAGCAATTATTACTTATGAATTTCTTTTTACATATTTTTTTCTGCCCATTCTCTTTTATCCAGCACAGAATCTATATATTTAATTATATACTTAGTTTACTATTATTTGTGTTGGTCGGGGGAGAATAGAGAAACAAATTCGTAGACACTCTCATATGTGCATAAGAAAGAGGTTTATATATAAGCACAATTGAATATTGAAAAAACATCCCAGTCCAGTCCAGATCAAGTCCATAAGTCTAATATTAGCCCATATGTCCTGGACCAATCTATAAAATCATCTTCAGACTCAGGAAATACATGTAATGATGCTGAATGCAGGAAGATCATAGGCCAGTGGCTTAGAAATCTTGTGGATCCAGTGGTGTTGCAAGCATTCAGCTCTGGCAGGGGTATCTGTGTGGCTTCTCTGACTCCAGAGGTCTGGTTGCATCAAGTAGGTCCATGTGGCTGCTTCAGCTCCCAAGGTGTAGCGCCATGTGTATTGTCAGTAGAGCATCTCCTAGGGATTGAGGAGAGTGAGAGAGAAGTGTCCCCTGGTTTCCAGGAGGAAATACAGGAGTTCCCAGAATTCTCAGGAGAAAGCCATGTCCACATAGGGACCTCATTGGTTATATCTTGACTGACAGGCCAGACTCCATCCCTTCACTCTCAAATTGACACCAGATTATGTAACTACAACACTATTCTTTATAATATATATTATCTCTGCAATATTTCTCATCTTATACTTTTTGACCATGGAGCAGTTATTTTAAATGTTGTGGCTTGTAACTCTAATATTATGTTGCCTCCCTGTCAGTTTGCACTATATGCTTATTTTTGATTTTGTAAGCAGAATCTCTTATTTCCATTTTCAAAAAATAACCCAGAATACTGCATATAGAATGTTGTGTAAGTTTAATAGACAATTTGTAATTGAGCAACACATTTTGTGCTGAGTAAATGAGTGCTCTGATTAGTCAGGATTCTAGAAGTACTTAATATACAAAGTTATCTGAAAGTTTTGAACAAAATTCATGACCAGTTGACCTTTATGTAAATTTCTTAAAACATTGCATAACAATCACAAGACAAGTAAGTCTTAGTTATAAGACCTTTGAACTTTCAAATATGGTATATATTCATGAATTTTACATGCAGCATATATTGATAATTTTGAAATGAGAATAATTTCATTAATTATTTAAATAGGATATATTTATCAGTTTTAATTGTTTTCTAAAAGAATGTTTTATGTGCAAGTTAATGAATAATGAAACCATCCCTTATGATCAACTTTTAAAAATTACGTGGAATGACCAGTTATTTTTAAAGGAAAGTTATAGCATGACTAAAAATTATTTGTTGCAGTGTTAGATTTTTAAGGACATTAAAAGTTTACCTTTAGAAATAGAGGAAAAATCTAGGTGACAAAGAGTATGTATAGGGATTTAAAGACTGGAATCTACACATGTAAATATAATTATATAAGAGTGTGGGGAAACAGATCTATGTGCATATATTTATAGGTTTAGTATTAAAGCAGCAGATGGACATTGGGCCTCCAGTTAAGCACTTACTCAATGCAAGAACACGGTATTTTATTAAATTGGAATTCCAGGATGCAAACCTTCCGACACAATTGCTGAAGAAAAATGTATGCATAAGCAAATGTGGTGAAGAAAGCTGATTGTGCCCAGCTATCAAAAGATATAGCATCTGGGGTCTTGGAGGCTCGAAGATAAACAAGTGGCCATCTAGTTCAGAAGCAACAAAGCCCACATGGAAGAAACACACCAGCCTGTGTGACCACGAGCTGTCGAAGGGACCAGGTATCAAGCATCAAGGAATAAAAAAATCATACCATTGTAAATGTGTGAGTGCAGAGTGGAGACTCAAACCCCTCGGCATCCAAGCAGACACACCCTTACTGAAGGGCTGTGGGGAGGAGATGATCCAGTCAGGGTGCAGGGTAGCAACGACGAAATATATAACTTTCCTCTAGTTCTTCAATACTTCCTCCCCACTACTATCATCATCCCAATTCTATCTTACAAATCTGGCTAGACCAGAGGATGTACATTGGTACAGATATCAACTGGAAACACAGGGAATCCAGGACAGATGACTCCTCCAGGACCAGTGGTGACAGTGGCGATGCCTGGAGAGTGGAGGGGACGTGAGGCAAAAAGGGGAACTGATTACAAAAATCTACCTAGATTTCCTTCTCTCTGGGGGATGGGCAGCAGAGAAGAGGCCGGGGAGAGACGTCGGACAGTGTAGCTTATGACAAAATAATAGTAATTTATGAATTATGAAGGGTTCATGAGGTAGTGGGGAGTGGAGAGGGAGGGGCAAAACGAGCAGCTGTTATTAAGGGCGCAAGTGGAAGGCAAAAGTTTTGAGAATGATGATGGCAACAAATGTACATATGCGCTTGATACAATGGATGTATGGATGGATAGTGATAAGAATTGTATGAGCCGCCAATAAAGTGATATTTTTTAAAAAAAGATCACCTTTAGTGTCATGAAACCTGGAATTAAAAAAAAAAACCCTGTACTCCAATATGGTCTTTATGGAATTCTGACCGTTATCGTATGAGAATTCTGCAGTTAATATAATACTGTAGATGATGTAATTAGACTGCTTTTACAAAAAACAAAGGAAGCTAAAATTAAATATGTGGTGAGATTAAGAAGTATTTTTGATACTGATTGTACAATATGTCTTGATATGATTGAAATATTGAATTGTAGGTTATATAGATTATATGGCAATAAAACACTAAAAATGAAATAATAGAACTTACCTGGTAATAATAGAACTTACCTGCAGGCATATGCTGGTTGAGCAGTCATATTTAAATGTGTTTTATTTGGAATAAACACCTGCCATGCATGTATGTACTGGAAAAGAATATTTTTGAAACTATTTAATTAAGCTTTACTTGGTTTTAATTAAAGGGAGTTCATGGATGTGTCCACAAATTCTTTGACTCCACCAGATTATGTGAAAATTATTTTGCATGTATTTGCTTTCGAGTATGTGGACTCTTGGGAAACTCTTGGGAGTTCAAAATTTCCACCAGATGTAATGAATATTAATGAAAGAAAAACACTTTAGAATAATCTGTCTAGTTTTGAACAACTTACTCAGTTTTGAATTAAAAATTTCTCAAAATATATTTGTATATGTATTTGGAAATTTTTAAAAGGTTATTTTCTGCACACATCTTCTGCTAAAATCAAATGTATATATTATTAGCCTAACTGATATCCTGTGGGAATAATTTTGTACAAAGGAAAATAAAACATGTGCTCGCTTCAGCAGCACATATACTACAATTGGAAAGAAAAATAAGGCATTAATTCTCAACTCAGAAATTTCATGATTAAAAAAATCTAGGAACATGGGAGGGAAACAATCAAATATCATAAGGACAAACTGATATTTGCATAAGAAGAAAAGCATTATTAAAGAAACATGTTCAGATGAACATAATATCATTTGATTAATAGGTTCTCATCTGCATTTTTCCTAATTATTCTTTCAAACACTGAGATAAGTTTTTGGACTCATATTCCATCACTTTAAAAAGATCTTTCTAATTGATAAATTAACTAGAATCTAAGTCAAAGCACACACAGTAGTATCTACAAATTTCACTTTTATCGGGTCCCTGTGCTTGATTGTCATCATAGTAAAAATAAAGAATATTGACATGAAACTAGTGAAGGAAAAGATCTGAATTATGCACTTTGTGTATTTTTACACAAATAACACAAGCTTGCCTTCTACATTTATTTACCAAGCATTCACTCCTCCTATGAGGTCTTTTAGTAACACTCCACTATTGCCGCTTCGCACTTGTTGCTGTCAAAAGAAAAGTGCACAGTCTTTTCAAGAATGACTGCAGTGGAGGGCGTGGTGTGGCTAACAATGTCTAAGGCTTGTATTATCTGTGTAAACATGAAATCCTGTTTTAAGGAAAAAGATGAGTCCTCTGGAAGAGAATGTCAGGAAAAATTTATTGTTGAAGTAAACATTTCATGATACAAATTACATAATTTCTTAGATAAGGTGGAGTAGAATAACTAGTATAATAAGCAAGTACCTCCAAAAAATGATCAATAACAACTGAATTTGCAGATGACACATCATATACTTCATGGTGACTCCTCATACGGCTTGGAGCCACATGCTTCTGTAATTTTTTTAACTAAAAGATAAATTATCCCTTTGTTTGTTAGCCTCACTTTATAAATGGAAGCAGATGTTTCAAGATTAAAATGAATATTTACCTGATTCAAAATGATAAAAAATATTCACAGCTTATTTGAGTTATTGTCATTAGGAGCAATAGATAATGATCTTAAACCTTGAAACGTTAGGCTTAAATTATCTACAGAAACTTCTGTTTTAATCCATTCCTATCTGTTTTTTCTTTGAATTGTTGGAATATGTAAAATATTTTATTTAAAACCATCTTTTTTAACTGAAAATACTTCTGACAGAAAAAAATCTTAATTCTTTAGAATTACAAGTAACATCCAGAAAAGAAAAGTATATAATCATTCTTAAATTATGGACTAAATATGGAGTGTATACTTTTCAATTTTCAATCACAAAAAATTGCTTCCACCTTCTCAATAACAACAGATAATCAAACAGATCTGCACAGACAATATAGTAATCTTACATCTGTTCTTCCTCTTGTATTGAACAGGTAGTATTTAGGTGGAAGAAATAATTTCCTCACTCGACAAGGAATAAGCATTTACTAGCTTTGTTTCATATAGTTCTTGAGATCTCCTTCGACAGATTCTTTACTGTGCTATTAAATTCCATGTGGCTGACTAGGTAACAAATAGAAAAGACAGAAGCTGGGGCCACCGGGGTTTGCAGTTGTCAGCATGGTGATAAGCTAGTGCTCTGTCATCGGAAACTGAAGAGAACTTAAATGATACTGGCTGCAGTTATGGTCATAATTTATCGGTCTCCAGTGACTCTGTGGGTATGTGTGCCCTACCTTTCCTAATCTCGGTTTCTGTTTTCCTGGAGTCTGCACTATGAAACTTCACTGATCCCTCTGCACAGCCTGTATTTCTCTAACGTCAAAATAACCAGAACAACAAATGGATGGAAATGTGTCAACAATAAGTATTATGCACACTCATGCACACACACAGCATTTGCAAGCAAAATGACAATAAATGACTGGAGGTGTCCCCAGTTGGGGAAAATAGGCCAGTACTTGATTGCTAAGTGAAAGGTAGGAGGCTCAATTCCAACCAGAAGCACCTCAGAAGAAATACCTGGCGAGCTGCTTCTGGGAAATCAGCTACTGGGTTCCCTGAGGAGCGCAGTTCTGCTTTGAGAAATCTGGGCCCGTGCTACCATGAATCAGAAAGTGACTTGATGTCCTCTGATGAAAAGCCTGTGGCCAGAAAACATGACAAATAGAAAATGGGATTGAGTAGGTCTGTAAGACAACTAACTATATATGAAAGGGATGTTCTCAAATGGCCATTCAACTTTTGATGGCTAATGCAGACATTAAAAAGGGGCTCAGGAAGATGGTTTCTTTATCTGTCAACCAGAGTTTCTAAGAGGAACCGAAGCTGAACATTTTTAAATGACTTTAAAACATCTAGTTTTCCTTTTACTTTTTTTGCTTGTTCTTTTGCTGTTGGTTTAATCATTTTTGCTACCCACTTTCCTCCTACTGACAATAGCAAGGAGCTCCAATGGCCTAACAATGAAATGCCAGGCTGTTCAACATGAGATGGACCATTCTAACCCACCAGCCACTTGGCAGGAGGAAGCTGTGATGGTCTGCTTCTCTGAGGACACCCAGACTTGGAAAGCCCAGGGCACTTCTAGGCTAGAGTCATGATAAGTTCAAAATAAATCAGAAAAGAGCGTGGCAGCACTTTAAGCTAGCTGCTGACGCTAGTCACAAAGTGGGGTTCAAACAAACCAGCCGCTCCAGCGGGGAGCAAGGAGGATCTGTGTGTCTGGGAAGACTTGCAGCCCCAGAAACCCTATAAGGGTTGCAATGTGTCAGAGTTACCACAATAGCACTGGGTTTGGTTTGGGGTTTTTATTTTTTATAGTGAAAAGTGTTTTTGTGGACCCATGTTCTGAAGCTGCCAAGGAAGGGAAGCATTTCTTTTAAAAGTATAAAATAATGAAGAAATGTTGAAGTCTAGAAACATTTTATAGTTCCTGCCCTTTTTACTAGCACTTGGCCTCTATTTGTTCCTACTGAAAACTCAATGAGGCTTTTATCATTTCCTTTTTTAATTTATGCAACAAAATATGTTCATCAAATAACATATTTTAGATGTGTTAGAATTAGGGGTAGATAGAATTAAGGATACTATGTCAAGAGACTATGGCTGAAATAGTTTAACAAGCCATGACTACTCTCTGTGATCTGGTTAACTCACTGTTATCCAGGCCATTCCAATTCAGAACAATCTGATAAGGCAGAATAGAACTTCTCCAGTGGGTTTCTAAGGCTATAAATCTTTACAAGAACAAGAAAACCTCTTCTTCTCCCATAGAGTGACTGCTGGGTTCAAATTACCGATTTTATGGCTTGCAGTCCAATTTCGAACCCACTACATCTCCAGGGTACCTTACCACCCTCTGATCCCTAACTACTAACTCATTGCCATCAAGTCGAATCTGATACATAGCGCTCCTACTTCCTAATCTGACAAAAAATCTGCACTCATAGGTCTCCCAATAAATGAAAATGGCAACTTGTGTGTAGGTGACTATAGCCTGCAAGAGAATGAGGGAAGCCAAGTGAACCTGCCAAAGAAGGAATGAGCAAGAGAGATTTCAGCTAAGAAGTTGTCATTTGAATCAAGGGGATCAGGCTTTGTTTTATCCACTAATCAATAGATGTGTGATTCAAGGAGGGAAGGCAGCCGGGGGGATGATCCTTGTCTGGAAAGTGAGAGGGCAGAGGGAGGGACTGCACTGAGAGTCACTAGTCAACAGTAATCACCGTTTTGAGCATTCATCCTTCATTGTCTTCTGTTTCATCGATTAAATGGCATCCTTGGTATCCACCCATCAGCTTTGTCCGGATGGTTGCCGGCTGGATAAACCATCCACGTGTTGTCAGCCATTTCTCAGAATCCCGCCTAGCCTACTTCTTACTGAGACTCGTCCCCTTGTCTCTAGCATGATGGGGCTTCATCATCACCAGAACCTCCTCCTGTGTGCTGGGGAGGAGAAAAGTCAGAGTGATTTGTAATGATATTGTCCAGTGAATAATGCTTAGAGTTGGTGTCCTTGTGTATGAATTTCTTGAAGGGATATTCCACATCAAATCATCTTTATATTCTGGCTACTTACAGGTTTGCTCAAGACTATTCTATAAATACATTTCAAAAAGAGAAGAGATGGACCAGTTGGCTGAATGAACAATCAGATGCTTGCCAAGATGTTGCTGTGCTGGCTGCCGTCAGCCATAAAATGAATTCCACTCTTAGGGTAAATTGTGATGGATATTTTTATCTAATTAATTTGTAAATCGTTCATCCTCCATTCCTTCCAGTCGTCTTTATTTTCGTCTATGTTATTTCATTCCACTCTCCTTTATCCACTTTCCTTATTTGAATTCCCTCTCGCTCTCTCTGCCCCTCTTAATACTAATCAGATAGAAGGTGACTATTTAGAAATGTATTATAGTTAGATTTTTAATTATTTTTTCCTTAATCTAAATTTTGATGAAACTTAGTATGGAATTTCATTTAACCCTGAAAAACTTATAAGGCATTTTGTTCAACCATAAGGAAACAAAGACTTTGGAAATAAAATACCTTTTTAATATTAGCATATGGAAAGAGAAAATATAACTGTGCAGTGGGAACCATCGGCAGACACTCTTTTACCCAGTCTGTAAGCTGTGCTGAGTGCAGGCTTTTATTATATACATTGTGATGTGACTGCTGGCAAGAGCATTTTTTGCGAGTGAGTTCAAATTATCCTTCAAAAAAAAAATCCTTGACCCTAATCTAGTCATTAGAAAACAAACAACCCAAATTGAAAGCCTTCCTAAAAAGAAGAACCTTTTGATAACCTGATTCAGCTAGATGCTTCAAAGTAGAAGCCTTGGTGTCTTAGTGGTTACACGCGGGGTGCTACCTGCAGGCTCTATGCAGGAGAAAGCCAGCGCCATTGGGCTGCTAGTAGGACATTAACAGTTCCAAACCATGGAGAGGGAAAGACGCGTCTTTACTCCTGTGAAGAACGTCAGTCTCAGACCCCCCCTAGGAGGCTTTTCTGCGCTATCCTATGTACAGAGTCTCCATGAGTCAGAATTGACTCCATAGCAGAGAGTTTTAGAGTAAGAATAATAATAGCATTGAGTTGCTTATCCCAAGTTCAGTGGATCAAACCCAGCAGCCACTCTGTAGGCAGAAGATGGGCATCTGCTCCTACAAAGATTTACTAGTTCAGAAACCCTAGAGAACAGAACTCCTGGTGTTTGTTTGTTTGTTTTCAGATTTTGTTTGTTTGTTTGCTCATTTTGTTCTTTAGGGCTGTCTCTGCTTCTGATGTAGGAGCACATAGGCCTAGTCAACCAGTCAGCAAGATGACAAGCAGACTAGAACTTCAGGAGGGCCGGCCGAAACCACAGGAGAATGAAGTGTACCATCCTGCAAACTCTGCCTTTAGTGAGGAAGCCTGTAAAAGTCTCAGCCCTGCCTTGCGGATTTGGGTTCTAAGATCAGAAATCAAGGACCATGGTTCAGGGGGGGGGTGGTATCATAGGTCCAACTGGTGATTTCCACCAAAGAGGGGAGTTCGCAGAAGGGCACCAAGGTGACTCTGCTACACTGCGGTTACTGCTTCCCTTCCTTGCCAAGGTTACTATGCTTTGACCAATAGACTGTTTTCTGCAGGTATGGATTTCCCTGAGCTCCTGCTTGATATAACAAAATGTTCGACTCCATTAATGTGCTGCATTTTTTAATCAAAATATAAGCACTGTTTTCTGCCTTTAATTCCAACCCATAAGATAATATGAGCGAGCCATTAATTACTCAGGGACATTTACATTTTGTTTTTTTAAGCTGCAATGAAGATGTTAATAGATCCCATGATACTCCCACTCATTGCATTAAATATGAATATATTAATTAACATAAGTAATGTATTAGATAGATAGATAGATACATAACATATGCAATACTTTGCTACCAAACCCATCCATGGATATCCACATACCCAGAGTTTTGGGGGTAAGTTTTGGAACTGATGAATTTATAAATATAATACAATCATTAGGTCTGCGTTACCAATCTTTCACTTCTAAGTGGCTTTCAACTATATGTTAAGCCTGATAAATTAAATCACAGATGAATTGGGAACAAAATGAGATTCCTGCAGTTCTAAAGGTACATTATGAAAGACTGCAATTTATTCTGTTAATTTTATTCCAAAGTATGTTTTAAATTTCGCCTGGGGAAATCCATGAGTGTTTCTTTTTAATTACACAATTTGCCCCAGGTTACCAAAAATGCAGTCTTCAGCATTCCTTCACGAAAGGAGCTTAGCGCTGTCAGCCATTTTATCTCCCCTGTTGCATGGCTGATTTTTTAAATCCCTACATATAAACACTGAAGAGGAATCATCCTCCTACATTAGATTACAGAGATCTCCAGCTGTTCCTCTCATATTTCTAAACTGCTAACAAACTAGGTATACATATCGTTTCAAAAGTTCATTGAAGAATATTTTGAAAATGTGATGATTTTTTTCCAGCAGCTTTTAAAGTTCCTCTTATGAAAGATCTTGTCAATGCTTTATGTGCATTTTAAAGTAACACAGTTATGTACACAATAGTAATGAAAAAATGGATGCCTAAAGGTGAATTGAAGGCATAATAGTCAAAGTAGTTGGATCATTTTTTAATATTTTAAAAACCTGGTAAGATCTATGCAGCTGCATAATGAATATATACCTATTATTTCTAATATGCTTATTGTCCCGAATAAAATGATACAATGCTACAATGTGATTGCTCAAATACATTGAATTATGATGTCAGACATAAGAACTCAGGATCTTTAAACAAAGAAACTGGAATCATAATTGTATACATAAAATGTCATAAAGAGTAGCAGCTACAACAGTTTTGGATTCTTAGAAGGCACAGTATTGAAGTAAGTCTTACCTTTGCTAACATGATATATTGCCTTAGGTAAATCTTCTGAAAATGATAAAATGTTAAAAAACCAAAGATATCCCGATGAGGAATGAGTTGTGCCTGACACAAGCCATAAAATGATCAGTTCCCCATTTGTATGGGAAATCTAGACGAGGGATAAGAAAGACCGATGGAGAATTGATGCATGTGGAATATGGTTTGGTAAAGAATGTTCCTTGCATAACAGAAACGTGAAAAACCTCTTTTGGAACAAGTGCAGCCAGAATCTCCTTGGAAGGAAGGATGGCAAGACTTCATCCTAGGTCCTTCAGCCATAGTCAAAGGAGGGTCAGTCTTGGAAAGAAGTCCATTTTTGGTAAAACAGAAAGTCACAGAGGAATATCCTCAGTGGGATGGATAGACCCACTGACTGAATCCGTGAACTCAAACACAGCAACACCGGGAGGAATGGCATGGGCCTACTTAGTGTTTTGTTATTTTTGAGTCAGATGAACATCATGGCACCTAAGGCCCACAGTAGGCTTTACTTCTAGAGCAAAATGCACTTCATAATGATTTTCACAGATACTCTATATTTTATTGTGTCAAAACATATTTGTTACATGAGAGAAATACTAGAGCTGATTGAAACCTGGAACTCTTGTAAGGTCGATCTTAAACAGAAGAACTCCGGCACTTTAGCACATCAGTACTCCACATAATCAGGTTTCGATGAAAAATTTTGAGAAAATTTTGCACAGGAGTTTGAACAAAACATCAGATTCTGACCTGAAGCACGTGATTTTTGTAAACAAAAGCAGTTCATGTTTCAGTCACTCATTGTTAATTGGCATTGTTAGTAAGTGTTTAAACCTTTTGCAGCTATGTTTCAATCATTTTGCTATAATTTTCTTAGTTTTTGATACTTTGTGTACTGCTTTTAGAAAAGAAACATGGGTCCTAAGAGAGATTTGAAAATAATCATCATGATAAGGAACTGGTTAACAGTGTTATCAATATCGTTTTTGATAATTTAGTGAACTCTTTTAGAAACCAGTACGGAAATGCAAACAGCAGACCACATTAGACAGATTATTGTTATTATCTTTTTAGAGAAAGTCAGCCAGATCCTAGTGAAAACAAACAAACAAACAAACAAACAAGTGAGGTAAAAAGAACTCCCAGAAAAGCAGTTACTAGTTGATTTTATGGAGGGGATTCCTCTTCCAAACACTGACTCTCCCCACACCTCCTGTTCACATCTGTGTCCACAGATCCAGATCCTCACCAATCTCAAGGTATGGACCACACTGTAGTTGTTACAAACCTTTTTTTTAATGTGGTGTTTCTTATTTAAATTGTAGTATTTAATTCTGAATTTATTTTCTTTAAATTAATTTTAAAGTACTTTAAAATTTCTGTCAGGTCCACTTTTTTTTCTCCCCTCCCTCCCGCTACCCATCCCTCATGAACCCTTGATAAATTATAAATCATTATTTTGTCATATCTTGCCCTATCTGGAGTCTCCCTTCAACCCCTTCTCTGTTTTCCATCCCCCAGGGAGGAGGTCACATGTAGATCCTTGTAATCGGTTTCCCTTTTCCAATCCACTCACCCTCTACCCTCCCAGTATCACCCCTCACACCCTTGGTCCTGAAGGTATCATCCACCCTGGATTCCCTGTGCCTCCAGCTCCCATATGCACCAGTGTACAACCTCTGCCCTATCCAGTCCTGCAAGGTAGAATTCGGATCATGGTTGTTGGGTGGAGGATGCATCCAGGATCTGGGAGAAAGCTGTGTTCTTCATCGGTACTACATTGCACCCTGACTGACTCATCTCCTCTCCTAGACCCCTCAGTTATTTCTTATGGGAAAAATTTATTCAGAACTCGACTGCATCGCATCACAACACCCCTTCTAGCGTGGATTAGTGTAAATGTCCAGGGTTCTAGGTACACATCAATGCCCATGTGTACCTTGTAGGTAAAGGATATTTATTAAACATTAATGATGTGAGAAACACTGTATCAAATTATGGATTATGTATGTGAACAATGAACTTTTCTTGCTGTTCGTGAATTCACAGTATTAGTAGAACAGTGTTTTCAATGTTTTCTCCTACGCTCACGGGTATTAGTGATTCAATCATTATTTAATGAACCTATCTACTCTTTTGTAGCCATGTTTTCCCATGACTACATACTAGTTAAGGAATCCATCATCAGTCTTTATGTTCATCTTACTGTGCTAGCTTGCATGTTGCTGTGATGCTGAAAGCCATGATACTGTTATTTTTTAATCCTTTTATGGGGAGCTCTTACAGATATTTTAACAATCCATAATTCAATTAGATCCAGGATAATTGTGCAATTACTACCACCATCATTTTGAAAACATTTTCTTTATTCTTGAACTCATTGATATCAGCTCCCCTTTATCCACTCTCCCAAACCTTAACCTCCAGGAATGTTTACTCTTATCAATAGTTATTATTATAATTATTGCCATATCTTAAACTGCCCACTGTATCCTTTACGCTGCAACTCTGTTATGTGTTCTCCTCGAGTGTATAAACAGTCATCTTTGCTATCAGTTTCCCCTCGTCCCTCCTCCCCCTCTTGCCATACCCCAAGGGCAATCATTACTCCCATTAATATTTCTGACCCATGTATCTTTCATGGATTTCATGCATCAAATGATATTCATGATACAAATGAATACTCACAGGTATAACAAAACTAATGAGGTAAAACAGGGCCTATAATAGTAAAGTGATGAAATATTAAAGAACTAGAGGAAATTATGTGTTTCATCAGTGCTATACTGCACCCTGGATATATCTTCCCTCCCATATGACCCTTCTGTGAAGGACTGTCTATCATACAATTGGGTTTTGGGTATCCTCTTTGCCTTTGCTTCTTCACATCACTTTAATTGCTTATTTATGAACTTCTGATACCTATTCCCATCAACACCTCATGATCACACAGGCTGATGTGCTTCGTTCATGTGCGTATTGTTCCTTCCCTGCTAGATGGTCCCTTGTTTAACTACAAGCCCTTAAGATCCCAGATGCTCTGTTTTGATAGCCTGACATCATGAACTTTCTTTGCCACATTTGCTTATGCACTCATTTTTTTCTTCAGCAATCATATCGGGAAGGTGAATATCATATGTTGTCACATTTTTAGAACAAACCAGCAGGGTAACTCAAGGTGACCATGTTTCAGTAGTTCTTCCAGACTAGTAACAGACTACAAAAGAGAAAAGAGGTCAACCATTTCAAAGCTATTAGCTGTTAAAAATACAATGAATGACAGTGAAACATGAGCAGGTTTAGTGAAGAAAGATGAACCAGTTAGGTTGAAAGACTCTCAATATTCATCTGTGGCAGATGGTACTGAATGATGAAGCCCAAGCAGAACTAAAGGCATTGGCAAACTACTAGGCTCCAGGAATCGATACAATACCAATGAAAAGGTTTCAACAAGCTGATGGTGCAAGAAAGCATTGACTTGTCCACACCAAGAAATTTAGAAGACAGCTACCTGTACAACCACCTGAAGAGATCCCTACTTGTGCCCATTGAAAAGAAGATAATTCAAAAGAATGTGGAAGTTATCATACCATATCATTAATATCACAAGCAAGTAAAATTTTGCTGAAGATAATTCAAAAATTATCTGTAGCAGTACATCCTTGAAGAGCTGCCAGAATTTGCAACTGGATTCAGAAGATTAAGCCAAAGAGTATCATTGCTGATGTCATATAAATCTTGACGAAAAGTAGAAAATACTAGCAAGATGTTTATTTGTATTTTATTGACTATGCAAAGGCCTTTGACTGTGTGGATCCTAAAAACAATGGACAACATTGAGAAGAAATAGGAATCCCAGAATACTTACATGTGTTCACAGAGAGCCTATGTACTTCCAGAGGCAGTGTTTTGAGTAATAATAATGCATGGTTTAAAACCAGAAACGGCAAGCCTTAAGATTGTAATCTTTATATATATATATATATATATATATATATATATATATATATATATATATATATATATATATTCTGAGTAAATAACCCAAGAAATTTGACTATATGGAGACGAATGTTGTATTACTTTTAATAAAAATGCTTATTTACACCCTATATATTTTTTAACAATTTATTGGGGCTGATACAATTCTTTTCACAGTTCATACATATACATACATCAATTGTATAAAGCACATCTGTACAGTCTTTGCCCTAATCATTTTTTTCTCTTTTCTTCTTTTACATTTTATTAGGGACTCAAACAACTCTTACCACAATCCATACATATACATACATCAATTGTATAAAGCACATCCATACATTCCCTGCCCCAATCATTCTCAAGGCATTTGATCTCCACTTAAGCCCCTTGCATCAGGTCCTCTTACACCCTATATTATGCAGATGATACAAATGCGTTTGTTTAAAATGTAAAGAAAATTAAATTTTCACAATTGGGCCAATCGATAACCTTGCGATAAACAGAAATTGAGATGTTGAGTGTTTCATTCTGCTTTAGTCTATAATCAATACTCATGGCAGTGGTAGCCAAAACATGTTACAGTGTATTAAGTAGAGAAAATCTTCGGCACCAGTTCCTTATACATTGTTGAAGAGCAAGAATTTCATTTTGACAACTAAGGTCTTGTTGTTTCTGTTGTCAGATATATACAAGTTAGTTCCAATCCATAGGGAAGCTTTGTGCAACAGAAAGAAACGCTGCCCAATCCTTTGCCATCCTCACAATTCTTTTTAGGCTTGAGCCCACTCAGGCAGCCACTGTCAATCCATCTCATTGAAGTGCAGATCATCCTCATTTTTACTGACCTCCCACTCTACCACACAGCATGATGTCCTTCTCCTGGGACTCGTCCCTCTTGACCACACGACAACTTACATGAGTTGAAGTCTCCTCCTCCTTTCCCCTAAGGAGCAATTCTGCTCATGGTTCTCTCAATACAGATTTATTTGTTCTTTTGTAGTCCATAGTATTTGCAATAATTTTTTTGTGTGTATAACAAAAAGGTTTATATACAAAAGCAGCTGAATATTGAGAAAACTTTCCAGCCTAGTCCAGATCAAGCCCATAAGTCAAATATTAGCCAATATGTCTAATACAATCTATAAAGACCTCTTCAGACTCATGAAACACATGCACTGAAACTGAATTCATTGCAATAATTTTTTTACCAGAAGCTTATTTCACATGTATCGATTCTTATGTGGTTTTCCTTATTCAATTCTCAACTTTCACATACACCTGGCCTAGGTAATGGTAATTTCAACCACCTTTGATGCATGCAAAAAGTGAGCAATGAATAGGGACGCCCACGGAAGAACTGATGTGTTTGAATTATAGTGGTGTAAAGGCATGTTGGAAGCAGTATGGTCTTCCACAGGAGCAAACCCGTTTTTCTTGGAAGACGTACAACTAGTTTACTGCTTAGAAATGAGGATGAAGAGACTTTGTCTCGGGTACCTGGTATATGTTATCAGGAGAGACCAGTCCCTGGTAAAGGGCATCATGTTTGGCTAAAAAAAATGTCTGGAAAAAAGAAAAAGAACATGAAGGAGAAATATTAATATAGTAGCTTTAACAATGGGCTCAGACATAACAATAATTGTAAGGATTCATCTGGACCAGGCAGTGTTTCATCCTATTGTACAGAGGGTTCTTATGTGTTGTACACAACTGGACAACACCTAACAATAACAGTCAATAAATTCTCTAATGTTTAATTAGGGAAGAAGTGAAAATCAGGAAAAACAAACAAAAACTTAAATCATAGTACATTTACTTTATTATATCTATATCTTTTATTATATCAACAATATAAAAATAAATGTCTATAACTAGATATTTATTGTTATAACATAGTAATTGTTAAAAAATCATTTTAGTTGTCAACTTTACTGGTCATATGTAATCAAACAGCCATTTAATGGATTCAGTTTGGTATCTGTGAAGTGGAAATTGTAATATTACCCTCATGATTGTGATAATTATTGACTTATTCCCTCCTTCCATGCTTCTCATTCTTGTTGAGACTAACAATGAATTCTGTCCTTAACCATTTTTCTCAAGAATGGCTAGCCCATATCCTGCAGCCACATTGCATCCCAATTTACTTTTTTGCTCAATATGTTTTGATGTATTCCCTATTATCATTGCCATCTATTTTCCAAGGTGGTAACTATATGTGTAATCCCAGGAACGTAATTAACCATGACTGTTTGTTGAATGGAATAAACCATAAGGAAAAACACACACGCGCCTCACATTGAGGTTGGCACACACACAAACAGGCAAATGTATAATAAATGTTATTTTCCTTCCCTTTTAAGTCCCTTTGTACCAAGATTCTAGTTCAATTTTAAATATGGTTTTCTTCATATTACTACTTTATTTAAATGACATAATTATTAAATAATGAAGAATTGTTCAAGTTGTAAGTCCAAATTGCCTTTCTCTCCCCACCATTGGCTATAGTTCCTAAAGTCATTTTTAGAACCAATGAAATTATCACAAGTTGTTAGTCTCCTTTAGAAAATGCACCACTTCCTTATAATTCCAGTCCTAAGCCTGGAGAGAATGGCAATGGGGTTAAAATATCTGACATATTCCCTATTGCCATGAAACAGGTATCAGACATGCCTTTATGTTCCGTCTTTCTTTAACTATTCTGATGCCAGTCATTCCTCTGACACCTCTCTCCACCTCTGATGCGTTCAAGGACCTATTGCAACAGCCACACATTGCTCAAAGACAAGGTTTTGAGCAAGAGCGTCTATCCTTTCTGCTAGGTGCCCTCAGTCAGCTCCGACTCATGGCGACCCCATGGACAACAGAACTCAACAGTGATTGGACCTGCAACACCCTCAGACCCAGGTGCCTGGTTTCTCTACGACCTCTGCCGTTTCAGATAGTGACCTTGGATGTGCTCTTCCAAGAGTTCTGGGCTTTCTCCCTGCTCCTGCTTCAAAGATGGTAACCATCATGGGATGGGAACCACAACTGACCAATCCCCCTCTTAGTGTGAAAACAAACAAACAAAAAGACATCCGCCCTGTCCTTGATTCTATGACAATTCACAGCACCCAATAGGACAGAGCAGAACTGCCTCTGTGATTTTCTGAGACTAGCATTTTATGAGTGTAGGAAGCCTCCTCTTTCTTCCTCAGAACCACTTATGTTTTCAGATGACCTGGCAGTTAGCAGACCCTCCTTTAACCAGTGTGCCACTCACTTCCTATTTGCATAATCTCATCCAATCACTTGGGGTGTGGGGCAGGACAAAGACTCCAGTAGACATGGACTGAGTCTCTGGTGAATCTTCTCTTCACAGCCCAGGGGTGTGAATAGCTTTCCTGATACACGGAGGGCCTGGTAACATGGATTATGTCGCTTGTAGTTAGGGAAAAAAATGTAGCATCTTATCATTTCATCTCCTTTTTGACCCATTTTAAACTTATTTCAGTTTCTAATATCTGCTTGCTTTTTGATTGAGATTTATCTATGTCTGTGTAATCTTTGTTTTTTTGTGTGTTTATTTGCTTCCTCTTTGTGCTTCGTATGATTATCTCTGTATGAAATTCAGGACTGATAAATCTATAGAGATAAAACTAGATTAATAATTACCAAAGGGCTTGCCGAAGGGGATGGGGGAAATGGGAGCGAACAATGAGTATAAGAAGAAAGTGTCTGAGATTGATCATGGTGATGGTTGCACAAAGCATCTATCATATTTTTTTTAAGTTAAGCTTATTTTCTTTCTTTCTTCCTTTCTTTATTTATTTTTAAAATCCTTTTATTGGGGACTCTTACAATTCTTCTTACAAACCATACATCAATTGTATCTGACATATTTGTACATATATTCCATGGTTCTTTTCTATACATTTACTTTCCATTGAGCCTTTGGGATCAGCTCTTCTTTTTTTTTCCTCCCTCGTCCCCAGCCCCAACCCTCATGGCCCCTGATAGATTATAGAATGTTAATTATTTTCAAATCTCACTCCGACCGCTGTCTACTTTCCCCTCTGGTTGCTGTTTGTTGTTCTTCCCACTGGGGGTGTGTAGTTATGTGCCATTTATTGTGATTAGTGCCCCCCTCCCTCCCTATCTCTCTTCCCCTTCCCCTTACACTTTTGATATCGCTATTCCCATTCCTGTTTCTGGGTTCCATGTGTGCACAATTCTTCTTAATATGCTTGAACAATTAAAGTGGATGATATGTGAACTATATGCCAATAAAACTTGGGGTGTTTGTTGTTGTTGTTGCTGTTTTAAAGAAGAAACTTCATCCACCACAAATTAATTGTGGGATCACACTTGGAGGGAGAGTAAACCATGTTTGGAGATTTCTGGTATTTTTCAATTGCCTCAAATGCATGTGAAAGTTGAACATTGAATAAAGAAAACCAAAGAAGAATGCATGCATTTGTATTGTGGTCCTGGAGAAGATTTGAGTATTAAAAGTACTATGGACAGCTTAAAGGACAGACAAATATATCTTGGAAGAAGTACAGACAGAGATTTCCATAGAGGCAAGGATGATAATACTTCATCTTACATACTTACAAATGTCAGGAGAGACCAGTCCCTGGAGAAGGACATCATGTAAAGTGGAGGGGCAGCAAACAAGAGGAATGCCCTTGATGAGGTGGCTTGACCCAGTGGGTACAAGAATAGGCTTGGGCATGTGAGCAGTTGTTAGGAAGGCAAAGGACTGTGCTGTGTTTCTGTGTGTGTGTGCACATGGTCAGTTTGTGTAGGAACTGACTGATTGGCACCTAGCTACAGCACGAGATTTCTCTTCTCTCAATATTAAACTTACATTGTGCCCTAAAATGATCAAATGCTGAACTGAGTATAAAATTTTAGGTTAAAAAAATAAACAAACACTAAGATATGAACACAGTGTAAAATCAACCATTTTATTCCCAAGTGAGATCTCTAATGTAGGTGATAATTGTGTACCATTAATAGTGTTCTCTCCACCTAATAGTCTTCCACTGTTATAAATTTCATGTTAGAAAACAATTTATTGTTATTCTGTAGACTTGAAGCATTTATTGTTTACAATAGTTGCTTTGACCATTAATTATTTCAAAACATTCTCCCTGTAGGAATATTCTCTCTTTCCTAATATTCTAAATTAGGCCTTGTACATAATAAATGCTCAATAATTTGGGGTTAATTGAATAAATTCCATGTTACAATGTGGAATGCCAATTCAAATTTTTAACACGTCTTTATAAGACAGATACTGATCCCTCTAACAAAATTGCTTATGTGGCAATTAGTATCATTAAGATAAATTAAATTAATGGATCAGATGTCCATTTCCTAAGTCTTTATATAACTGGCTCTAATGATTAGAAACTTTTTCAACAAATTAGCAACACTCATCAAATTAACACAGACCCTGCTTTCCGTCTTCCAAAGAGCACATTTATATAAATTAACAGATTAGATCAGTCTAAGTGATGCTGAAATTTCTGCTTCTATTAAATTTCTTTAAACAAAAGGTTCAATAAATGTGGCTCAAAAATACTTTAGCAAAATTATTATAAATATTTCTGTAAATAAGATAAGCTGTTTATATTTGCTTGCACACTATAAATTCCTGAATAATTTGCTAATTGTATTTGACCAGTATATCGGGAATGAAAATAACATAAATATAGAGATATATTTTATCAGGATGACTGCTAATATTTTCTCTTTATATACAGATCATAAAGAACATTTACCAGTAATATTTTGGCCATACATGAAATAAAACTTATCCTGAATGGATAATGTAGAGCCTTATGTTCTCTATACAAAAAAGCCATACTTCAATGAATAAATGATTGAAGGAAATCTATCAAAGTTTATAATCTCTTTATGTTGAAACTTCTTAAGCTCCTTTCCTCTGTACTTAACATTATGAGTAACTCCATGTATATATGGGAAATTAAAAAAAATATAATGCAATCTCATTTACTAATTTTTACTAATATTTAGTTTCCAAAATCTATATAATGCATGTTAAAACACCATTTATAAAAACTAGTGAAAAATCATATAGCTAAGAATAAGTGCCCTTTATAGTATATAACTTTTATGCTAAACATTTAAAAAGAGATAAAAAATCAGAAAACAAATTTTAATCAAATGGAAAAACATTAAATGCAATTAGAAAAGGTTATCTTCATTTTAAAGAAACATTGTTTCTCTTTGAATTATTAAATGGATTTAGTACAATACTCATAAACAAAATATTGAGATTATTGTTTTTCTAAAGCTTAAAAGGTTGAAAAAAAATTTTACACAAGGAAATGTGAAAAACTGAAATTATCTGGAAAACTGAGTATCAATATATCAGATAGCTTATATCACATACATTAAAGATCACATTTCAAATCATTAGTAGATGCTTTAATAAATCATCTTATTAAAATTAAATATGAAATATAAAGATATAAAGTAATGTTGTTATGTGCCCTTGAGTCAATATGCAACAGAACAAAACACTGACTGGTTTTGGACATCCTAAAGTTTGTTCTTATTTTTGAGCCTATTGTTGCAGTCACTGTCAATCCAATCCATATCATCCATTGTCTCAGTATTTTGGACCAACCCTCTAGACTACCATGCATAATGTCCTGCCTCAGGGACTGGTCTCTCTTGACAGTATGTTCCAAGCACATGAGTTGAGTTCAAAGTACATGAGTTGCCATCTCCTCATCCTCCTCTAAGGACCACTCTGGCCATACTTCTTCCAAACCAAATTTGCTTGTACTTTTGGCATTCCATGAATTTAAACTATTTTCTTTGCCAGTAGCATTATCCAAATGCATCAATTTTTCTTTCGCCTTCCTTATTCAATGTCCAACTTTCACATGCACCTGACCTAGGTCATGGTATTTTCAATCACCTATGTGCATGTGAAAAGGTGGGCAATGAATGAGGAAGATCATTCACATGCACACGAGGCATTAGAAAATGGATCGGGGCATATTAGTGCTTAAAAGACCTTGCTTGCTTTTCAACACTTTAAAGCGATATTATGAAGCGGAGCTGTCCAATACAGTACATTGAGAGCTTGACTGCTGATTCTATTTGCATTGATTGTTGATCCAAGCATGATGAAATCTGTGACAACGTCACCAGTTATCATGACATTACTCTTTGGTCTAGTGAGGATTTTGATCTTATTTATGCTCGATTTAATCCATACTGAATGAAGGGGACAATCTTTCACCTTTATCCAGAAATGCTTGAAAAATAACTTCATGCAGACTCATAGGGACAATACATGGAATAGGGTAAAACTGCCTCTGTCAGTTTCTGGACTAGCATTTCACAGAAGTAGGAAGCCTCATCTTTCTCCTGAGAAGTGACTGGTGGTTTCAAACTGCCCACCATGCAGTTAGCAGGCCAAAGTACAACTACTGTGCTACCAGGGTAGGTGGTCCATTTCAGTAAGGAAGTTCCTGTCATTGCATATACCAAGTGGTTAATAAACAATCCTCCAGTCCTGGTACCCTAAACGTCTTCATATAGTTCACCTTCACAGATTATGTTGTAAGGGACATAGCCCTGATGTACTGCTTTCCTGATTTTAATCCAAGCAGTATTCCCCTGTTCTATTCGCACAACTGCCTTTTGATGCACATCCAGGTTCACATGAGCACGATAAAGTATTCTGGAATTTCTATTCTGCTGAAAAGGATACATAGTTACCATTTACACAGTCTAACACCTTTCCACAACAACAACTAAAAAACACAATTAACCACCTTTCTAGGACTCTCTGCTTTCCTTCAGGGCCCATCAGATATTAGCAATGCTGTCCCCTCTTCCTTGTCCTCAATCCAGCTGGAACTCGTGCAATTTCTTGTCAATTTACTGCCGCAACCATTGTTCAATTATCTTCAGCAAAATGTTACGTGCATGTGCTATTAATATTGTTCTATAATTTGACCATTCTGCTGGGTCATCTTTTATTTTTGGAAATGGGTAAAAATATAGATCTTTTCCAGTCAGTTTTCCAAGTAGCTATCTTCCAAGATTTCTAACGTAGACATGCTTGCAATGTTTTATCAGCTTGTTGAAACATTTCAATTGGCATTTCAATTCTTGGAGACTTGTTTTTTGCTAATGCTTTCAGCACAGCTTGGATTTCTTCCTTTAGTACCGTTGCTTCTTGCTTTTATCCTACCTTCTGAAAAGGTAGAGTACCAACCAATTGTTTTTGATGCAGTGAATCTGTGTATTCTTTCCATCTTATTTTGATATGTCCTGCGTCATTCAATATTTTTCCCATAGAATCTTTCACTATTGCAACTCAAAATTTCAAATGTGTTCTTGAATTCTTTCAGTTTAAGATATGCTAAGCATGCTCTTCCATTTTGGATTTGTAACTCTAGTTCTTTGTAAATTTCATTGCAATACTTTATGAAGTCTTCTTGAGTTGTCCTTTGAAATTTTCTATTCAGGTCTTTGACTTTTAATTAGTGTACTCTTGTACCTCGACAGTATTATAATATCGGTTGCAATGTCTACAGAGGAACTTACAGACACAATTTATGATTACATCATTTATTAAGGAAGTTAATAAGTTGTAATACCAGTGATAAATGCTCAAGGAGATAGTTTAATAATGCATATTACAAAGTTGGTTCTGCTAATAAATGCCCCCAAAGACATAATACTGTGCTATAAGTCTCAACCAGGCATGCCGCTCAAGTTCAATGGGTCAGTAAACACAGTCCCATGAAATAAGTACCCAGAGGGATCCACTACACCTCCAATATGCTTCGGCCCAAAGGCACTCAGTTCCACTTCTGTGGGTCACCAAGTCCAACTCCCCCATTAGATGCCCAGAGGCACTTCACTCCCAAGCCAGCCTGCTGCACAAAAGCAGCCATCTGAACTTGCTCCATGCATTGGGAAGTCCGTCCCTTTATTCCATGTTCTGGCTCAGTGGTTCTCAACCTTCCTAATGCTGCGGTACTTTAATACAGTTCCTCATGTTGTGGTGATTCCCCAACCATAAAAGTATTTTCATTTCTACTTCATAACTGTAGTGTTGCTATTGTTATGAAACAGGCAACCCCTGTGAAAGGGTTTTTTGACCCCCAAAGAGGTCATGACCCACAGGTTGAGAACCACTACTCTGGCTCCTGATTGGCTCCTCTGATGATACAGCTGTTATCTGGATTCAGGAGATTCATTGAGCAGGGAATTCAAGTCCAGAGGACACACTCCTCTTCCAATTCTTGCTAGTAATGAGATCCCTCTCACTGCTTCTCAGATGGCTCATTTTATATAAAACAGGGTGCAAATCCACGGAAGCCTGTTCCCAGTTACTCACAGGTGAATCCTATCAGTATGTTCTCCAACTGTCTTACCAGCTCCAGGCAGGGGAATGTTGTTTGGTGTGCGTAAGAGACTTTGGCTAAGAGAACCACATTAAATTTACTGCCCCTGCACATCCTTTCTTCCATTTGCCTTAGCTACTCTCCAATTTTAGAGTCGTTTCTGACATCTACTTTGATATTTTCTTTCTTTCCTGTCTTTTGAATAGCCTTTGGTTTTGTTCACATATGATGTTCTTGATGTCATCAAGGTCAGGTTATTTGCCATCAGTGTTCAATCTGCTATTTAACTATTCTTTAAATTAAGGGATAATATAGCCAAGGCTTTAAATTGACTCTGTGGACTTGTTTTAATTTCACTCAACTTCAAGCTAAACAATTGGTGATTTGTTCAAGCTGAGCAATTGGTGGTTTGTTCCACAGTCACCCTCTAGCCTTGTTTGGTAGGTTAGATAAAGAGATTCTCCATAGTCTCTTCCCACAAAAAACCAAAACTACCTCAGATCAAGCCCATGGTGATTTATAGCAATCCTGTGGAACAGCGCTGTTTCCGAGGTGATCATTGATTACAGGAGTAGAAAACCTCTTCTGTGTATTCCATGTGTATAGTCACCTTTTTTGTTGTTAAAAAAAATTGCTATGAACAAGTCGTTGGTCTTGCAAAATTCAATCATATAATCTTCAGCTTCTTATCTGTCATCAAGACTATATTTTCCAAGTACTGTCCCTTCCTCTCTGTTTCCAACTTTTGCATCCCCCTCACCAGTAATTATAAATGCACATTGATTGCATATTGGATCAATCTCAAACTGAAATTGCAGACTTCTTCAATTTTATCATTAGCTTTTGTGGTTGGTGCACAAATTTGGTGCCTAAAGTACAGATAGAATATTTGTACTTTATTTTGTATTTTAGACTATATTACAAAGAACGGAGAAGGTAAAAAGAGAAGAAAAAGATGCATACTGAAACAAAAGATTGTATGTTATAATTTGGTCTAGGATGATTTTTTTTTAATTTGCAGAAATATTTTATATCTTTTGTGATTTTTATTTAGAATTGTTCTAATAGCCACAAAGTAACAGAGATTAACTTTTAAAACAAACAATTCAAATATGTGTTTCCTTAATTCATTAATCATTATCATTTGAAATAGCTTTTTTCATCTATTCTCTTTCACTTTTATTTATTCTTCTGTTTGTATTGAAACATATGAAAAACCATCCAGGACATAATCACATTTCAAAATACATGAAATTTGAAATGTTAAAAATTTGAAATGAGATATTGTTTGTATTTACTTGATATCTGGCTCATACCTAATAAGAGTAACTGAATCACTAAGTCTGGTAAGCACTGCTTGTGAAAATGTCATTAGTCTCAGAAATGTCTCCTTAAATATTAGATCTTCATTGTGAATTAGAATCAAATCAAGTTGGAATCATAGGATTGTTTATGGAGGACATGGATGATGAAAGTGGCAAACGTGCTCAGCTGATGCATGAAAAGGACATTCGAAACTGAAGTTCACATAGAGGCCCCTTACCAGAAAGATGGGGCAACCTGAATTTCTAAAATATTAGCTATGTAAAACCACACAAGTCAAATTGTGCTGTCACACTGGACGTGAGTATGAAAGTAACACTGGTTTAAGTTTTCTATGACTAGATGTTCAGAAAACTATATGAAGTATCTTGATGTCAACTCTTATCTTTTATTTTTCCCCTCAATGAAATGTGAAAATCTTGAATTTGGATTTTCTTTTTCCCATGGCGTCATTTGATTGGAAATTTTCTCTTGGTCTTTCCAGTAAACTGGTAGTTAGATGAAGAGGTTTATTAATTTGAGCTTTCAAATTTTGACAAAATTCTATTTCGTGAATAATGCTGTGCATTTAATATTGCATTACATCACAAGAAAAGTCGCATAAATTTTACTTGTGCTTTGTTTATAGTGGAAGGTTTAGTGGATTTGCCTGATTACTTTATTATGAATGGTTTGTGGCTCTCTTCTTAATTACTTTAGCATTATTAGCCATGAGTGCACATACTCATTTCTTATTCCAAATTTCCAGCTGCTATATAGTGTGGGTACACATGAGTGGAACAGAAAATTCTTACTGAAGGGCAAAGAGAGACATGTGCAACAAGCCTGACCACGCTGAAACCGGCACCCCACAGCACATAATGTGGCAAGAATTAAGGATTGTCACGTTAAAGCAGTGGTTCTCAACTTTCCTAATCCCTCGACATTTTAATACAGTTCCTCATGTTCTGGTGGCCCCCAAACATAAAATTATTTTCATTGCTACTGTATAACTGTAATTTTGTTACTGTTATGAATCACCATGTAAATATGTGACATAAAGGATGTATTTTCATTGTTACAAATTGAGCATAGTGGAAGCATAGTGATTAATCAGAAAACAATATGTAATTATATAATGTGAAATATTTATTTCTAGTTACAAGTAAACGAAATATTGTCTTCAGGCATGGTGAAGCATGGGTAACAGTCTTCACGCCCGGAACTCTTATGTGGACCTATCTGCATGTGGGCAGACCTGCCTGGAGATGGATAGAGGAGCTTTGTCTCGATTTCCAAGACCATCGGAAAGGTATATTGATATCGTCGTCACCCACAGGTTGAGAACATCTGAGTTCGGGCATTGTTTTTCACATCCAGAATTATTGTGTAAATAGCTAAATATATATATTTATACCCTCATATAAATAAGACATTCAAAAGGCTATTGGTATTTGACAAAACTATCAAGCATAAGTGAATCAAATGCATACCTTTTTTGTGAGGGCAGGTCACTGTCTTCGGTTACTGGAAAGTCTCCAGTAAAATGTGACTAGGAGTAAGCTGGGGAGCCCTGGCGGTGGGGTTCTTACAGGTTGACTGCTGACCACAAGGTCTGCAGTTAGACACCAGCAACTGCTTGAGACACGGGGGAAAGACAGACCTTTATTCTCCTGCAAAATGTCTAAAGCCTTGTAACCCCCCAGGGGCAGTTCTACCTTGTCCCATCATGGACCTAAAGCAGTACGTTTGGGGTATTAGTGACTCACGGGCTAGCCCTGGTGGTGTGCAGTAGAAGCCGGTCCTCAACCGCATCAGTACTCCACATGATCGGAAATCCACGCAAGATGTCCAGACAACTCTGCATTGGAGCTCCAACAAAACATTAGAATCCAATCCAATGCACGTGGTTTTTGTAAAAAGAGTAGTTCCTGTTTCGGACTACCTGTGTTAATTGGAGTTGTTAGTATGCATTTTTAAACCTTTTGCGGCTGTGTTCCAAACGTTTGTCTATAATTTTCTTAGTTTTTTGTGGCTTTTTGTACTGTTTTTAGATTTAAAAAATGGGTCCTAAGAAAAAGTATTTTGAAAAGAATCATCATCATGATAAGGAACTGGCTAACCGAGTTATGGATATTGTTGATAATAACTGAGTAAACCCTTTTAGAAAACAGTTAAGGAAAGGCCAACAGCTGACCACATAAACAGAGAGGGTTTTTCGTTTGTTTGTTTGTTCTTTTAGAGAAATCCAGCCAGTCCTAGTGACAAAAAGCAAAGAAAGGAAAAAACTCCTGAAAAGCAGCTACCAGTTGATTTTTACGGAAGGGGATTCCCCTTCCAAACAATGGCTCTCTCACCATACATCCTTTAGTCACCCGTGTCCACAGATCCAGATCCTCATCTGTTTCAAGGTATGGGCCATACTGTAGTTAAAAACTTTTAAAATGTGTGCTTCTTATTTAAATGTTATTATTTAACTCTGAACTTACTTACTTTGAAATATCTGTGTAATAGTTTGTGTAAAAGGCAAGGTTAAGGTAAAATCTTCATGGTCGAGAATGGATTAATCAGTTTTCAGTTCTTTCTTATGGGAAAATTTGATTCAGAACTCGACTTCATGGCATCTCGATGCTCTTAGCGTCGAGGTCCGGGATTCGTCTGTCATGGTTTTGCATTGGGTGTGATCCGTTTGCATGGCACTTCAAAACCACCAGCAGTTCTGCAGGAAAAAAACAAAACTGGGCTTCCTACTCCTGCAAACATATGTAGAGGGTCGCAAACCCACAGGGAGGCGCTATTTGTCAGCATTGACTTGGTGGCAGTGCCTTGATATTCCCTTGTTCTTTTTGAATGAATGCTTCTTGATTTGTGTAAAAGTTTCACATGAGCACAATGGAATTCCAATTCCTCTCAGTGCCATCTATAGTTTGTTAAACTCCACATAGTCAAATGCTGAGGCAATAAAACGCAAATAAACATTTTTCTGGTATTCTCTGCTTTCACCCAAAAGCTATTTGATGCCAACAATGATACACTTTGTCCCATGTCCTCTTTTGAATCTGACCTGAATTTCTGGCAGTTCCTCACCAATGTACTTCTGCAAACAATGTTAGATGATCTTCAGCAAAATTTTACTTGCAAGCGATAATGATATTGTTCAATAATTTGAGTATTCTGTTGGGTCATCTTTTTTTAAAATGGTTACAAACATGGATCACATCGAGTTGGTTGTCAAGATAACTGTCATACACATTTGTTGGCATAAACGAATGAGTGTTTCTAGTGCTTCTCAGCTTATTGGAACACTTCATTTGATATTCTATCAATAGCCAGAGCCTTGTTTTTCTTTAATACCTTCAGAGTCACTTGTCCTGGGCTGAGTGATAGAATTTTTCAAGAGCAGCAACTTCTTAATTCAAATAACTTTTTTCAACAACATAAATTGTGACTATACATGTAATCTTCTCAAGGTAGAATACACAGAAATTAAATTAGTTACATTTTCTGAGAAGAGACAATAGAGCAGCTAAATTTACACAGCTCAAATATGGCCAGGGATGACTGTGAAACAGACCATGAGTTGCTCATATGTAAGTTCAGGTTGAAGCTGAATCACTTTAAAACATCCATGAGAGCTAAAATATGACCTTGAGTAGACACCCTTCTGATTCTCAAGGACACCTTAACAGATTTGATTTATTGAACAGATTTGATTCATGATGACAAAAGGGAAGAACCTGAATGCATCTGCAGGTACTGATAATAAAAGGGGACTTTATTGCCTTTAATTCAGTAACTCATAGCCTGGATAGGGACACTGGGCCTACAAAGACCACCTGCATAATAAAATGCTTTTCAGATTCTGTCAACATTTGCTTTGTTGAACTCAAATGAGTTCAGATGTGTGTTAGTAGCTGCTAGCTTCACATTATTACTAGGTTCTTCCTTTCTCATTCCTTGGATTATGACAGTCAAAATCTCCTTAGATTTATTCAGTAGCTGCCCTGGGTCTTTGCCTTGGCAAATGAACCAATCAATTCCATATCGACTCTTTATGAGCTCTGTGCTGTTGAGATTGTGTCCTTGGCCACCAACTGAAGAATGAGCTCTGGCTATTGGTTGGCTGGGATCTCCGCACTAGGAATACCAAGCACACACTGAGATTCAGAGTTAGGTTGGCAGAACTCAATAGCTAAAATATACAAAACATAGTTCTTAACTTCCTGTCGATCATTAGCCTCAATAGCAAGCCACCTCTGCTGACATTGAGTCTTGATGTCTGGATCCTTAGATGTTATAAAGTTCTTGATTTGTCGACCAAGTACAATTGAGGCAACATGTTTCCTGAGTTTGGCAGCCCTCTGGAGAGTTCCAAAGGACAGTGATGGTGGGCAGCTTCTGCATTGCCACTCACTCCAGGAACTTCTGTGCCATATCCATTCAAGTCTCTGGGGGAGGTGGTAGGGTGTTCACAGTCTTCTCCAAATACTGATCAGCTCCATTGCCCAGGTGGTGGCAGTGAGCCCTTCTGAGTCATTGGTGGATCTAACTTGGGTTTAGGGTCCAGGAAGAAGAGGGGGGGGTCACTCTGGCCCCTTTTATTTATTTATTTCCTTCCTTTCTCCCTCCTAATTTAAATGATTGTGCTATAATACATTTATTTACACACCAGACTTCACCAGAAAGAATATGATTTTTGTAACTTTTTTTCCTTGCACCCTAGTCACCGTCTTCCGTTTAGGGAAACCTCAAAGGCTCTGAGTGATGCTGGTGTTGGGTGCTCTAAGTTAATTCTGACTCATACAATAGCAAACAGAACAAAACACTACGGGTCCCGTGCCTCCCTGCAAATTGCTGTTATATTTGACCTTTGGTTGCTGTCCCTGTGTCAGCCTGTCTTGGTCAGGGCATTCCTCTTTTTCACTAGCCTTCCATTTACAAAGCAAGATGGCCTTCTCTAGGAATTGATTCCTCTTGATAATAGGTTCAAAATATGTGTGACCAAAATCTTAAAATCTTCTCTTCCAAGGAACATTCTGAATGTATTTCTTCCACAAGTGATGTCTTTGTTCCTCTAGCAGTCCAAGGCATGCTTGAAAGCCGTTACTAACTCTGGCATCGAAATTTACCTGACAGATAACCCAAATCAAGTGACAAACCATCAGGTTGATTCTGACAGAGAGTGACCACGTAGGACTGGGTGGAAGTGCGAGTTTCCAAGGCTATAACTCTTTGCAGGAGTGGAAAGCTGTGCCTTTCTCCTGCAGAGAGGGGAATGGCGAGAGGTGTAATACAGCACTAGGGAACTCATGGAATGGAAGGAAGAGAAGAAACTGGACGCAGGCCTCAGCCCTCTGTGTTTTTGTCAGCTGTTTTAATAGTAACATTGCCCTAATGTTTGGAAACAGATTGTGGTAGTAAAGGTACAATTGTGCTGGGGGAAAAAGGATTATTTTTGTAAAGTATACTTTTATAATAGTAACTTATAAAGTATGTATTTGTATAAGCTATCATTGTGAACATTTATAAGTATTTTGTATGCATACATATTTACTACAATATCTATATAAGCTAGCTTAACACTCACAAAAAATAATGGGAAACCAGTATAGGCATGCTCTCTTTTCTACTCATCCTCAGGAAGCTGTTAGAAAAATCTGATACTTGAAGAAATAACTTTTTAAAGATCTGTCAAACAGTACTAAATATTTTCATGAATTCTTGAAATGTTGATTATGTTTTGTTCAAAATAATTCGTTATGAATGTTTAATCATGATAATAAATATATATCCCCAAATCCTTGGAGTTTGATTCCTTTAAAGAACATTGATAGTTTTGAATGCAAGAAGCCATTGTTTAGGAATCTCTAAACCAGTGGTTCTCAACCTCCCTAATGCCATGACCCTTTAATACAGTTCCTCATGATGTGGTGACCCCCCCAAACATAACATTATGTTGCTACATCAAAACTGTAATTTTCCTAATATTCTGAATCAGGCAATTCCTGTGAAAGGGTCATTTGACCCCCAAAGGGGTCATGACCCATAGGTTGAGAACCACTGCACTAAACAAAGAAAACGATGAAAACTAATTATGCAGGGAATTCCATTTTAAATTTTATAGTTGCACTAATGTGATGTCATTTTAAGCAGGATAAATGCGTAGTTTATATCAGAATGATATAATATTAAGGAGGCCTACCATTTGTCACATTTAATTTTATGGAAATGTTTTAGAAAACCCTAAGTAGATGCATCTTATTTTGTAAGTTTGCTCTTCCAAAATTATTTGCTGGGTTAATGTAAAAGTAGATTTCTAAAAAATAAGTAAATTATTTCATCCATTAAAGTACTTTTTAGGTGTTGGGAGGCTACTAAATTAGATTGTCTCTTACCTTATGAAGGTTATAAGCATTTAGATAAATGAAGTCTTGTGCAATGTTTATACTTACTATATATTGTGACCCAAAATGGGGAAAGTAAAGTTAACACAGCTTTAACAGTGAACTTTGTATCAGACAGATACATGTCATTTGAGATCCTTCATAGAGAGAATGTTACAGCCCTGCAGAGAGGCTTATAATTAAATGTCTTCATGATATTCTGTAAATCAGATTGAACTTCTACATTTTATAAGAATAATGATTCTGAATATGTTGACACATTTTTGTTCTAAATGAATGGATACATTGGTTGTGGGAGTATAAAACTCATTATACTTTCTTTATGAATGAGGCTTCATTTTTACAACCTTCACTGGGTGTTTAAGTGTAAGAAGAATTTATGATGAGATTACTAACATTTTCAATTCTAGTGGTGTTCACAGCAAGAGCACTGGCCCGCATTACAGACACATATGCTTACAAAATACACATCCCACATAAAGCTCTGTTAGCAAGATGCTGCTATAAGTAGAGCAAGAGAATAACAATCGCCACTATGAATAATGGGGAAATTTCTCTAGTAGTAAAACATAAAGCTTTCAAAATTACTCTTGTATATTAAATTAACTGAGCTATTTAATCAAAAAAGTCACTTGACATTTGCCTGTTATCAACTAAGTTAAACATGTTTGTCTGAATGAGTTAAATGGCAGATTCAATTAAAGTATTTTTTAGACAAAGACTCTATTTTTCCCATTCCCTGAGGTTTTTCCTCCTTGAGTGATATTATAAAGACAGGGTTTTCTCCTTTAGAGACTTTCTGCAACCGTCTTCACTAAGCGGGTAGAATCTGATAATACAAAATATGAGCCTGATTGCAACGGAAGAGGAGGAAAAAAATGATAAATCTCTTTTTGGTGACTTACAGTTATTGAATCTCCTATTAGTGAAGCAAAAGGGATCAATTTTTTCTTAAATATTAAAACTAAACTATGACAAAAAATAATCAAAGAATATAAATAATGGCAAGAAATTTCACAATAGCAAGAATTCTATATATATACAAATAAAACCCAAAGACTGACTAAATATTACAATATCAGAGATTCCAAAATATGATTAAAGTAATAATTGAATAGATTTTTCTATAAAAATAAATGGTAGAAAGAAATATAGGAGAAGTGGGAAAGAGGGAAATAAATGTAAGAATGATATATAAACAAAGCTTACTTTCAATTAATATATAAAACTATTCTGGTAACTCCAAGTGAAGAGAAAACAAAAGAGAAGGAGACATGAAACTTTGCTTAGGAGGATATGTTGGAATAAATAGGCAGAAAAGAATAAAGGACAGAGAAAATACTTATAATTGCTAGTTAATGAATATCATAAACAAAAATATTATATGTATATATACTTTGGGTGAAGAAATTTGATAAATATTTATTAATGGAAAATTTTAAAATAATTGTGGAGTCTATCTAATGTTTGGGTTTCTTATAGTACAATACAATTCTATGGAATTTCAATTCACTGAAGGAATTCTTTACAAAACATGATTTGAAAATTTTGCTTAAAAATTAAATTTTAGTTAATGCATTTAGTTGCTTCCTTTTTATCAGAACAAAATAACTGATAGATAAAATAGTAACTAAAGTATCATAGAATCAAAATAAAATAATATAAATATAAAGCACATAAGATGTCAGACTTAATTATAAACCAGTGTTTTCACAAGTTTTTAAATCTCAACTATACAAAAAATAGAACATAATAATTCCCTGTAAATTGAGATATGGAATATATAAATAGATATACATATAGATATAATTTTTTTCTCTAAATGAACAAAATACCCACAATGGGTAATTTAGTGGTCATGCTATAACAATATACATGTTTCATTTAGCTGCTAATTAGAATTTTATGAAATAAAAACTTCAAATCCACAAATTTTCTTTCATAAACTTGTCCAAGATAAGGCACTATTATACCTGGGAAAATAACCTATCCCCTAGTTTACATCTTGTCTGCTGGCTCTGAATCTTTATTACTCATTCTTCAGCCATTGAAAGAAGATATTATATAATAGAATATTTAAAATCCCATGGAAAATATATGAGAAATAAGTAGGCTCTGGGAAAAATAATGAAGAAGTATATTATTAAAATATGCATGTATATTTAATAATTTTCACCAAGACAAAATCATGCTAACTTGTTTGAGCATGTCTGAATTGGATCTAATTTGAGACAATAAGAAGGATAAGATATCAATTTGAAAATAGGCTTTATCTTAGCAAACTTAATTCTGCAAAAATTGAAGCAAAGAAAAAATTACTATGAATTTTTGGTGGAAATATGGCAAAATCATTCTTTTTTGCAAAAATCACGAGGAGAGGATGCCCCAAATAAATCTGCTGCACACAAAAGGACAACTCAGTGTAAGAGAGGGGAAAGGTATTGAAGATACAGCCTGCAATGGTAGACAATCCACATCAGTTTGTGGGAAATAATAATCTTCTCCTGGCCCCAATGTCCACCGCTTGTCGATCATTATTATGTATTGTGGTGGCTCCTGTGTTGCTGTCTGTAAGAAAACTATGTCACCGCTATTTCAAGTACCAGCAAGTTCGCCAAAGGTAAATGGGTTTCAACGAACCTTCCGAACTAAGAACAGACTCCAAGGAAGAAATGGGCTGTTGACTTTAGAAGGATTATCGATGGAACATCTTATGAAGAGCGTGGAAACATCTTCGGATACTGAAAACCTCATCAAGAAGCAGAGCGTTGCCTGAGACCGTGCCAGAATAGGAGCCCCGCAGGTCAGAAGACCTCCAGATATAACTGAGAAAGGGTTACCTTCTCAAAGTGCAGTCTTCCATGATGACAGAAATAAAGTAAACCTGTGGAAGGAAGCTTAGGGGATCATCCTTTAGTAGTAGAGTACGTCAGAAAATGACAAGAAACAGCTTAAAACATCTATTATTAATTGGAACTTGGAATGTGTGAAGTTTGAATGTAGGAAAATTGGAAGTCATCAAAATAAAATTGAATGCATAGAGAACTTTGTGACTGTGGGAAAACTGTGTGGCCAGATCAGCTGAGATGAGAGCAGAACATTCTATGTACGTTTTAAATGAGGCGGAACAAGCGCCTGATGCATGTCTTGGAAGAATTGTAACCGAAGATGAAACCTGATTTGCCAGAATGATTTGCAAGGCAAAGTGCATGGGAAGCAATAACTATCAAGACGCTGAAGTGATTCAGTGAAATCGAAAGCAGGCAGTCAGTCCAAAGCAAATGTCATGGCAAGTGTTTCTTTGGAATGCTTAAGACATTTTTCTCATTGACGTTCAGGAGGGCCCGCGAATAACAACATCTGCTTATGATGAGTGTTTTGAGAAAGTTGCCAAAGCTTAAGCAGAAAACCGCCCAGAAATGCCAGATCACCCTTAGCCACCAGGACAGTGCACCTACTCATTTCTCTAATCAAAGAAGGTCAATTTTGCAAGAGTTCTGTGGAAAATCATTATAGATTCATCTTACAGTCCTGATTTGGCTCCTTCAGACTTCTTCTTTTTTCCTATTCTTAAAAAATATATATATTTGAAGGACACCTATTTTTCTTCCGCTAATTAATCATGTTACCAAACATAGTTAAATTCTGGTCCTGGGAAGTTAACTATGTTTGGTAACATGATTAATTAATGGAAGAAAAATAGGTGTCCAAGCCCATTTGTCAGCCACTGGAGAGTCCCTTGCAGAGAGGGGTCTAGGAGAGGAGATGAGTCAGTCAGGGTGCGATGTAGAACCAATGAATAATACAGCTTTCCTTCAGTTCCTAAATGCTTCCTTCCCCCAACTATTATGATCTGAATTCCACCTTGCAAGTCTGGATATAGCAGAGGATGCACACTGGTGCAGATAGGAGCTGGAGGCACCGGGAATCCACGGCGATGATACATTCAGGACCAGGGGTGTGAGGGGCGGTACTGGGAGGGTAGAGGGAGAGTGGGTTGGAAAGAGGGAACCGATTACAAGGGTCTACATGTGACCTCCTCCCAGGGGGATGGACAACAGAAAAGGGGGTGAAAGGAGATGTCGGACAGGGCAAATATGACAAAATAATGATTTATAAATTATCAAGGGCTCATGAGGGAGGGGGGAGCAGGTAGGGTGGTGCAAAAAGAGGACCTGATGCAAAGGGCTTAAGTAGAGAGAAAATGCTTTGAAAATGATGAGGGCAAAGAATGTACAGATGTACTTTACACAATTGATGTATGTATGGATTGTGATAAGAGTTGTATGAGTCCCTAATAAAATTTTTTTTTTAATTCCCAGGACCTTCGGCTCAATAGAATGCAAATATCTATAAAATGAATGACAACATCTAGAACATCTAGAATGATTGCAACATATGTACACATATGTTAGATTCAATTGATATATGGATTGTTATGAGTAGTAAGAGATATTCACTTTTGGTAATTGTTGCAAAGGGAAATCAGAAAGCCTATAAATTCCACATTCATCTCTCTTATTATTAACATTCTATATTTATAGTTAAACTTACTTCATTGAATATAATTAATGAATAGATATTGATACATTTTGATTAACTAAAGCCTGTGCTTTCTTCAGATTACCTCAGTTTTTAAAACTGAGGGAATTCTGTAATAGAAAAAAATTTTATATTGTTTATTAAACATTTTATTAGGGGCTCCTACAACTCTTAACACAATCCATGCATATACATACATCAATTGAATAAAGCACAGCTGTACATTCTTTGCCCTAACCATTTTCTTTTTTCTTCTTTTCATTTTTTACATTTTATTAGGGACTCATACAACTCTTAATCCATACATATACACACATCAATTGTATAAAGCACATCCGTACATTCTTTATATTTTTAATATATTTTTTCTATTAACAATTATCTTCCAGGATACCACATTAGAGTCAGTTTCCTTAGCATTCTTTTGGTTGTAACAATTTATCAGACTTCTTTTGTTTTTTATAACCTTGGAAGTTTTGAGGAGTTTCAATCAGGTATTTTGTAAAATGCCACTCATTTGGAAATTGTTTGATGCTTTTTCTTAAAATTAGTCTGGGAAGCTGACATGAGAACTAAAGTACCATTCTCGTGCTATCATATTTAAGATATTGTTGGTATTGTTAGAAGCCCTCCAATTAACTCCTACTCAGAGGCTGTATGCACAACAGAAATATTACTCAAATTTGCGCCATCTTCACAATTCTTGGTACATTTGAGCCTGTCATTGAGCCACTGTGTCAATATGAATAATAGAAACTATAGATATGATTAATCTTAACCTTATTTACTTAGCTTGACAGTTCTGGTCATTGTTAAATTTCTGTTTCTCTTCTCCCTGTTCATAAGATATTGGGTTTTAAGCCAGTCATTGTGCACAGCCTACACTTGGTGAATGTGCCATTTTGCATTCTCACCAACAAGGAAAGAAAATTTCGGTTTCCCTAAGGTTTGAACAGAAGTTGTAATTGTCAGCTCTTCATAGTGCACATCGGTGGTGCAGCAATTTAAAGCTGAACTGCTCGTGGAAAGATTGATGGTTCAAACCCCAGAAAGGACTCCCCAAGAAAAATACTTGGTGATATGAATATTTGGCATGAGTTGGAATCAACTAGATAGCATACAATAAGATGTATGTAATGGCATTCTATTTTATTTGGATTTTCCATATATATATATATATATTCTATGTTTTGCAAAGATGCCACAGTTAATTTATTTCTTAGTCAAATTTCATTTGGCTACATTTGTACATTTTATATATCAGAGAGGCTCTTCAGATAAATATTCTTCAAGAAACTAGTGCTATTTTTTTAGTATTTCCCAGTTTACTGGGGATCAATATTGGCAACCTCTTTTAAATATCTGATGTTCGCTAGCTTGTATTTTTTCTGGTATTGTGTGTGTGTGTGTATGTGTGTGTGTTTTGGTTATCCTGGAAATAAATTTTTATTGATACTATGAACAAAACATTCTTTGATTTTGTTCACTTTCTGTTTGATTTTCTCGTTATTAATTATATTGTTGTTTTGTTTTATAATTATTTTAAACATTTTATTAGGAGCTGTTTCAGACATTACAATCCATCATCCACTACATCAAGCATAATTGTACAATTGCCATCATTTTCAATACATTTTCTTTCATGTTGAACTCTTTGATATCAGCTCTCCTTTATCCCCTACAATTCTGGTGTCTGTTCCTCTCAAGCGGGATTATACATTTATCATTGCTATCAATTCCCCTTTTCCCCTTCCCCCTCCCTCTTCCCATGTCCTCAGGGTATCATTACTCCCACTACCATTTCTGAGGAGTTCATCTATGGGGTATTTTGTGCAAATGATATTGATTGTACAAGTGTACATATGCAGGTCTAGCAAAATTGGTGATGCAAAACTAAGGCCATAATAATGGGAGAAGGAGATATTAAAGAACTAGAAGATAGTTAGGTGTTTCATCAGTGCTACACTGCACCCTGGTTAATTCATCCCTCAAGTATGGCCTTGCTGTGAAGGACTGTCCAATAATCTTGCAGGTGGGTTTTGGGTCTCCACTTTTTCCACGCTCCTTTTTCTCTTTTTTTTCCCCCCACGCTCCTTCACATCAATTTGATTGCTTATTTTTGAAATTCTGATACCTGTTTCTGTCAACATCTTGGTATCACACAGCGTGGTCTGGTTCCTACAGGTGGGCTTCGTTGTTTCCTTGCTAGATAGCCACTTGTTTAACTTTAAGTCTTTAAGACTCCAGGCACTATATCTTTTAATAGCCCTGCACCATCAGTTTTCTTCACCACATTTCTTTATGCAACCATTGTGTCTTCAGCGATCATGTCCTGGAGGTGAGTACCTCACCTTGCCACAATATTTGACCAAATTGTATTTCTACTGAGGTAAGATTTAAGTAGAGACCCAAAGTCCATCTGCTTCCTTATTGTGTGTGTGTGTGTGTATACACATAATGAAAATATGCCCATCTTTGGACAAGGAGCATCTTTGTCTTATCTCTCTTCTCAGTGGGATTTTTTCATCATTTTGCCATTGATTATAATGTGGGCTGTTGGATTTTCATATATTGCTTGAATTGTATTGAGGTAATTTTTTTAAGTCCTATCTTCTATCGTGTCTTAATTAGGAATGGGTGATTTTTCTGCATCTATTGGTATTATCATATGGTTCTTGCCCTTTTTCTTGTCAATGTAATTTATGTTAATGGATTTTCTGATGTTGAACCATCCCCGAATCCCTGAAATGAACTCCACTTGGTCATGATGAATTATTCATTTTATATACTTTTATATTCTATTGGTCTAAATTTTGTTGAGGATTTTTGCATCAATGCTCATTAGAGATATCAGTCTGTAGTTCTCTATTCTTGTGCGATCCTTGCCTGCTTTTGGTATCAGTGTTATACTAGCTTCATAGAATGATTTTGGGAGTTGGCTGTTCTTTTCTATGCTCTAAAAGATCTTGTGTAGAATTGGTGTCAGCAATTCCCTGAGTGCTTGGTAGAATTCGCCTATGAAGCTATCTGAGATGGGAGTATTTTAGTTGGTTGCTCCTTGATAACCTTATCTATTTCTTCTTTTGTTATGGGTCTGCTATGTTTTTGACAGCTGTGTTAGTCCGGGCAGACTAGAGAAACGATTCCAGGGTGACTTATAAGAAAGAGTTTTACATACAAGAGCAATTGAATATTGAGAAAGCATCCCAGTCCAGTCCAGATCAAGTCCAGAAGTCTGGTATTAGCCCACATGTCCTATACCAATCTATAAAATTCTCCTCAGACTCATGAAACACATACAATGATGCTGAATGCAGGATCATCACAAGCCAGTGAGTGGGAAGTCTTGTGGATCCAGAGGCATGGTAAGCATCTCAGCACTGGAAGTGATCTCCAGGTGACTTCTCCAGCTCAAGACACTTGTGTAGGTCCATTTGACTTTTCAGCTGCAATGTCTCCCAGGGAGAAAGTTTTCACCCTGCTTCCAGCGAGCTATTTATCCCCTTTTACCTCCAAATGAAGTTATCAAGCTATGATCTGAGTGTCAGGTAATTCCACCCCTTCATTTGTAAATGTCAAATTGATACCAGAGTATGTAATTACCACAACATCTATAAAAGATAATCTTGGGAGGGATTGTTTTTGCAGGTATTTATCTATGTCTTCTAAGTTGTATTCATTGGAGTACAGACTTCATAGTAACGTAGAAAGGATATTTTGTATTCTTTAGAGTACTTTGTAATTTCCCGTTTCATCCCTCATCCTGGAAACAGATGTCTTTTAATTCCTTTCCCTGGATAGGTTTATCAACAGTCTGTTGATTTTGTTAATCCTTTCAAAGAACCATCTTTTTACTGCATTGGTTGTTTTTTCTTGTTCTCTTGTTTTCCCACTCATTTCTCTGCTTTGATTTTTATTATTTCTTTCTTTTCTTTTTTATATTATATTGTGTTAACTCTGTTCTAACTGCTGGAGGTTTTCTAATAGTGTATCAACCAAAAGTCTCTCTTCATTTTTTATATGTGCCTTTATCTCTCTCAAACATCCTCTCATAACTCTTTTTTACTGTATCTCATAGGTTTTGGTACATTCTGTTCTCATTATTTTTGGTTTCTAAGAACTTCCTAATTTCATCTGTAATTTGGGACTTTGTAGAATTTGTGTTCTACTCACTCAGTTTAAATAAGAATATTATTCATCTGCCAAATGTTTGCCCTTAATTTTTAAAATTCTTTTATTGATTTCCAGCATTATGGTGTAGTTGTCAGCGAAAGAAATCTAACTGACTTCTACATACTTGAATTCACTAAGACTCAACTTCTGTTCCAGCCTGTGGTCAATTTAAAAATATGTTTCATGTGCACTTGAAAAAAAATATAATTTTAAAAAAATTTTGGGACTCTAAGTATGTTTAAACATGTCTATCAGGTCAAGTTGGCTTATTGTGGAGTTTTAATTCTGTAGCCTCCCTGTTGAGCTTCTTTCCCTCTGATCTATCTTTCATGGAAAATGATGCATTAAAGTCACCTACTATGATTGTTGAAACTGATTACTTTTTTTTCCTTTTATTTGAAAATTTGCTTGACAGATTTGCAGGTTTCTCAGTGAATGCATATATATTTAATATGCTCACTGGCTCTACTGATCCTTTGGGCATGTATAGTGACCATACTTATCTATTGTTACACCTTGCATCTTGAGATCAATTTTATCAGAAATTAGAATTCAAATCAAAGTTGGAAAGTTCGATTGCTATATATCTAGGTGAATTCTTCCTGGGATTCAGTCTCACTGGTGTTTTCTCTGCTTCCTGGATGGCTGTTAGGGATTCATTAAGTTAGGGATGTTTCTTCCAGGAATTCTCTTGCTATTTGTCTATGGATTTCTTCTTTGTGTCTTTTTCTGGTATCCTGATTATTCAAATGTTGTTCTTCTTCATCACAGCATTCGTTGTTCTCAGATTTTATTCAACTTCTTTGATTATCCTGCTTGACTCTCTTTGGAATTGCTGATACATTTCTCTGCCTCTTCTCATCTGTTCGTGGGGTCACTTACCTTGTTCTTTGATTCTGTTGCCTCATCCCTTAACTATTGTATCTCACTTTGTTATGTGAATTCAATATTTTCTATTGTTTCATCTTCCCCCCCACCTGAATTGATACTCTCAATATCATGTATGTCTCTAAAGAGGATCCTGAGTATTTTTTCTGTGGTGGTTCAACATCTGCTCCTTCTAAGAGCAAACGTTAAGAGCAAATGTTAAGTTCAGCTTTTCCTCCAACAATGCATTTTGTTTCTCTTGCTCTTTTGTAGAGGTTGTTACTGTAGGTAATTGTCTGGGTGGTGTTTGGCTGGAGTTGTTTGCCATTGTCCTGGGAGTGAGGAGCCCTGAGTTATCAATCGGGTATGCTAATCAGAATGATTCTGAAGGTTACATATAGCCAGCAGTGCTGCAGCATTGGGCTTCTTCTCTATCATGTTAAGGGTTTACTCTCTCCATAGACAGCAGAGATTACCTATCTAGAGGACAGATTGGGTGGCCCACTCAGGCAGTGTGGCTGTGGGAGCTGTGGGCAGGTTTGTCGGCATTGTGCAGTTTGATCACACAGGAACGCGTGGGGGCAGTGCCTGCAGCAATGTGTAGCTCTACTAAGGGCCAGTAGGGTTGCCAGTGGTGGCTGGGAGTGCCCCAGAGACCAGGTGGGGCCCATAATGGCACAAACCAACTGTAGCATTGGTTTTCCATGCTTGGACAGCCCAGGCACCAGGCCACAAGTTGCTGGAGATCTTGAGTGCCTACAATTGGGCCATGTTGGGATAGCATTGTGGGGACGTTGGAGCAAAAGTATGAGGTGCTGCAAAGGGTCATTATAGGTCTTAGACACTTCCACACCCTACCCCACCCCCATCTTATCCTCCCAGTCCCCAAGCTCAACAATTGCCACAGTGCTCCAATGCAGCCCTGTTACTTTAGTGCCTTCTTGTCAGAACTGATCTTGACTTCTAATTCCTATTATGATTTTTCTGTCTCACTTTAGATTTAAATTGCTCTGCTTTGTCATAGTCTACTAAGAGAAAACATTTTGGATCTTTCATGTCTACTACCATAGACCTTTAATGATATAAATTGTCCTCTAAGTGCTGTTTTCTGTATCTACATATATCAACTGTAATTTAGTTGAACATATTTTAAAATTTCTATTGTGGCTTCTTTTTAAATTCCTGTGTTACTTAGAAATATGTTGTGTTACATCTACCATAAAATAGCACTATATTGCTTTACTTGTAATTCACATGTAATTTAACTATCTCATGAAATATTTCATTATTCTCATGTCTTATAATGTTATGATCCATTACACATATTCAAATACTGTATTCACTTGAAACATTGCTGTTGTTAAACAGTTATATTTTACATTGTTTAAGGTAAATACCTTTGAGATGTGACTTTCTGAATTGCTTCTCTACAGAATCTAGGGTGGAAATTGGCCTGCATTACTCAATTCCACAATGAAACCAAGAGGAGTCCCTGATATGCAGTTTTCTTCATCTTAATTTTGAACATTATGAGAATGGATGTGACAAGTTGCAAGATCTCTACCTGTTGGTGCCAAAACTGGGCTTTTAAAATTACTTCTAAACCAATTTTGTCTTCTTGATTCTCTATGGGATTTATTCAGCTGATAGTGGCCATTAGCGGAAATTATTATGGTACTTTCTTCTAGGTTTTCTTCTCAGATTTTCATATGGTTTTTCAATGTCAGGATGAATTATTTTCATTTGTTTTAAATGTGTCATTTAATTTTACCATTTCCTTTCTTTCTACGTTAGGCCCCAGCTTGCAATTATGAATCACAGGTTCGCATCATGGCAATTGATCAATTTGCTCTATCCTTTTTCATCACTAATGTGATATTTGGACCCTGACTTATAAGGACAAATGAGGATAGATATATTATGGGCTTCTAGAAAATATTTGGCCAGAGGCAAGTGTATCATTCATAAGTGGTGCAATGGTGTTATTGACTCAGCTCTAAGTAAAATTATTTCTGAGGTTTCTTTGACTAACTTTATGGTAAATGCCAATTCTTGGATTCCTGTGCATTTGCCTACTTATTATTTGTCTTTTACTTTATTGTAATGTTTTCATATGTATTAAACTATATAAGTGAAAAATATTTCCATTATCATCCTTTCTAAGCAAGACACTTTCTTTGATACTTTAACTCAATGCTTTGATACTTTAGCCTAAGTTTGATAAATTATTATATGAAAAAGAAAATAACAGATGTGCTTTATACAATTGATGTATGTATATGTATGGATTGTGATAAGAGTTGTTTGAGCCCCTAATAAAATGTTAAAAAAAGAGAAAATAACTTTAAGCAGGGTTTTTGGGCTGAATTGTTTGGGTGACTGAAACATATTAATGTACTTATATTGAACTTTAATTTAAAAAGAGACAAAGATTAATAGAAAACTCATGAACATACACAATTTTGCCTAAACTGTAATAAAAATAGTGTAAAAAATCATGACTGGTATAGGAAAGAAAATATTATTGCTTAAAACATGATATAAGTCATTTTCAAAATGTGTTCTTTTTAAATATAGCTTGTAATCTTCAGATACGAACATAAAATATATATCTTTTAAAGGAAAAGTAAAGTTTAAAAGTACAATACTACAAAAAATGTAATGGCTGCCAGATATGTTTCATGTAATTCTCAATGAGTAGTAATAATCGTAAATCAATGAAATCAAGACTCATTTGTGGAAGAAATAGAAGCAATGAAAATTCAGGTGATTGATAACCTGACTAGATTTAGTGTCTCTGTGCTATCTTTAAAACATTAATCCTTATGAAAAGTATTATTTAAATGAAGAACTGTCATTCAATTATTTTTTTCATAAGTGTTTATTGAATTTTAAAAGTTATCAAATTATATATTCAAAATAAAACTGGGCCATAATCAATCATAGCAGTGGGGGAAACATGACAATAAACAGGAATTAACTCACACTAAGACTTAATTGAGCTGACTCCAGGGGTTAGATAGACATCTCTACATGAAACACATTAGTGTTAGATTGCAATAGCACTGACAGGGATAAAAGTCTAGGACCCAAAGTTTATTTTTAATAGAAAAAAATTTTGTTATCTGAAATTTTCACAATGAAAAAGGTGAGGCAATCAGAAATATTCGATAGCAACAAATTGAAGTTTTCTAGTATTAGTTTTGTTTCATTACTTTTCCTACCCTGAAAGAATATAATTAATTTGGGATGTTCTTAAATGAGTCATTCTAATACTGATAAATAGGAAGCATGTAAAGGAACTTTACAACTTATGTAGGTTAGCTTGTAAATCGTTTCTAGTGTTATTTGTGAGTATATGAATTATCAAGAAAGTGATTATGTGAATGTATGTGCATAAAGCACGAGGGGAGCATCAAAACACTTTTAGAAAATGAAATTTAAATGGAATGATATTTTCCATAAAAATGATATCCCCTTACTTATTTGTAAATATATGTATAAATATAGATGTTATCTCTCTATCTACTATCTATCAATCAAGTATCACCTTCTTTCCCCTCATTGAGCTTCCTTTTTCTTATGTAAATTTATAAAACAAAACTCACTGCTCTCAGGTCTGTGGTCTCGTAGTGACTCTATAGGTCAAGGTTAGAATTGCCCCTGTGAGTTCTGGAGACTGCAACTTTTTATAGTAGTAGAAGGACCAGTCTTTTACCAGAGTGGCTGGTGGTTTTGAACTTCTGATCTTTCTATTAGCGGTCCAACTTGTAAACACTAGGGCTTATGTAGACAGGAAAATTTTACTAATGATGTGTGTGTGTGTGTGTGTGTGTGTGTGTGTGTATTTCTTCAGGAATCTGAGAGAAATTCAAGACAGATTAAGAAGAGGATGTGAAACAAGGGCTACCATTGACCTTATGAAATAGATCTTGGCTGAAAGGACAGGATACCAGAAATATGTTTATTTATGTCTGATTGATGATGTAAAAGTATCAGACTGTGTGGATCATAAAGAACTATAGATTCCATTTGGAAGGATATGAATTCCAGAACACAGTCATGTGTTAATGAGGATTCTGTATGCACACAAAGAGGCTTTCATTCTAAAAGACCGAGGGGATACAGCATCATTTTAAATCAAAAGTGTGTGTAAGGATTGTAACCTTTCATCGTACTTACATGCATGCCATTTATGAAATACAATATATGAGTTGTGGACTTGTACAGAATAAAGTCTTAAATGGTTGGATACTATTTACATGAAGAATTGGGGTTGGTGACACAATGGCTGAGCCATGCCTACCAGATTAATACATGTTCTAATGAAGCAAGCAGGGCATTGAAATGATAATATGGTAGTCCTAGGGCACCATCCATTGGGCATTGTCAAGGGAAGAGATTCAAACCAGAGTCCAACATCCACCAGTTCTGGGCCCTTGGTCTAAGGCAGTCATCTGCTTCTCTTCATATGAGGGAGTTTCAGCCTTAAGTCCAGAACTACAGGTGATTCTGCTTGTGGTTGAGGGATTGAATAACCTTGTTATCAGATGGAGAGTATGGTAAAGTCTACTATGGCAGATGTAATTAGCTAAAATATAATATCAATTGATATTATATCCTTTTGGACCCATTTTAAAGTTGTTTCTGGAAATTCCCTTTGATCTTAGGCTAGGGAGCTGAAAAACCTTTCTAATATGGAGAATGCATTGGAAAGTGGATAATTATAGGTGAAATTAGGTTAAATTTAATAACTTATCCTCGAATCTCCTTTTGAGTCATTTCAAATTAGTTCTAGTTTTTAATGTTTTCTGCTTTCTTTTCAATTGAGGTTTCTTTTAAGCTCCTTTACTTAGTTATTTTTCTTAGTTTTTTGTTGTGCTTCCCCCGCCCCCACCGTTTTTAATGATTTTCAATATATGATATACAGGATAGGTAATCTATTGAGACAGTCACTGGATTAATGGCTCCTTGAAGGTATGGGAAGGGAGTTTTGGGGAAAACTAGTAGCTCATAAAAAATAAACGCATAAATGAATAAATTGTTCAAAAATCAATTGTGGTGATCTCAAACTGGTGTGTTGTTGTATAACACTTCTTGATGTAATTAAACTATTGAATTGTATTATATGGTAAGTATATGCCAATGAACTGTTAAATGTTTTAAATAAATGCAATAATACAAACCAAAAAAATTACAGCCCCAGTTAAACCTAAAGAAAAAAATTGCTCTAAATAATGTAGGCATTTTAGAACCTTTCTTTGCAGATGGTCATTTTCCCTTAAATACTACAGATGCATCATCATACTCTTTGTCATAGGTAATTGAAATCAGTGCAGGGTAACATACACTAACAATTGTTTCAGTTCATTCATGATGAACTAAGCAGAATACAGATTTCAAGAAAGGGTAAAAAACATTCTTGTCTTCGAATAATGTATAGGTAGTATCTTGTATTCATATCATGCTATTTATGATTTGGATGGAAATTAGAAATGATATAAGATATACTCCCACTCAATAAGATATCTACAAATTTATGTTGTACATTAAAATTTCTACTGCTTATACTTAATGTAAATATGACAGATAGTTACAAATAGAAAACCCATGAAAGTATAATTAAAAATAAAATTATAAAAGGAATCAGCTGTATTTGTTTCTGAATATTGACATACATATTATACCACCTACATGAATCAGCAGATTTCTCATTTAGAATAAATTCATCCAAGGTTACAGATGTTATTCCTGACTCATTTCCTCTAGGAGGCCTTTCCATATGTGATGTATACCATTTATTTGATCTCTGTTAGGCTTCTCATTCCTTCCTATCATCTCCAGATATGCGCCGGCTCATCCTGAACTTAGCAATTGCTTTCTGATTTGACTGAAAATCTATTTTTTTCTTTCTTATGAAGTTTTCAAACAATAGATAACCTTTGCTTCTTTAACAACCTTATTCATCACTAATATTGTTATTGCTTATAAAAAGTGATACATTCATTTTATGTGACATATCACTTGTAAGTTCAGAGCAACAAAATTGTATCTAAAATGTTAAATGAAGAAGCTATGATGACTACCCAATATTTTGTGTATCATTTCAAAATGTATACAATTTCCTGTAGTATTCTAAAATGGTAAAAACTACTCTAACACATATTTTATTGAAACAAGACAATTTTGGTTTTAATACTCTATAGCAATGACTTGCACATCTAATATGAAATGAAATTTATATTTCCTTGTTGTTCCTCTTTATTTAAGATTTGAGAATTACTCATTCTTTTAAAATCAAATTTCATTCATTCATTGAATTTCATTTATTCATTGAATGGGACCTATTCATTCATCTTTTTTTTTCCATTCAGCAAATATGGATTGAGTGTTTTCTATTAGCCAAGTAGTGTATACTAGAAACTTGGGTTTCAAAAATATTAACAATATAGGTACATTATTTGCCCAGTGAACCATATGGACATTTAAGAAACTGAGTCATTGTACAAATAAAGAATTTAAATGATAACACTTTAGTCAAAAGGAGAAATAAAGAATGAATAGCCTACGAAGCCATATTTTGCTGTGGAATCATGAGTAAATCACTAACAAACTTTCTTTTTAAAATGTACTTATAAGCTGATCGGTGCAGAGTCAGCAATAGGAAGGCAGAGACAAATACTTTTATTAAAGCACTGAGTTAGAAAAATAATTCACAAAGCATTTAATTAAGATCAGCAGAGTCATTTCAATGCATGGCACAAGGTAGAGAGGTAGAGATAAGGGAGGCATGGACCACTTTACTCAGGTATGTTACATCAAATGCATAACACTGGTGTCCATGATAAAGCCAAAACTAATAGTGATGTGATTTAAGCTGGGAGTGTTATAACTCTCTTTGCATGTCTCAGATCAATTAAAGTAAAAGGAAAAAAGTATGAAGGCATTTAAGTGGGTCTTACACACAGATAATAAGAGTGGAGGCCAGTGGAGAAACCTGAGACCCTCTCTTAAGGCCCTAGTCATCAATTGATCTGCACTTGAAAAGGATGTGAGAAGAAAATTGATATAATTCAAGATTATCAAGGAGAAAATTCGGTCAAGTCTAAGTGCCCTAGTGCGGGGGGAATACGTGGGCTATTGGAGATAAAGAAAGCACTCTGTGGAAAACAAAATAGATGACTGGGACCTACTAACAATGAAACCCTGTGTGCATCAAAAGACATCATTAAAAGAATAAAGGAGCACCTATCGACAGGGAAAGAATACTTAGTAATGGAATAAATAACGGACAAAGGGCTCACTAATAAAAGCTTCAGTATTTTACAAGCCTACAACAAGGAATAAACTAATAACCCTCTGATAAGATGGACAAAGGACCTGAACAGATGATTCACAAAGAATAACCCTCGAATGACTAATATCCACATGAGGAAATGCTCCTGTTCACTAGCCATCCAGGAAAACCAAGTTAAAACAATCATAAGATACCATCTAACATCCATAACCATAGCCCAATTAAAAAACCAAACATCTGAAAGCAACAAATGTTGGAGAAGGTGTAGTAAGACCAAAACTCTTATCCACTGCTGGTGGGTTTGTAAATAGGTACAGTCACTGTGGAAGGTTATATGGCAATAAATCAAACAGATGTCAATTAAAATACCTTATGATCCAGCAAGACCATTACTAGGCAAAAGAAACAGACCACAAACAGACATTTGTTCCCCCATTTTCCTCACAGCACAGTTCATGATCACAAGAAGCTGGAGAAGAAAAACCCACTTCTGGAGCATACACACAAGGAAATGCCATGCATCCTTACAAAACAGCAGTGAAGCCATGAAACACCCAAGATATGGAGGGACCTGGAAGATATGCTCAGTGAAGTTTGTCAATCCCAAAGGGACAAATGCTGTTTGAGTTCACTGCTGAAGGATTAAGCAGTAGAACAGGTACAAGTTCAAGCATGTAGGGCATCCAGTCTGCTGGCCCAGGAAGCCAGACTGCTTGCTAGAGAGCTTGACTGGTGCCTGGGAACCATACGCCATTTGCTCTAGGTTAGTATTTTGAGTCACTTGGCCAGAGAATGCCTCACATCAGCTGGGTTCCAATGGTCAAGGGAGGGGCAGGGGATGTGGTCTATAGACTGGCTGCCATGTAAATCTATGGTGAGGTCGCCAGACAGGTAGGCAGCCCTATCAGAGGGATGATGGATAGTGATGGGAAAACAACTCAGGAGAAGGGAAAGGGGGCAAACACATTTGGGAACACAACTGCATGCATGTCTGCTGGTAGGAAAAAAGGGAGGAACGACCTACCTCCATTTTGGGGAAAGACTGACTGAAAATGCTTTTAGGGACCGTAGGAGGGGAGGGCCGTTGGGGGTATGACACATTGATCTGAGCCTCTGGGTACATCCTGGTGACCCATACCGGTGCCGTGGAATGCTGTGAAACACTGAATCCTGGATCTTCAAGATGAACAGCATGCTCCGGTGGCTGCACCCATGACATCAGATGCAGAACCTCCACAGGGGGAACTAGACACCACCTCAGACACACTTGTAACCTGAGTACTTACACTGGAAAATACATGGTGTGTGAGGAAGCAGAAGACAGCTATCCCAAGATTGTTGAACTCTTGGTACAGGATGAATGTGATCTTGCTACATCATTACCCCTATATGCTGTAGTAAGATATGTATTATTTTGGCAAAACTGTGAAGGGAATTCTGTTTTATTTTGTTCATATTAGGGTGGATCTCAGAGGTGTAATGTCATTAGGACTCCCCCTCTTGCAGTTGGTTATATGATTTTGTGTTTTGGAAATGAAACTGAGGACTGATGAACTTATGGGGACAGCAAGTAGAACAAGAGCCTTTTTTTCGGGGGGGTTGGGGAGGGCACAAGGGTGGGTAGGGAACAAAGGGAGACGATGCCAAGGATTCCAGGAAGGAAAAATAATGCTTGGAAACTGGTTGTGGTAGCAATTGTACAATTCTGCTTGATTTAATTAAACTATGGAATGATATGATATATGTATTAACTCTCAAGACTATATTAATATATGTTTAAATGATATTATTTTTATACAGTCACTATTATTATAAAACATTTCTGCCAAATAGTGGGATAGAAACATTGCAGGGACACAACACACAATTTATTTATTGATTTTTTTTCTATATTAATTTTTTCTAGTTTCATAAAATACGGGGTTTTTTTTCTTGGGACACATATTTCAGCCTTGTACTTTATATCTGAAAATTAGCTCCTGAGTTTACATTCAGGATTAAGACCCATTTATTAGCTTGTGACCATGTTTTTAACAGGTGTCATATTTCTGAGTCTCTGGGACTGGTTCTTTGATATTTTTTGAGCTGGGGTGTTCAAATAACCAAGCTTTCAATTCATAGCTATTTAAAGTTTAGTGTCAACTTGGCTGGGGTCAGGATTCTCAGTGCTTTGTCAGTTAAGACACAGTAGTTCCCCATGATGGTCTTGAATGCATGGCCTCCTTCCAATATGAGAAGCTTGCTTTTCTCTGGGTCTGGACCCTGAATTTGATTTGTTGCTCCCAGGTTTTGTGACCCAAGCCAATGCCCTGCCAAGCCCTGGAGTCACCAGTTGCCTGCATCTTACCTGCTGCAATGCATTGAACTGTTTAACACGGCTTTCTTAGACAGTCTTTGTTGTTCCCCAAATGACCAAAATGACAAGAGATACTGATTGGATTATATGAGTCAGCTGTAAACAATTAACATAACAGTGTTAATTGTAATTGCCATTCTACTCAATATAAAATGAGCCGTCTCTGAAGTAGGCGGTAAGGCTTTCTCTACCAGATAAAGAGAAGAGCCTGGAGTGGAACATGTCTTTGGGACCCAGCTATCCCTGTACAGTGAACCTCCCTGATCCAGAGGAGTGGCCGAGGAGTAACAGCTGTAGCCAAACCTGGAGCCCAAACACCACACATGGTGGTGGCCTTTCAGTCCATGGAGCAAGCAAAGCTGAATGCCTTGGGGAAAGCGGCAGATTAATGGTGCGAGTACCCCTGACATGTAATTGGGCGTACTTGCTTTTGCTGACCACGGAAGCTGTGGTACAATGCTTTTGTGAGGGAGCACATGGCTGGGGTGATATAACCTTTTGGCTTGTATTGGCAGACCACAAAAAGAGCTCTGTAACGTTGCAGCAGGGCAGAAGCCAGGCCAAGAATCTGAGGGTCAGAGAATGTCTGCCTGAAGTATGGAAGAGAAGACACCATCCTGACTGAGCAAGTTTGTCCTGAGCATTAGCCACCTGAACTGTAAGCTATTAACTTCCCTAATATACCCATAATCATAAACACCACCTGTGAGTTCTGTGTGGTCATTGCAACGGACTCTTGAATCCAGCTAAAAAGTAGAGCACTATGGGAAACAGAGGAACACACGTGTGAAGTGCTGTTAGAGATAGAAAATATACTGACCTTGAATTCATGAATTCCTGCAGCCCCATGCTGGCAACCCTGCATTCATTTGTCTCTGCAGCAAGTAGTCTATCAACTTCGTGGATTCAGTAGTCCTTGCAGCTAGCTACGCCAGTCAGGAGAAGCCTCCAGCCTAACATCTGACTCAAAGACTTGGAATTTGACCCCTGTTACCACTCTGTGAGGTATTACCTATATGCAAGTCTGTCTACGCACAACACACACACACACACACACACACACACACACACAGGCAAGCTTCCCTTGTTTAATTGCTGAAGATAATCCAACCTAAGAAGTTCACAACAGAGCACCTTAATATGGTGCCACCAGGATCCCTTACTCGTCTATAAACTGCCTTATAATTGATTCTGATATACAAAATTGATTTAAGACAGAATAGAACTTCTCTGAATCTGTACATTTCTCTAGAAGTACAGAGCCTCATCTTTCTCTGACACACTTAGTGGTGCGTTTGGACTATTGATTTGTATTTGGCAGATCAATGTTTAAGCCACTGCCCCAGCTGGTTACCAGCTAACTCAAGTAAATTTGAATCTACTGAAGAATCCTGGTTGACAGAAAAGTATGTGCTTGTATGACATACAAAAGTTGGTGGCATCACTAAGGAAACAGGCTGCTTCTTTAAAGATGATAGCCAGCAAACTTTTAACTGTAACTCATAAATATTCCTATGTCATACATCAAGAATAGAGTCCAAGTCAACAATTCATGTTAGTGTAAATGGTGTAAAGATAATTTGTAGATGGGAACAGCATCTAAAATCACTTGAAGTTAAGTCAATGAAATTTCCTAAATAATATTGGTAGGCCTCATTATTTAGTTGAAAGTCTTACAATAAAATTGAGTTGATGTTGATTTTGGCATCAGTTTCTTCTAGGAGAAATACTGCAGATGATCAATTCGATCGTTGTCAGTTTTGCCAAACCCCATAGTCACTCATTTAATATTCCCAGAAATCATTTTACTTACACACACATGCACACACACACACACACACACACACACACACACACACACACACCCCTAGGTCTATTGATTGTATTTCTGTGAAGAACTCTGATATTACTCAACCCTTCATTCTTTCTCTGAGCCTTACTTATTATCCTTCCAGCTCACTATATTGAGTACAGGCGTCAATGTTCCTTTGAGTTTATGGTGATCTCTAAGTTATTGATCTTTTTCCCCTTTAATTTTATGTCTTTATTGTTCTTCCTTATTCAATTTCCCATTTTAAATTCCATATGGAATCATTCCTTTGAATATATTCTTTTTTTTTCAATTCTGATGCATGGCCACACAGTGGGTCAGGGTATAAGTGCCCCTGAATGTTTCTGATGTTGTCACTCTTTTTTTAAAATCATTTTATTGAGGGCTCATACAACTCTTATCACAATCCATACATACATCAATTGTACAAAGCACATTTGCACAGTCATTGCCTTTGAATATATTCTTAATTTCCTATCCCTCACTTACTGATTCATACTTAGGGAGCTTATCATCTTGGTTAAGTCTAACTTTACTTATTCTACACAAATACGTGCAGTCATTGGGAAGAAAAACACCACAGACAAAAATAGGTCTGATGTTAACCAAACTGTTGGTGGTAGCGATTTCACAGGAGAGAAATGAGGAAACCCAATACTGTAATGACCACAGCCTTGGAAGTAACATGAAGCAATTCCACTCTGTCCTATGGGTCTTTATGCGTTGCACTTGACTCCATGGCAGAGTGATGGTTAAAATTAGTAAATGATCTCTAGCCTGAACTAATCCATTCAATCGCCAAACACTAAAAATAAGCTATTCATTGCTCATGGTGCACTTCTTCCCTTGTTCACAGACTTCACTTATGGCACACATGCCTGGAGTTTGCCTCAATCGCTTCATCCCACTGAGAAATGAATGGTTCACTGCTAAAGGAGTTTAAACCCTCAGCCGATTTGTTACATTGAAGCAACATTTTGGTGCCAGCCGTGTTTTAGATTCTTAGCATCTTCCTTTGCCCTCTTGTGCTATTCAAGCTGCTTTTTAAGGGTCTCTTGAGAATACTCACCAGGGAAGTTACTTCCTGAAGGATCTGTCTTGGTGTATATTTTTATATGTCTTGATAGAGGACACATTGATTACTGTCCTCGTCTATCAGCAACTGCACTCGGATCCTCTGCCTTCCTCCTTTCACTACAGAACACTCTTCGATCTGAAGACACGCTCAGTATCTCTGCAATGAGTAGGCTCTCACTTCAGGGCATATTTCCAACCATTGTTTTCTCTTCTGTATTATTAACAGTTAGTCCCATTCTCAGAAACTTTTAATAACATTTAAAAGTTCTGTGGTTCATCCTATCTTAAAAACTCATTTTGCTTATCACACCCCTGAACCTTTTTTGGCTTGTATCCTTTGCTTGCATTTGCATGAATATTCATAAAACTGTTGTCTGAATCTCCATCTCTTCCTTTACAGCCTCTCTCCAACCCTGTCAGAGCACGGCCTTGGTGCCACTACTCTGCAACACTGACCAGGTTAAACTCACCAAGAGTTAACAAGATGCTAAATCCTACTGTCATGTGCCATTTCTCTAGGGCTGTGCTAGTCTGGATAAGCCAGAGAAACAAAATTTAAAGAGACATTCATATGGGAATACAAAGAGGTTTATATACAACAGCAATTGAATGTTAAGAAAGCATCCCAGCCCAGTTCAGACCAAATCCATCCTCTTCAGATTCACAAAACGCATGCAATGGTGCCGAATGCACGAAGATCACAGGTCAGTGAATGGGAAGTCTCATGGATCCACTGGTGTTGTAAGCATCTTAGCGCTGGCAGGGGTCTCCACACGACTTCTCTGGCTCCAGAGGTCTGGCTCCATCAGCCTCTCTTCAGTGTCTTCTCTACAGGGATCCCTCACAGGGAGTGAGAGTAGAGAGAGTGTGTCTCCCACCTTCAAGGAGGAAATATAGGAGTTTGCAGTATCCTCAGGAGAAGGCCATGACCACACAGAGGCCTCCTTGGCTATATCCTGGTTGAAAAGCTAGACTCCACCCCTTCACTCTGAATCCTCAAATTGACACCAGATTATGTAACTACCACAGTGCCCTATTCAGTTTTGTGTCAACTTGGGTGTCTCAGCATCCTCCCTGGTTTAGTAAACCAAGATATGTCCTAACACACTGAAATTAATGTCTTAACAGAATATGCATTGAGCAGCCCATCAATTGAAAGAAGATTTAAACGGAATGAACTCTTTTCTTTCTTTTAAATACTTTTATTGGGAACTCTTACATGTCTTATCACAATCCATACATTCATCCAGTGTGTCAACCACATCTGCACATATGCTGCCACCATCATTTCAAAACATCTGCTTCCCACTTGAGCTCTGGATATCAGCTCCTCAGTTCTTCCCCTCCCCTCCCCAGCCCACTTTCCCGCATGAGCCCTTGATAAGTTATAGGTTATTGTTTCCGTATCTTACTTCGTTCTCCATCACTCCTCACCCACTTTTCTGTTATTCGTCTCACTGAGAGGGGGTTGCAGATTGATCATTTTGATCAATTCCCCTGTTTCTTCCCCTACCTTCCTCTAATCTTCCTGGTATCTCTAATCTTATTGTTGGAACTGAAGAGTTTATCTATCCTGGATTCCTTGTGTTGTGGACTCTTATCTGTAGCAGTGTGCATGCTCTGGTCTAATCCGAATTGTAAGGTAGAATTGAGGTCATGATAGTGGGGTGAATGAAGCACCAAAGAACTCAAGGAAAGTTGTGTGTTTCATCAATGCTATACTGCACCCTGACTAGCTCATTTCTTCTCTTTTACCCCTCTTTGATAGGATGTACAATTGTCTACAGATTGGCATTAGGTCTCCATCAATGCCTCCCCCCATTCACATTGGGTATGATTTTGTTCTGGGTCTCAGATGCCAGATACTTGATCCCATCAACACTCATGATCACACAGGCTTGTGTGCTTCTTCCATGTGGGATTTGTTTCTTCTCAGATAGATGACCACTTGTTTATCTTCAAGCTTTTAAGACCCCAAATGCTATATCTTTTGATAGCCAGACACCATAAGCCTTCTTCACCACATTTGCTTATTCACCATTTTTTCTTCAGTGAAAGGTAAGCATTACAGAATGCTGGATTGTTAGAACAAAGTGTTCTTGTGTTGAGAGAGTAATTAAGTTGAGGCCCAGTGTCCATCTGCAACTGGAGGAAATAATGCTAAGTGAAGTAAGTCAAACACAAAAGGACAAATACAACATGAGTCCACTGAGGTAAGCTTTATAAAGAAAAAAAAACAGAGCATAGGGGAAAAGGTTCTCTCTCTCTCTCTCTCTCTCTCTCTCTCTCTCTCTACATATATATACATACCTAGGATGAGGTCCAGCAACTGTGGCAGGGGCCAAACCCAATCCAGGAATATATATGGCAGCCAAATAAATAAGAGGGGCAAGGAAAGAAAAATAAAAAGACATGGGTAGTAGGGGAGCAGAGCACTAATCCATGCAAGGGGAGTGTATTGTTTATATCTCCACAGGAGAGGGAGAGAGACCAGACTTCCACTGGATGCACCAAGACGTGAATACAACATATCAGCATGTACCAGGGAACAAATAGAAAGTCTTTGGGGCCAACCCCAATCCCAATATGTGGCCCACCACTCCATCCCCCTCAGAATACACTTCAGAGGACAGCACTGGAGCTGCAGCTTGGGGAAAGGGGCACGTCAGATTAGAGCACACAGGAGAAACAAAAAGGGATGGAGAGGGAAGAGAGGACTCCTGGCCCACCAGGAGGACAAAGTTTAGCTATGCCCACATAGAGGCCCATTAACAGACTAGACGCAATCCTTTCACTCTTCATCCTCAAATTGACAAACAATTCTATAACTACCACAACCTTCTTTCTTATTCTTTCACTCTCTGATTAAAAAATATTAGTTAATATTGACTGACATTAGATATTAACATTGCAGCTTGTTTCTATTTTCTTTTCACTAATTATACTAATTTTAATATCGTAGTGATGTATAAAAATGCAAAACCTCCCAGTCCATATTCTAACTTAATATTTCTGCCATTCCATTTTTCTGAAGAGAAATCTCTAAACCCAGAAGTAATATATGGATATCACCTCTCACTCAAGATTTTATTTAGCTTTAGACCTCAGAAAGCAGACAATTGTTCCATTTTTCATTCACAGTTGTCACTGCTCTAGATTCAGGCAGCTTCCATCATCCAGCCAAAAAGAACAGAGAAAAGAACCTGGATGGCAGAAGCGAGCCCTCTGAGTTTATTTAAATGGATAAAATCTCAATCACACCCCCTCTCACCCCATCACACACACAGAAGACACCAACTGGGTCTTCTATTTGATTACTTTAGACTAGAGTTAAGTTATTTGGCTAGTCACAATTACAAAGACATCTGAGGAATTGAAGTTATAAACATCACTGCAAAAACATAAACAAGGTGTGTATGTGTGCACATGTTTTCATGTAAAAGAAAGAGACAATAAATATCAGGGAGCTTCCACCTGTGTCAATATACTTCTTTCAAGACGTATGGGTTGTTTTGGATTAATGTGTAGACTACAATTATTATCATATAAACCATTTAAGAAGATAATCATTTTGCTGAAAACTGCACGAAAGTAATACAAACTTTCAAGCTATTTATGAAATATTAGGAACGTGCTAATACTGTGAACAGCAATATATGTTTTAATAACTTAATAATTTTGATAATAACTCAAATTTACATTCAATAATAAAAGAATAAATTAATGATTAAATATTTCCATACTTATAACAGACAAGAACTCTCTTTAGGTTGGCATCTAATTTATAATTAGTCATTTTAGAATCTATTTGCGTGTAGTTAAATATGTGAAAGTAAAACACCAATGCCTTGTTATTGCTATGGGTGAAGGGGTAAGAATTCTGCTTAAAAGTCACTCTAAAATAACCTGTAATGATAAACTTGTAGCAACGGGCAATACAATGAACACCTACCCAAACATGTACCACTGATGGAATTTGCCATCAAATCATGAAATGTATTAAAAGAAAACCTTAATACAAGGAAGGTATATAAGTATTAATGCAGTTATATAAGAGGGAATGAAATGAAGGCAATAATACTTAACAAGTAAATACTACCTGTTTGTTAAGTATTAGAATTAAATTGAAATATATATTTAATTTTCTCATCTTTTAATTTTATTTTTCAAGGATGAATGTATTTTAACTGTAGCTATGGCACTAGAATTAAAAAGAAAATATATCTGTAGGTTACATAGTTTATTTGCAATTTTCTAACATTGTCTAACCTTTATTTTTTGACCATGCGCTACCTTAATCCATGACCCCTGGGAAAGAATGTTATGATTTTTTTTTTACAAACAATGGAGGTGTAAACGTCAGATTGTCTAACGAAAGACAGAAATTTACTATAGGAAATTGATAATTTTACATATCATTGCATAGAATTGTATTTCAAAATAGTTTGAAAAACAAACCAAATATATTTTTTCTGTATGAAGCAATGAAGGATATAGCCATAGAGATTATGGTGGGAAAAGCCTGAAAATGATTCTCTCCCCCAGCGAATCTAGGCTCTGTCATAGCTGCTTTGGATTCTCATTTACTACCAAGCTGACTGCCTCAACTTGTGAAGTCATCATTTTTCAGATTGGATTTTTATTGACAACCCAACCTGACCTCTCTTTTACCTATATGATGTCCCTCTGCTGCCCTCATCTGGTAAACACTAATTCTTCCTCTTTCTCTCTTAAGATTTACTCTTGGGAAAAAGAAATAGTACACATTTTGAACAGTTCTGTATGGGCATTGTATAAGCACATTCTGAGTCTTCAAAATCACTTACTGTACATTATTTCCAGTAATCCCTATGAGAAGCATATTTATAGGCCGTACACTAGTCAAAATTACACCCTCCATTCCTGTCCTATGAACACAACACCGAACTACTGCAGTTGCCAGTGTGGTGGAAGACTACCATTTGTCTGTCAGTTTGTCATACTGTGTTCACTTTCCTATGTTGGAAGCCGGGTCACTGGTATTTCAAACACTAGCAGGATATGCCACGTAAATGGATTTTAGTGGAGCTTGCAGAGTAAGAAAAGACTACACAGAAAGAATAGACTGTGTACTTCTGAGAGAGCAGCCACTGAAAAAATTACACATAGCAGTGGAACGCTGATAGATATAGTGTCTAAGGATAAGCCTCTCTGTTTTGTAAGGCACTGGGCATAGGTGTGGGGAAGAGCTACATTCTTAAAGGGGTCCAGCATAATGATGTGGATGGAGTCAAGACCTTGGGACCTTCATTTGTTCATGGAGCATGACTCAAAACTAGAAGTAACAGCTGCGCACATCCATTAATAATCAGAACACAGAGTGTAAGAAGTATACCTCTAGGAAAACTGGAAGTTTTCAAAAATGAAGTTAGTGCAATAAGATGACTCTCCTGGGCATTAGTGACCTGAAAGGGACCAGCAATGGCCATTTTTAATCAGACAACCATATGGTTTGCTAAGCCATGATTGATAAATTCAAGAGGATTGACTTCACAATCAGCCTCAAATACAAAGGAAAAGAATATTTCAAGATCTATCTTGAAGTTCAATGATATCTGTGATTGGATTTTATCTACATGCATCCAAAGAAATCCAGTTAATGTAGCTATTGTTCATATTTATATATCTATTAGTAAACTCGTGATGAAGTAATCTATTCTCATAAAATGTTTTACCATGTAGGAAACCCATAGTGGCAGTTCTGTTCTGTTCAATTGGGTCTCTATGAAATAGGACAGGTTCCATTTCCATGGCATTTTTAAAACCAAGTCTATGAGCCTGAAATTGATCTACATACAGTCAATGTGCATTGATAATTATTGGTGAATGGAATGTGAAAGTTGGAGACTGTGTTAGTCTGGGTACTTTAGAGAAACAAATCCAGAGAAACTCATGTATAAGAGAGAGGTTTATATAAAGGTTAAGTGCACATCAAGAAAACATCCCAGTGCTGCCCAAGCCCACAAGTCCAACATTAACCCATTAACCCATATGTCCAACACCAATCGCCAAAGTCCTCCTCCATCTCACCAAACAGACGCAATGATGCCCACTGCAGTAGGAAAGCTGAGTCAGTGAATGTGTAAACAAACAGAGTTGGCAAGGTCTCCATAGGGGTGCTCCAGTACACAGGGCTGCGCTGGGTAGGTCCATGTGGCTTCTCCTCTGAGATGTCTTGCAGGAAGTGAGCCTTGCCAACTAAAGGAGGGCACTGGCTAAGGCAGCTGCACCCTGGTGTGACCATCACAAAGCAAGAAACCCAAGAACCAGAAAGGCGAGATTCACTGAGATATTTATCCCTCTGCCCTTCAATTAACCCCACATGTGTTTATCGGCCAGGTTGGCACAATAAACTAACTAACTTAGAGATCACGCATAGAATTTTGAATGACAACTCATTCAATAAAAAATCATTTTTTCAACAAAATAAACAGTGACTGTACACATGGATCTCATCAGACAGAATAAACAGGAATCAAATTAACTACATCTGTGGGAAAATTATGAAGAAGCTCAATATTTGCAGCCAAAACAAAGTCAGGAGCCAACTGTGGAATCTACCAATAATTGTGCATCTGTAAGCCCTGGTTTCAGTGTTCCTCTGTTCTGGTCCTACTACTGCCTCTTGACTTGTGCTCAGGTTATGTTGCATTGTGCTCTGAAATTCCCATTCTTCTCAAACAATCCATAGTGTCAAATAAACACAGTCGGATGCTTTTGAATAGTTAAAGAAAATATCAACACACACAAGGAAATATTTTCTGGTGTTCTCTGCTTTCAGAGAATCCTCTGACATCAACAATTATGCTCTTTATTCAAAGTCCTCTTCTGAATCCAGACTTAAACTCTGAAAATTTCCCATCAATATATTGCTGCAACCTTTGTTGGATGACCTTCAGAAAATTGTACTTGCATGTGTTATTAATTATATCGGACTGTAATTTGTGCATTCTGTTGGATCCCTTTTCTTTGGAATGGATACAGACATGGATCTCTTCCAGTCATTTGGCCAACATACTGCCCTCCAAATTTCCTGCCACAGAGCAGGAAGTGCTTCCAAGCTCCATAAGTTTTCTGAAGCATTTCAATTGGTAATCCATCCCTAGAGGCTTGATTTTAATGTTTAAGTACAGCGTGAACTTCTTCTATCAGTGCCATTGGTTCTTGCTCATGGTACCTCTTGAAATGATTGAATGTGGACTTATTCTTTTAGTAAAGGGACTTTGTATTCTTTACTGTTCTTTTGATGATTTTTCCTTTGCTTATAGAATCTTTCAGTATTGTAATTTGAGGCTTGGATTTTTTTTCCCTTAGTACTTTCAATTTAAGACACGCTGAGCACATTCTTCCTTTTGGTTTTCTAACCCGAGTTGCCCGTTGAAATTTTCTGTTTTGCTCTACTAGTTCATCATTCCTTCTATTTTCCCTAGCAATGATAAAGATAAAGTTTCAAAGTGTCTTCCTTTATCCTCTTTGATAACTTTTAATGGCTTTTTGAATTCTTCATGTATGATGTTGTTGATATCCCACAGCTCATCAGACCATTAGAAGAGATTAGTGAACAGCATGTGATTGATATCAATGCTGATGTCAGATGGATCATGGCTGAAAACATAGAAATCCAGATTTTTTGTGGTTTTTGACTATGCAAAATCAGCGGACTGGGTGGATCATAACAAACTGTGGGTAATCTTTAGAAGAATGGCAATTCCAGAACCCTGCAATGTTCCCATGCAGAACCTATACACGGACCAAGAGGTAGTTGAATGAACAGAATAAATGCATCAGGAAAGGTCTGTAGCACATTAGTGATTTAATCTGTATGCTGAGCAAATAATACGAAAATTTGGACTATGTGAAGAAGAATGTAGCATCAGGATTGGAGGAACCTGTGATATGCAATTGTCCCAAATCGGCGTGTTGAAAACAAAGAGGACTTGAACCATCTGCTAGTGAATGTCAAGGATGGGATTGCAACAAAATGTCTGATGGAAAAGAAAAATGCTCATGCTTGGATCAATAGATAGTATAATGCTGATTGGAAAAAAAGATGGAATTGTCAAGGATTTCATCCTATGTAGGATCCATAATGAAATCTCATGGAAGCTCACTCATTGCCATCGAGTCAGTGTCAGCACATCGTGATGCAATAGGACAGAATATAACTGTTCCTGTGAGTTTCTGAGACTGTAATCCTGTACAGGAGTAGAAAGCCCCATATTTCTCCTTCAGAGCAGCTAGTGGTTTTGAACTTCTGACCTACTGGATTGAAGCACAAACTGTAATCATTATGCCACCAAAGCTTCTTTCTCACTGAAGCTACTACTACTATTCACTTCAGATGAATCAATTCTGACTCCCAGTGACCCTATAAGATGGGGTAGAACTGCCCCCATGAGTTTCACAGACTTTGTGGGAGTAGAAAGTCTCAAAGCAGCAGTCATGAAATCAAATTATTTCATTGGGCTATTTACTGCAGCAAAATTATTTGAACTATCGAGGAGCAAAAGTAATCACTTTGAGGAAGAACGAAGTTGAATCTGATCAAACACATGGTGTTTTAAATTGTTTCATATATGTGTGATATTTGGATAATGGATAAGGAAAGCCAAAGAAGAAATGATGCATCTGAATTATAATGTCGAAGATTACCGAAAGGACCTGGATTGTGCAGAGAACAAACAGGCCCATATTGGAACAAGTATATCCCAAATGCTCCTTAGAAATTTGGAGGGAGAGACTTCCTCTCATCTACTTTCGATATCTGACCAGGCGAGAAAAGTCCACAGTAAAAGATACCATGCTTGGAAAGAAGTCCAGCAAAGATGGGAAAACGTCTATGACAGTCTGGGTAGACTAGAGAAACAAATCTGCAGACACTCATTGGGTATAGGAAAGCGCTTTATATACAACAGCAATTTAATATTGAGAAAACATCCCAGCCAAGTCCAGATCAGGTCCTCTGTCTGATATTAGCCCATATGTCCAATACCAATCTATATAGTCCTCTTCAGACTCATGAAGCACATGAAATGATGCTGAATGCAGGAAGATCACGGGCCAGTGGGTGGGAAGCCTTGTGGATCCATTGGCATTGTAAGAATCTCAGTGCTGGCAGGGGTCTTATGTGACTTCTCTGGCTTGGAACACTAGCATAGCTCCATGTGTATTCTCAGCAGGGATGTCTCACAGGGAGTCAGTGAAAAGAGAAAGCATCTCCTGTCTCCAAGGAGGAAATTTAGGAGTTCCCTAATCCTCAGGAGAACTGGCTATATCCTGAGTAATGAGCTAGACTCCACCCCTACATCCTTAATCCTCGAATGGACAACAGATTATGTAACTACCACAGCATCTGAGGAGATGGATGAACATAGAGGCCACAGAAGGGCTTAAACATGATATCTGTGAGGGCGGCAGCACAGGCCAAACACATGGTTTTCTGTTTCCCAGGGATCACTCTGATTTGACATGGACTGGAAGGCACCTAATAATAGCAGAAATAATAGTGGAAGAAATCACTTTGATCTCAATCATGTTTTCAAGTTAGTCTGGGTTGATTAGAGAAATAAATTCAGAGACATATTCGTATGTGTATAAGAAAGAGCTTTATATACAAAAGCAATTGTGTATAAGAAAGAGCTTTATATACAAGAGCAACTAAATATTGTGAAAACAACCCAGTACAGTCCAGATCAAGTCCATAAATCTGATATTAGCCCATATGCCCAATACCAGTCTATAAAATCCTCTTCAGACTCATGAGATACATGAAATGATGCTGAATACAGGAAGATCACGGGCCAGTGTGTAGAGAGTCTTGTGGATCCAGTGGTGGTAGAAGTGTCTCTGTGCTGGCAGGGGTCTCCACGTGGCTCCTGGCTCCCACAGCTCTGCCTGCATCACTGTAGCTACATGTGGCTTGGCCTCAGGAACGTCTCCCAGGGAGTAAGTGTCCCACCTCCAGTGAGCTGTGTCTCTTCTTAGTGGCTCCAAATGAGGTCATCAAGCTCTGACCTGATTGACAGGCTAAACTCCACCCCTTCACTCTTAAGTAACAAATGGACAGATTATGTAACTGCCACACTTTCTCCTGTCACATGGAAAAGAACAGAAATTTCAGAATGATGTGTAACTTAAGGACTTCTCATTATCTAATTAAACCTACAGAGACACCTCTGCCAGAGAGTCAACATGAATTACAGAAGTCCATAAAGGGTTTCTGAGGCTAAACTCCTCACAGATGTGCAAAGCTTGTGACAAAATCTGGGATGCTAGACTATTCAGCTCAGTTAATCCTTTTTCCTGATAGATTGATTATTTTGATGTATTACTTTATGGTCAACTTTTTTATAATAATTCCTGATGGACCTGATCTGGACTGGGCTGGGATGCTTTCTCAGTATTAAATTGCTCTTGTATATAAAGCTCTTTCCTATACATAGTGAGTGTTTATAGATTTGTTTCTCTAGTCTACCCAGACTTAAATTCCAATGCACACAGTAAACATACTACAAGCCACTTTATTTTGCCATACTTCTATTACCTTAGCCCTTTAAATATTAACATCAAATACATTCCTTGAAATGAAAACTCAAATTCACAGCCATTCAGTTAATTGTGACTCACTCTGGCCCCACAGGCTAGAGTAAGCCTGGCCCTGTGGGTTCTGAGACTATAAATCTTTATAGGAGTAGAAAACTCCATCTCTCTTCCTCAGAGCAGCTGGTGGTTTCAAAGTGCTGACCTTGCAGTTAGCAGCCCAAATTTATAATCCTCTTTGCCTTCAGGATTTCCTAACCCATTCCTCAGAAGGGTAGTATTTTAATCTTTGTGATTGCAATAATCAAAATGAAAATTTTCTAACGTTTCTGTTTTGAAAATGCAGAGTTAGTTATTAGTATCACTTGAATGGAAAATTATACATATATAATTTTACATATATATGTATATATAAATCTTATATTTACTAGTTCAAAAAGAATCCCAAACCAGACTTACTGCCACCAATTTGATATGACTCATATTAAGCGAGTCATGGTGGCTGAAGCCACCCTGGTCATTGAGAGATTGGCAGAGTTACCCTGGTGGCTGAATGATTATGCATTGGGCTGCTATTCAGAAGGTAATCAGAGGGGAACCACCACCAACTGCTCTGCAGGAAAGAGATGAGACTCTGTACTCCTGTAGAGTTAGTCTTAGACACTCATAGGTGCGGCTCTACCTGTTCCTATGGAGTGGCTATGAGTCAGAATAGACTTGATGGCCTGGAGCCTTACTACCTGACACATTATTGAAACTAAGTGGAGTGATGCCATGCAATGACATGATTAGCATCTCAGATTGCTAAGGGGACAGTTATGTTTAGGGGGGTCATGTAGATCAAAACAAAATAACTCTTTTCATTTATATGAGACAAGCTTTTCTCATATATGTCATCAACCAGGTTTTTTTTTGCTTTATCAGATATGCAAAGGTTTAGCACCTTCGATTTTTATATCTTACCCTACTTAGAATGAATTTATTCTTCCAGCTTACACTTTAATAAAATCATCTGGTTTCCAGCAATACATTTGATATAGGATGAGAAATAAGCCCTCCTTGAATTTCTTAAAAGCAATGGAGTGCAATATAGGAATATTCTTCAAAAGCTTTTCTAATTTCATTGTAGTATTCAGCTGAAGCTACTTACAAAGAGCAAGGAAAATAACCCAAGTACAGTTACTTCCTGTTAGATCCCTAATGGTCGCAGGAATCTACAATTCTAATGTAGCTCCCCTGGATGGCAGTGGCAGTAAATTGAAAGAGAAGTGCAGCAAAGATTTCCCCTGGTGTGGAAGTGGGAGAAATTGAAGCCAACGGTGAACTAATAGTGAAAATATATGAATTGAAAAGAGAGCAGAGAAGGATTATAATCAGATGAAATACCCGATTTCAGAGAAGACTGGAAGTTGAAAGGGCGGTAGTGGTAAAATAGAGCAGTGTGAGCAGAGCTGTGACGGAAAAGGAGAGACAGTATCTAACATGGATGAGGACCTAAACTGGAAGCACCATGCAAAGTAGGCTAGAAGCAAATGCACAGACGTGAGGTGCAGGAGCATTAAAAGAAAAGACAGCGCAGTAAGTCAGGTTTAAAGTGCTAATATGGAGTATTGATCAGGCTAGGCTAAAGGGCAAAGGAAAGATGCATTTTGGAGTGTTCAGGTCGCATGGTTGCCAGTCCTATCTCCCTTCTTTAAAACTTGCTATATTACAGCTGTCCCAGAATGAAATGTGTCCTAATAATATTTGGAAACTACATAATGTCAATAAATATTGTGTATTATTGTTTAGTTCCTTTCTCTTCTATTTTTTCTCTCTTTTCTTTTTGGCTTTCCTTCTCCCCTGCCCTATTCTTTATCTTCACCTTCTTTACTTTTTATTTGACGCTTCCTGTATCCTTATTTTCCGGCTTCAGCTGCTATTTGAACTCCGAATTGGCTCTATTGTCCAGGAGTTATCTTCCCAGCAGCTCCTTCAATGGCAGATCTTGCCCAAAGAAACGAACTGAGACAGAATTCCAGCCTCTAAAACTTACTCCCTTAAGTGCATATATAGGATGTTTTTATTACATATCGAGATTACTTCTAAATTTTGAGATCTCAAAAATTAAAAAAAAATTCTTCGTTTTTTCAATTGTATCATTTTTACTCTTTTGAATTTGCTTCATTTTAATAAATATTTTACTTTTCAAAATTTTCCTTATGCCAGTGTTTCTAAAAGTTTCCCTCCCTTCTGCCATTAAGGGCAGAGGTAATAAAGTGCATAATATAACTGGCCCCAAAGAAGGAAACATTTATTTGAAGACATGAATTTTTATATCATAGTATGTAGTCCATATAGATACAAATTTAGTAATGTATACAGGTTTTTAATATTAGGGAAAGATAAAATCATTATTTTTTATTGGTTAATGTGTGAGATTAAGGAAAGCTACCAACTTAAAAACATAGACCCATTTTAAAAACTTGACGTTGTATGATCAATCCAACACAGAGTTTATTTCCATTCTTTATCTTCTTGTCACAGTATTTGGAGAACCCTAATCCATAAAATTCTGTGGTTATCTATTTCAATGTTATTTTTCACAGATTCAGGGTTATAACAGCCACACAAATCTCATAAGACTGTCAAGGATGGGATATCATGAAAATTAGTCAGGATATTGAGGACAGGAATCTCATAATGAACCTTTTTGGTAGAAGGTCAAATCATTTTTCAAATGGCAGACTGATGGTGTAGTTGAATCATTAGTCTTTCTAGTCTTTTAGAACAATATTTGTCAAATTATATTTTAAGTACAGAAAGATGACTGATGATGACCTTATTTTAACCACCAGTGTACATGTAATTAACTGTCTGTAGTGATCCATACTACCTAAGATCTATTTTTCCTTTAATTCTTAACCTCTGTTTCTATATATTCATGATATAGTAAAGACATTGTAAAATGTTGTTGTTTCACAGTGTTTTACCCTGAAAATAATTTAGAATTAGCTGAGTTTATGAGCTGTTCAAAATTAGTTGCCTACAGAGTAATTCATTTAATATTCTAATGATTAATTATCTATGATGTAAGACATGCAATACTTTATGATTTTTAACAAATTGTGCTATTTTCTATCACACGTGAATTGAATTGAATAGGCTCAACTGGACACTTCTTATTTGGGTTCAGGGTGGGTTCTGTGCTGGACTGCTAACTGCGAGTTTAGCAGTTAAAAATGACCAGCAACTCTGTGGGAAAAAGCAAAGACTTTCTACTTCCTTAAAAAGTTACAGTCTCAGAAACCACAGAGGCAGTTCTGCCCTGTCCTGTCGGTTCACTATGAGTAAGAATTGGCTCTGGGGCAGTGAGCTTGAGCTTGGAGTCTGTCACAGTTAAGACAGTGTTTGGGGACTCTGGCCCTCCTTTGTGAGCTCAAATGACCAAGTTGACAAAGTCATATGTCTGGCACTTGATGGTGATTATTGCCTGAGATTTGATTTAGACCGTGCAAGTGAAGAACCTCCAAAAGAGCTTCCTATTTGACTTACGTTTCCCAATGGGGAGAGTATACCAAAAGCAAGTATTCCCACATGCTCGAGTGGAATTATGGAATCTTAGCTTTGGAAATAGAACAACATCCTATTGCCAATAGTTCCAAAGACCCAGCCAGACACAATGGGATGATGAAACAAACTCCACTAGTTAACAGTCACAGGTCCCATTGCAAAAGAAGATGCACAGAGATTTTGTGGAAGTTCCCTTCGCAAACTAAGCAGTCTTCCCTATAAGCTCAACAACTAGCATCCTGCCAACATGCAGTATTAGGCTCCTTCTGTCCGCAAATAAAATTCTCATCTACCGTCACCTCAAATCCAGGCACCAATTCAAAGTCCAGGTAATAATCACCTAAGCCATGTCAAGGAGCTGACCATCTTCCATGAGAGCAACTCCAAAAATCTCTCTCAGCCTCAAAATCTGAACTCAAAATGGAGAAGTTATCTGTTTCCAGACAATCAACAAATAATACATAAAATGTGTAAACTCATTTAAAAACCAGAAGAATGGGAAGTAGAAAGCCACTAATTCTGAAATTCAGTCGGTTACATGTACTCTTTGATGAAGGCCCAGGATGTGCCCCAGTGTGGCTTCCTGACTGTTCTCCACTGTAAACCCATGATTCCTGATGGCTGATCTTTGAAAGCACCTGTGAAGGAGACCTGGAGGCAGAGTGGCTGTGAGCTGGGTATCTAACTGACTGTACGATCGGCAGCTAAAACCCACCAAGGGCTCCTGGAGAAAGATGGAGCTTCCTACTCCTGTAGAGTCACAGTCTTGGGAACGAGTGTAATTCTACCTTGTCCTACAGGATCTATGAGTTGGAATGAGTCAGAATTGATTTGATGGCAGTGAGAGTTTTTTTTTTGTCTTGTTTTGTATCCTACTTTGAGTTCATTTCCAATCTCATACATACGAATCTCTAGGGCATGAGCCCAGGGATCTGCAGTTTTACCAGTTCCTAAGTGACTCTAATGACCAGCCAAGTTTGGGAACCTAGACTTTAAACCCTGGAAATTGATTTAGACTCTAAGTAATTCTTCATTTTCATATGAAATGACTTTGAATTATATCTAAATGGATTTCCAAGCATGACTTCTACTTATGGATGACTAGAGTCCAGGGAACCAACCCTTTTCTTTCAGACATTTATACTACTTTGTTCTACTCTCATGGTGCTGCCCAAGTTCAATGCAAGGTCTCCGTTGTTGGGAGTAGGGTTATCATTGCCTAGCAAAGTTCATTCCATTGGATAAGACTTCACCGTCATCTCTCTTTGAAAAACCTGTGTTTGATTTGGACCAGGAGTCAAGGTGACTTAGGACAATACCCTTAGAGCGGGATATCTATTTGATTTATGAGAGCATGTCTAAGAGTCATCGTCTTGTGGAACGTATGTATCTTTTAACCAACCTCAATAGTTAGCAGACTGTGTCTCATGGGCCAAATCTGGCCCCCCTTTGTCTGTAGGTAAATTTTTATTAGGTTCACAGGCACACGCATTTATTCATATTCTTTGTCATATTCTTTGTCTGCTTTCGCTCGACAATAAACTAGAAACCTCCAAACTCACTGCCAGGCAGTCAATTCTGTTTGAGCAGAGATCCTACAGTCTACATAGCCTAGTTAGAGTTGTTGTTGTTGTTGTATTAGTGTTGTTGTTGTTGTATTAGTTCATGTGGTTGTTTTGTTAGGTTTGGGAATGGTTTTCTCTGATTCTTGCTACTCTTCACTAAATGAATTCAGGCAGCAGCAGCTCTACTATAACTCCAAATAAACTTTTATGAGTGAAAAGGAAGTTTCGTACAATTTCAGATAGTGCACACTAGTTCTGGAATGTGTGTAGGGCTACACAGGGAGCCAAATCAGAGTTCATGGCCAAAACATAGGTTGCTTTCAGGGAGAGTGGAAAGCCACATGGAACTGCCTGCAAAGGAGGGGCTGAGGAATAAAAAGAGAGACCGCTGGGACCCTCTCCTGCTTTTATCCCTTCCCACCCCTTCTTGGAGCATGTGGTTGAGGGGATCTGTGGATTTTTAATGGGTGCATGTAAAGTGCGTGTGATGTGGTGTTGCTCACTTCTAGTGTGCATGCCCACGTTGCCCTTAATTTGCATTTGTGCAAACTTTGAGTCCTTTAACCAAAAGTGTCTAATCCTGGGTCCTTCATGGCATGGGCCCACCCCACAGCTTCTAAGGTGTGCCCGATTTCCTTTCCTAGGAACCCTTTCTTGGTGGCACTGCCAGCCAGTTTTCCTTTAGAAGAGGCCTTGGATGGAGGCAAATTTCTTTTCCCTAAGCTTTCTAGCCATCAGTTCAATGGCGTTTGGTCTATTCCAAATATTTTTTCTTTGGAGCTTTACCAACACAAACAAGCAAGCAAACAAACAAGCAAACAAAATCCTTTTAACTTTTAGCCTAAGATGGTCTGGGGGAACTTCCTTAAATCCTTCTGATGTGTTCACAAAGGATTTCTCTTTAACAGAGAGCCAAGTTACCCTGAGGCTCGGTTGTACTGGAAATGCTCTGGATTTGATCTTTGTCCTAGTGCCATTTTCTCCTTTGAAAACTTTTTCTGTGGGGAAATAATTGTATTGAGAGACCTTTGTTACTTTTCAGCCCCAGCAGGTTTGGACATTTGTATTTATACTTTGTCTAAAATTCTGCCTAAAATCAAAGACTTTAAACCATATGCCGCCGTTTTATGTTCTTAATTTATCAAAAACAGCTAAAAGACCAGTGAGCACTTAGCTATCCTGCCCAGACACTTCCCTAGCTGATCCCCTCGATAGAAGGCCAAGTGACTGACCTCTCTGGAAAACAAGTCTTGTTGATTCAAGCCTCCGATAACAATTTGCTCAGTTTCCTTCAAGTCTCCAATAACAGAAATATATTTATATTATTAAAGACAGAAGTAATTTCCTGAATGTTATTGCAAATAAAATGACACCAATTAGAATAGGTGACTATAAGCACAGCACAAAGTTGGTTTCCACGTGGTGAAGTTTGGTTCTGGGTGGTCGCCCAGGAGGGAGCTAGCAAGCTCTGTACGAGGTAGGCAGCTAGCACAGGGACTGGGGTGTCCGTAGGCATGCTCAGAGAGTTGAGCTTCTGGCCAGGAAGGGGTGGTACACCTAGGTGGGTGTTACACCTAGATTGGCCCAGCTGGGCCAGCTGAATTTAATTCAGCCAAGGGGCTCGACCAGTATTGTCAACCACACCTCCCAAGGGGATCTGGAGCCTGCCACGTGTCTTTTTTGTCTCTCAAGCAGTGTGGGGGTGAAGGACTTTGAGGGTACCTGTGTAAACCTGAAACTTCTTTTATCTTTCATAAAACTCACTCGGATGATGGCCGAGGCTTCGGAGTGAATTCTTTCTCTAGCGAAGCCAAGGACTGAGGTATGTTTCTCCTATGAAAGAGATCTAATAAAACCATGGGTGTGTTAGGGTCCAGAGATAAGCATCACTCACACACACACGCACATGCACAAACAGTAGCATAGAGTTACGTCACATGCTTATTAAAGTGTAGGGGTCACTTCAAAAGAGATGGCAGCTGGTCCCATCTCTTGGTTGCGATGATATCTGGGGGAATGCTTCCAGATTCTATATGGCACTTTCAGAGGGGAGGGGCTGCAGCTCTGTAGAGGGTCAAGCAGTTTCCTTAATCACTCTGCTCCTCCTTGGGTCTCATACATAATTCCCTTTAGTTTTATCTGGGCTGCTGCTTTGGGTTAGCATGCCTCAGGATTATCTTTGAGTATCGTCCTGCGCCAGAACTATACAGAGGCCTGGCTTCGAGGTGAAGCTGTTTACCAAGCCAATTCTCATGGAGTCCTTTGTTCATCAGCGTGCAATGCAGCTGTCCCTGTTCTGTCCCTGTCATGTACAGGGTTAGTTGGTGGTGGTGGTAGGTTCCGACCCACAGTGACCCTGTGCACAACCGAATGAAATACTGCCTGATCCTTCACCATCCTCACAATTGTTCCAATGCTTGATCCGGAAGAGGAGGCTCAGGGTTTTTGCTTTCTTCCCTCAACAGCAGCAAAGAAGCTTAAAAGTCCTGCATCCCTCCTCCCCCTCAAAAACTGAAAGATTTAATCTGAGGGTCAAAATTCAAACTAGAGTCAGAGAAAAGGTTTGAACAGAGAGAGTAAGTTTATTGAAGGTTATACTTTGGAAAATCCAAAGGATGCTTAGCTAGTCTAAAAGGCCTGGCAGAATGTACAGCTGGGCTATATATTCTGATCATGACAGACCTCCCCCCATAGACTTGCTTTTTTTGGTGGGTCTTCTGGTGCTATTGGCTGGTTCTCTGTAGTGGGCCGCCTCTTCTCAGATCACTTCAGATTTCAGGCTTTGCCCTTGTCTCAGACCCCAAGTTCAAGAATCTATCCAGTCCTGTCGGGGGTTGTGTGAATATATCTTGTCTTTCTCCACCCAGCCTTCATGCTCCCTGTGTCCCAGCAGACCATTACTCTTCTTTGGGTTGGAGTAGTATGTATGGGAAGCGTACCTTTGGTTACAAATCCTGTCAGGTACATGCCATCAGCACTTCTTTCTTTGCCAGCTTCCCTTGTTGCAGCTGCTGTGTCATCCTGCTTGGTGAAGGCCTTTCTCTTTTCACTGCTCCTCCATTAAACCATGCATGATGTCCTTCTCCAGGGACTATTTGTACCAGCCAACATGTCCAACTATGTAAGGTAAAGTCTCTCCAGGCTGGCCTCTAAGAGCACTCTGATCTTACTTCTTCCAAGATGGATTTGCTTGTCATTTGGGGCAGGCCGCGGTACTTTTGAGATTCTTAGGCTGCACCACAATTCCAAAACATTAACTTATATTCTGTCTTCCTTTAGTTTCAGTATGGCAGAGGTCCAAAAGATTGCTGTTCTCCATTCTGTGGCACCATTTACTATACTAACCAGTCCCCCTACCCAGAGCACTCTCTTCTCTATTGAGTTTTGGCAATATCAAAACTATGAAAACAACTTTAATGTCGGAGGAAGAATATAGGACATAAGCAGAACCAAAATGGACATAGGGCAATGTTCAGTAGGGGACACTTACATAGGGCCAGAGCATCACAAGATTACCTAATCACCTCGAAGGATACCTGCTTACCATTCTTAAAAACCATCCATTCTCACCAATCAGAAAAACCTTCAAACAGGAAACTCAGTAATGTCACTTAGCAGGCTGTGGAATTGACAAACTAAATTGGCCTCTGGCTTTTTCTGGCCTATTCTGAAATAATTCTGAGATGGCCTCCGTTCTGTGGGCATTTAGTGGGCGATGCCCAGCTGAGGGAACCCAGTTCTAGGAAAGTTATGTCTCTCCGACAGCATTCAGATGTGCACTCTGCTGCCCTTGTCTGGGTTGACGCTCTGTGTCTACCTCCTCTGTTATTGAAACAGTTGCTGCTTCCATTGTTATTGCAAGTTTTACCTGGTCTGGGGAAGTCACCAAATAGAGCCTCTATGTCAACTGGCTCTTATGGATCAGGAGACCCCACTTGAGCCTTTGTTCAGGGTTTAATCAGTCATCTGGTAGGTCTCCCAGTCAATCTGGGAATAGTCTACTACTGCAGTAGGGGAACAGACAATCTTGGAATATTCAGTTCTTAGATGGAGCTTCCCAACCAATCTGATTTGGTAAGACTTCTGAACCAAGACCAAAAGGCCACATAACCTTTTCAGCACAGTGATTCCACAGCTTGCAGCAGCACTCTTGTCTATCTCATTAAATCATGCATACAAAAGAGAGACAACGTTTGGATAAGTGTTTTGTTTTTATTCATTGTCAGTTTATCATTCAGAGCCTAGGAGCTGTCAAAGCTTTTTCTGATAGTATTTAGCGTTTTAGATTTTCATGATTTTTCTACATTTAAATTATTTTTAAAAGTTAAAAATAAAATAAATATTTTAAAATACAATTTTGGCCCTTCTTTAGATGATATATAGCTAAGTTCAAGCCTGTATTTATAAACAAATTAACCATAATGCATAGTTTCAAAAGGAATTTTAGTGAATTTTTTGTTGTATTTAGCGTATTATTTGTTGAAATGATATGTTAATTTAAAATATTATTTCATGTGTTATCAAATGTGCTTTTAAATATTTAAATGTATGTGCTTTTAAATGTTACTATATGTATATTATATGTAAACTATATATAGTATATGATATGTTAATTTTTAAAATTAATATACAACTATATAACTGTGTCTCTGACATAAATTTCCATACATTAGAAATGCTTGTATGATTACTATTTTTGTACACATGTGGATTTTCCACTAATAACACAATGCTCAATAAAATGCACATGATTTACCAAGTTATTATGTCAAATACAGACATGATGCCTACCCACTTGTACTGCTTATGTGTGAGAAAATTTCTAAAGGGCCTAGAGCTTCATCAATATTTTCCAAAATAATAATCATCTACTCTAATCCTTCATCTAAGTCCCATTTCCATGAGCATATTCTACCTTCCCTGTGTGACTGCAACTATTCTCCAGCCTGTGGATGCAGCACTATCAGGAAAAAGCACCCAAACATACATCAAATACCTAATATATGCTATAGGGAGAGGGCATCCAGCACGACCTAAATCCCTAATGCTGCCACGGGCAAACCTACAACGAAAATGAAGCAAAGGAAAGTCCTGCTTCTGGCAATGGTCAAAACTCTTTCTCACCAATCCACCTGCTGAAATTAACTGTCCCGACCCGCGGGAACTTCAACGCAGACCCTGGAGGAGGGAGTGGGAACTGGGGGGACAAGAGACACGAGAAATGGAGACAAGACAATAGCCTGATCAAATCTCGTTTATTGAGTAAAAGGCTACAGCTTATATAGGCCAGGGAAAGGGAAACAAGCCGCGCCGCAGGTGTTTCCCTGAGAATAAATGGGGGGAAGCAAGCCACAGGTGTTTCCCTGAGAACAACGACCACAGAAAAAACAGTTTCTGTGGAAAGTTACAGAGCTCAGGCAATAAAGATCAAGACAATAGTAGGGCCTCATGGCTCCCGACAGGCCCCCCCTTTTTATTTTGTACAGCCAAGAGAAATCCCTTCGTGAACTGCGTCTATCTTAGGTTGTCAGGCATCAAGAGTCATCCTTACCCGTCATTGATCAATGGAATGCTTTCATAAAATAAGAGCAAACCAATGTCTGTCTTAGGTTGGTATGTCTTGTGCTGATCTTACCCGTCATTGACTCTCCAGTTCAGCACACAAGGGCAGGGGGTCTTATCATAACTTTTCATATGAGCCACCCTGTTCGCACATCTCAAGGCAGTGGTAATGGGCCTGCATAGGCTTTTCCTGGATGGTCTCAATCTGTTGCTTGCTAAATGCCATGAACTTTTTAACCACCACAGGTCCCAGTGAGAGCAAGAGTAATAGGCTAACCAAGGGGCCCCAAAGTGGTAAGAGATAGGGTAAAAGCCCGTTCAGCCCGGTCCAAAGTGGGGTTGGCAGACAACTCTCTTCTTCGCTTCTCCAGGTCTTCTTGTAGATGTCTGATCTTGTCTCCGACAACACCGGACTTATTGGCATAGAAACAGCATTTTTCCTGTAAAGCCAAACAGATACCTCCCTGTTCTGCTGTAAATCTAAACCTCATCTATTTTAAATTCTCTAATCTTTGGTAGCTTAGTTTTGATCCTCTAGCTTTTAACATATTTTGAAGCATATTTACATACATACATTTACTAGAAGTCTGTCCCATAATTTATTACTCCCAACTTTTACTTGAAGTCTGTCCCATAATTTATTATTCCCAATAAGAATTGTATAAGCCCCCAATAAAATGAATTAAAATAGTCATCACCCATGCACAATTTTTAATTAAAAATGTATAGCATAAGAATAGTAATGTTACCACAAAACTGCATTAAAAATGTGCTGAACAACTTGGTTCATACATGAGTATATATGCTATTTCAAAGAAAAACAGTAAGCTAGCTGTGTCAGTGGAAAAGAGGGTCAGCAAAAACAATATGGTATCCACAATAACTTTAAAAGTACAAACCTTAGCTCAACCAGCATCCAAGCTATAACACAAGAGTTAGAATCCTTCAAAACTGGATTCCTCCTCACCATCTGTCTGTCCAAACAGAGCTTCAGCTTGAGCTGGTGTCAGGTTATCAGCACAGACACGGTCATCCTCACTGAGTTCGCAGTCATCACCATCAGTGCTGTCGTTCTCATACAAAGCGCTGTCTTCACTGCCATCCACAGCATTACTAAAGCCACATTTCTTGAAGGCGCGTTGCACCATGTCCTCTGGAATCTATTCCCATGCATCCTGAACTCATTTTGCTTTTAGTTCTATGTTGGGCTTGATCAGATTTCCAACTTATGTTAATTGGATTTGACCAGATGACATCCATTCATGCCACATTTTCACACATGGTCTTTGAAAGGTTTATTTAAGCACATATCTAGGAGCTGCAATAGAGATGTAAACCCACCTGGATTAACAGTAAAAATAATTTGAGAAGACTTTGCCAATTTTTCTTATGTCATCAGATGTGTGGGCTCTGAACATATTCCAAACTAGCAATGATGGTTTTTTCTTTAAGGCTGCTCCTGGTCGTCTGCACCAAATTTCTTCCAGCCATATTTTTATTCCATCTTCATCCATCCAGCCTTTAATATGTGCATGCACTCTAATTCATGGTGGAGAGTTGACCTCTTTAGGCAGGGTCTTTCTTTTAAAAAACAATGACAGGCTGCAGCTTAGTTCCATTAGCCAAACATGACAGAATGACTGTGAAATATTTTGTTTTGTTTTGTTTCATTTCCTATGGTTCTGAGTAAAATAGTGTTGTCTCCCAAACTTGCCACAGTTCTGCTGCTTGGAAGATCAAAGGTCATAGGTATTTCATTAATATTCTCAATATCTCGCAGGTCATAGTTATGGATCCTTCTTTGATTTATAATGAATGAATGGAGTGGCATTACTTTTTCATCAAGGTCTTTTGGCAACATCAAGGTCTTTTGGCAACTTCTGTGAAATCTTTGTTCTTTGCTGCAAACAGGGAAAATCTATTCACGAAGCAGGTGCACCATCCTGCTGATGCAACAAAATTTTCAGTGCCTGGTACTTTTAATTTATTGTCTTTAGCCATTTGAAGGACCCATAAGCAAATTCCTATACATGGTATGCAGTAAACATTTTGACAATTCTCCAAAACTCATTTATGCAATTCAGTCTCTACAGCCCCATATGAAGTCATTAAATCACATAGAAATTTGTATGCCTTTGGAATCTTTTCCAAGTTAACTTTCATTTTCTGCCATTTCCTCACTTGCTTTTTATCAACACAATATCCTCTACTTGCAATACTATTATTGCTTTCTTCTGCTTTTGACCCAACCTGAAGTTTGAAACCAGCTTCATATGACCTGCATTTTTGTATAGGTCCAGAATTAGAACTACTGGGATTCATTTCAAGCAGGATTAAAAAAAAGACTTTGAAAAAAATGCAATATCATATAGATTGAATTCTCAAAATATACCGTAAGCCCTACTCCAAAAATAAGCTCTAGTTATATTTCTTAAAAGAGGTCAATTTACTACAAAAAATGTGGTGTCCAGGCATCTTCCAGTATACATATAAACAAGTAAAATCCATCGGCAATAGAATGCAGCAAGACAGATAGACTTCACCAGGGAAAACAGATACTCGCCTCCCCCCCCCCCAACCACACACACACAAAAAAAGAATCACACTCAAAGACATCGCGAGACCCAAAACATGCTGGATCACCAATGGAGCTAACAGTAATCAGGTTGGCAAGTTTGGTATGAGAATGTTCCAGAATGTGATGACATGACTATGTTTGCATAGAGCAGCCTGTGTTAGCGCTCACTGTGTTACTGCATGTGCTGCATTACTACATACGCTGCTTACCGCATGTACACACACAGCTTGTATAGTTTGAGTCCTAATGCAGGCTGATAATATTCCAGAATGTGATAACATGACTATTTGCATAAAGTAGCCTGTGTTAGGGCTCATAATATACACGTTGCATTTTGTATGCACTGTTACTGCATGTGCAGTGCTACAGCATATGGGTCGGAAGTGCTAATGCAACACATGCAGTAACACAGTGGGTACACAATGCAGCGGGTAATAATGAGTCCTAATACAGGCTACTTTATGCAAGCGTAGTCAACACTGGGTGCAGATAGGGATTAATACGAAAAAAAATATATAGCAGACTACTGTAAATGAATGTACTGTATATCCAATACCAGAGCTATACCGCTACTTGTATTTAGCAATGATGGGGTGGAGCAAGGGGGTGTGACCAAGCACGTGTAAGAGTGTAAAGGCTACATCATTGGTCACAGCCCTGGAGAAGAGGGGGTGCAGAAGGGCGGCCGCATCTGACATTCCTCTGACAAGGATGCGGAGCGCCCCAGGTACCAGCACACAGAAGCGGGCAGGTTCTTGCCCAGTGCAGCATGGACAACACAGAGGCTGCCGGCTGCAGGAGCAAAGAAGAGCAGTGAAATCAGCAGTCTCCAGACACACACAGAGGCTGTAGGTGTCCGCAGATGAGCGGAAGGGGTCTGAGAACGCCCGCACTGCCCCAGAGAACAGGTAAGTGGCACCCTCGCTTGAATAAGCCTAGGGGCGCTTTTTCAGCATAAAAAAATGTGCTGAAAAACTCATTTTATACATGAGTATATATGGCATTCTTTCCATCTTCTTTGATGCTTTCTGCATCATTCAATATTGTTTTCGATGGAATCCTTCAATATTATAACTTGAGGCTTGACTTTTTATTCAGTTCTTCCAGCTTGAAATAAGCTCTTCTTGTTTGGTTTTCTAACTCCAAGTCTTTGCACACTTCATTATAATACTTTATTTTATCTTCTCAGGTGTCTTTTGAACTTTTCTTGATAGCTCGTCTACTTCTTCATTTCCTCCATTTGTAATAAATTGATAATATGCATTCAAAGTTCTGACAACCGCTTTGATCTTTTCTCTTGGCGTGTCTGTTATTGATGTTCTGCTTCTCTTCCTCACGTATGATGTTCTTGATGTCATTCATCCCACAGCATGTAAGGCTCTCACTATTGTTCAGTGCATCACATGTATTCTTGAAACGTTCTTGATATTCAGGTGGGATTTGTGAAAAGCCATATTTTGGCACACTTGGACTTACTGGCATCTTCTTCAACTGCAACCTAAAATTACATATGGCCTCATTTTGCCTTCTGATATTGAACTTTCCTGTCATCTCTTCCCAAGATGTAGTCAATTTTATTCCTGTGCATTCCATCTGCCAAGTTCCAAGTTTAGCATCGCCATTTACATGGTTGTAAAAAAAAATGTGTTTGCAATAGAGAAGTTGGTCTTGCAAAATTCTACCATGGGAACTGCAGTTTTGCTTCTGTCACTAAGGCCATAGTTTTCAACTCCTCTTCCTTTTTGCTTCCAACCTCTGCCTTCCAATCAGCACTAATTACCAATCTATGTCATTGAATTTTTAATAAATTTTTCATCACTAGTTTTAATGGTTGATGTGTAGTTTTAAATAATACTTATATTATCTAAATTTCCTTCCAGGTACACAAATATTATGTTATCACAGACAACATTGTACTTCAAGGTAGATCTTAAAATGTTCTCTTAAAATTATTAACATATAATTCACATATCATACCATGACATAATGTTCTTGTTGCCAGTGACTGTCATTCCATTCCTGATTTTATTTCCAGTATAGTAATTCATATGATTGTCCATTTCAAAATGGTCATAACCATTCAATTTCTCACCATCATCTGATTGATGCTGACTCATAGCAACCATATAGGATAGGGTAAAAATTACCTTGTGAATTTCTGAGAATTAACTGTTTACAGGAATAGAGAGCCATTTCTTTCTCCCTTGGAGCAGCCTGTGGTTTTGAACTATGGACCTTGTAGAGTGCAGTCCAAAGCATATCCACTACACCACCAGGGACCCAACACATAATTAGGAAATTGATATTTGAGTTCTATTTAAATTTTGACAAATTCTAATTTAGATGGATTAATTTTAATTTGTATATTCTGATTGCTAATAGATGTTTATCACTTTTTCTTCTCATTTTGAGTTGTAATTGATGATAAAATGATGGTCCTAAGTGCTTTACTTCATCCATCATTCTGGGTGGTTCTACTTTGAGAAAGTAGCTCTTCAGCTCTATTTGGAGTGACTTCATACCAGTGGGACTTACCTTCCTGACACTCTACCTGATAGTGTTCTGTTGATACTCATAAAGTTTTCAATGGCTAATGCCTTAGACATGAACAGCCTACTCCTTCATAGTTTGATTCTAGTCTGATGTTCGGCTGATCCCTAATCACTTTGGGTAACTGTAATAGATAGATTTACTGTGCCAACCTAGTCAATGAGCAGATATGGGATTAAAAGAAGGGCGGAAAGATAAATGGCTCGGTGAGCCTTGCTTTTCTTGCCTCTTGCTCTTTGATGATGGAAGCAGTGTGCGGCTGCCTTAGCTGGTTCTCTGCCTCAACTTGTGAACTACACTACCTGTGGGACACCCAACCCAGGGGCTGTGTTGCTGTAGTTTGAGGTTCCTTCAAGATCTGCTTCGCCATGCTACTGGTATATACATTGCTTGATCTTGGGACTGTCAGACCCTGTCATCTGGATGACTGTTGGTGACCTGCCTTGCTGTTTGTGCCTGTGGCCAGATAGCCTGAATTGCTCTACAGAGGACTCAGCAGTCTGCTTCCTTGACTTGTACCTGGCAACCCTCGTGACTTTAAGGACTGCTAGTGTATTAACTGTTTCATGGAAATGAGTTGCATTGAGCCATTTGTACTGCTCTGTATACTAATTAACTGTTTACTTCTCATTTTGTATCGATCTACCTATATATGAAATCATAAGTATCCTGATCTTGTTTCCCTTGAGAACCCTGTATAACAAAGTAACCCAGCTCATTCACTGTCGAGTCCATTCTGATTCTTAGCAACTCTAGAGGTCAAAATATAACTGCAGGTTTCCAAGGCTATAAATCTTTACTGGAGCACACGCTTTACAGAGCACTCGGCTGTTTGAACTGCTGGCCTTGTGGTTAGCAACTGAGTTCACAACCCATTCACATGTTGCTTACATATCTTCCAGTATCATATAAGCCCCAAACCACTACACTATGACTGACAGACAAGTACTAGAAAGCAGTAGAACTAATTTTTTAAGTGTGTATAATAGCAAATAACTAACAGGCGTCAAGGCTGTTTCTTTGAAATTACTAATGAAATTTCTAAATCTTTTTAAAAAGTCACAATTAGAATCATAAGATGTCATGTAGGAAATTTTGAGTAACATAAATATGACCCCTTGTATGGAAACCAAGCTCAACCAGATGTGCTGCAAAGAGTTGCTAAAGTAAACATGTCCAATTGGGTCCAGCCTTCCAGTCACCTATAATATACATGTCAGTGAAAAAGTCAAAGGAATAATTGTAGGAATTGTAGGAATACATTCCAGACATTCCAACAAAGACCTCTGATATGAAGCAGAAAAAGAAATGTATACCTGTGATTAATCTAAATTCTTTCCTTACATGTTCATAGGGACAAGGAATATGTAAAGGCCCTTAACAAGATGGGTTTACTCTGTGGCTGCGGCAATGGGCTCAAACATAGGAACAATAGTGAGGCTGGCCAAGAAGCAGGCAGTTTCCTGTTGCATGCATTGGGTCACTATGGGCCAGCACCAACTTTATGGCATTTAAAAACAGTAACAATTTTCATAACAAATTAAGAATTAAATATTCATTTTTCCATAATAGGCTTTCTTTTTTCAATTAAATGCATTTATTGGGGGCTCTTTCATCACTTATCACAACCCACACATTCACCCAGTGTGTCAAGCACATTTGCACATCTGGTGCCATCATCATTTTCAAAGCATTCTATTCCCACTTGAGCCTCTGATATCAGCCCCCCATTTCTTCCCCTACTAGGCTTTCTTTAGTCTCAGCACTTGTCTGAAATTCTGCTTTAGCAACTCAATCTCTGGCCACGTTGGCCTTAATTTAGTTCCTGCACGTGTTATCTTCTTCTACGATGGTTCTTCCTTTCACCCATGTAACTGCCCCCCCCCGCCCCAATCTCATCAAACCAGTGATGGTATCCCAGTAAACCCTCCTTGTATATGGTTCTTTATTTTATTTCTTCTTCCTCTTTCTTTCCCATTCACTCTCCTCCTCACTTCCTTGTCCTTTCCCTGTTCCCTAGCCCTGGCCTCATCAGAGCCTTCAAAGTTTTTTCTTTTGTGTGGAAAACACTTCCTCCTCTTCTTTCTTCCTGTATAAGAAAGGTGTGATGAAAGAGTTATCTTTATGAGGTCGGCTAACTTTGCTGAACATAATGTTCTTCAATTTTGTCCATGCCATGACAGACTTGTCATTGTTTTTAAAGGACAGATAAAATTCCATGTTGTGTCTGTATCAGAGTTTATTCATTCCTCTACAGATGAGGGTCTTGATCATTTCCACGATTTTGCTCTTATAGAAATTACTGCAATCAACTTGGGTGTGCATCTGTCTGTTCATGTTTTGCTCATCATTTCCCTCGGTTATGTGCCAAGTAGCAAGATAGCAGGAGCATTAGGTATTTTTATTTATTTAATGAAGGATCACATTCTCCAGTCTCCAGGTGGCATAAATGTGCGATCCCGCCAGCAATATATGAGCAATTCAAACTCTCCACATCCTCTCCAGAATTTCTTTTCTTTTATTTTAATAATTAAATTTGGCTATGGGCAACAGTGAGAGGCAGTAGCTCAATTGTTGTTTAAATTTTTATTTCTCGATGGCTAATGAAAGCAAGCACTGTTTCATATGCTTGGCAGTTCTGTGCGTATCAAGTAAATTGCTTTTCATGGTTTATGCCCATTTTTATTGTTATTGTATTTTTCTTTTTAAAATAATGTGGTTTTCTATAGATTTTGGAAATTAGTGCTTTATTTGAACTATAATTGCTAATTATTATTTTTCCAATCTGTGGTTTGACTGTTTACTTTTTTTGATGACTATTTTGATAGATGGCATATATTTTTAGAAGGTCCGAGTGCTCTGTCTTTTCTTTTGTAGTGTGGATGCTTTCCATTATATTTGGTAGTGTTTTTATGCCTTCTATTAGGGCCCTTAAGCTTGTCATTCTTTCAATAATGATCTTCTGATTCTGGTGTTTATATTTAGGTCTTTACCTTGAGTTCATTTGTGTACATGGTGTGCGATATGAATCATGTTTTGTTCTTTCATAGCTAATCATCCAAGTTTTCCAACACCATTTATTGAAAATGGCTATCTACTCCCTGCTTAATGTGTTTTGTCCTTTATTAAAAAGCAGGTGTCTATAGGTGCTTGGTTGTATTTCTGGTTTCTTTGCTGTAATCCATACATGTACCATTACACCAGTACCAAGCTGTATTAGTTACTATTGCTGAATAACTGGTTTTGAAATTGGGAAATAAAAGTCTTTCGACACTGTTTTTCTTTTAAATAGTGTTTTGTTTTATCCTAAGTTTTTTCCTTTTGTTTCACTTAAAACAATCATTTTATTGGGAGCTCTTGCAGTTCTTATAACAATCTATACATACAACCATTGTGTTGCTGGACACATTTGTACATATATTGCCATCATAATTTTCAAAATATTTTCTTCTCTTTGAGCTCTTGGTATCAGCTCGTCATTTTTTCACTCCTTTACCCTCCCTCCCCTTCTTATGAATAGTTTATAATTTATACATTTTTTCCATGTCTTACACCAACTACTGTCTCCCTTTACCCACTCATTTATTATTTGTCTCCCTGGGATGGAGGGGAATTATATGTTAATCATTGTTATTGGTTCCCCCTTGCTCCCCTCACCTTCCCTTTACCCTCTTGGCATTGCTACTCTCATCTCTCATTATTTGTCTTGAGGGATTTATCTCTCCTGAATTTCCTATGTTGCAAGCTCTTATCTGTACCTGTGTTCATGATCTGGTCTAGTCAGAATTGTAAAGTAGAATCGGGGTCATGATTGTGGTGGTGAGGGAGGAAGCATTAAAGAACTAGAGGGAAGTTGTGTTTTGTTGGTGCTATACTGCACCCTGACTTGTTGGACTCTTCCTTGTGATCCTTCAATTTTCTAGAGATGTGCTTTGGGTCTCCACTCCATCCACCCCCTCATTCACATCAATTTGATTTTTTTTCTGGGTCTTTGATGCCTGATTCCTTATCCCATTGACACCTCATGATCACACAGGCTGGTGTGCTTCTTTCCTGTGAGTTTTGTTGATTCTCAACTAGATGGCTGCGTGTTTATCTTTAAGTCTTTAAGACGCCAGATGTTGTAATTTTTAATAACTGGGTACCATCATCTTTCTTTATCACATTTGCTTATGCATCCATTTTGTCTTCCGCAATCATGTCAGGTAAGGTGAGCATCATAGAATGCCAGGTTATTAGAACAATGTATTCTTGCATTGAGGGAGTACTTGAGGAGAGGCCCAAATTCACTCTGTTATCTTAATACCTAATATATAAATATATGTACATAGATCTATCTCCCTATCATTAGAAATAAATATATTTACATATATACATGCCTGTATTTAGACTTCTCTAAATGTCCTTTGCCTCCTAGTTCTTTCTTCTAGTCCCACTGTCAATTCAGCCTTCATTTGGCTTTCAGTAATTTCTCTTGGCTTCATTGCATTGGATTAAACCCCACCAGGTATACTACACCCTCCTTGCCATCATTTTAAATCACGTACTGTTCCCTGGGTTTGTTGGCTCCCTTCTTCCTTCTTCCACCTCACCTTCCACCCCCGCCCCCACCTCCCGCCCCAGAACTGTGGCACACGTTGCTTTCTCCTCGTGATAGTTCATCCTGCCTATCTTTAGATAGACACGCAAAAGCAATAACAAACACCAGAGCAAAACAAAACAGAACAAAAACAACCACAAAAAAGAAAAGCCTATACAAAGTTCCAGGTCTGTTTGTTGACGTTTGTAAGTGTTTTGCGGTTGAGCTTGATAAGGTGCCATGCCCTGCCCCTGAATTTTATTTTTGGGATTCCACAGGGATGTCAGTGCCTTATTTTGTCACTTTTTATTGTGGCAAATATATATATATGTAACAAAATTGACATTTCAATAATCTTTACTGTAAAATTACTTATGATCATCGAGTTGTTAAACCATCATGCTTATCTATCACTAAGTTAAAGATGACAACAGTTTTAGGATGTTACCTAGAAAGGTAAATACAGTAAAACTTCTATAATATATATATATATATATATATATATATATATATATATATATATATATATATATTCTTGTTAGGTGACCTCAGGTTGGGTCCAACTCATACTGACTCCATGTACAACAGAAGGAAACACTGCCTGGTCCTTTGCCAGCTGCACAATTTTTTTTATGTCCAAGCCCACCATTGTAGTCACTGGATCAATCCTTCTAGTTGAGGGCCTTCCCCCTTTTTATTTACCTTTTACTTCACTGGCCATTATGTCCTTTTCTAGGGACTGGTCTCTACTGAGACCATGTTCAATGTAGATGAGACATATCTATATAAGCTACAGATAGCTACACCATATGTAAACAGCATTGGTTGTTGACACACACAAATATTATATGTCCTATACACACACATATGTCTATTTCAAGGAACTGGCTCACAGAAGATGTAGAGATGAGCAAGTTTCAAACTGTGGGGTCAGGTGTCAGACTGAAGATATCTCAAGGTTTTTGCAGCTGTAGGTGTGGAAAAACCTAGGATCAGCCAGTTGAATATGTTTCTGGCTGCAAAGGCAAATGAATACATGAGCCACAAGTAAAATTGCAGGCTGTTGATGGATGCCAGGAACAGCAGGAAATATTCACGCTGCTGTCTTAAGTCCAAAGAACTGGAGGTCAGATGATAAGCCACATGCAGAGTCCAAGCCCAGCAAACATCAAACAAGCATTTCCACATCAGCCACTTATGTTGTAAACAGGTCATACTTCTAAGGACATTTCCTTTTAATTGACTGGCGGCTTATGGTAGAATTTATTCTTGAAGTTATTACATTATTTTAGATTTAATCATGGGGGATTACTATATCTTAACTGCTAAGCCACTGAAAATCTTGGCCCAGTTAAGAGTTGACACAAAATGTTCATTAGCCCTCAAAAGTAAAACCCTGAAAATTCTAAAGTGATATAAAAATAAGCTAATTAAGTTCAAAGTACAAGAAAAGTCAAATATCAAGGGGAAAAATAAGAAAACAGAAGGAGGTCTAATTGAATTAATGCTTGAATGAATTACTGAGTTCATGAACCGATCCACCTTTAAGAGAAGAGGCCCTTCAGCGGTTGCGTTGGGAAGGTGAGCATCACAGAACGGCAATTTAATAGAAGAAAGTATTCGTGCATTGAAGGAGTACTTGAGTGGAGGCCCAATGTCCTTCTGCTACCTTAATACTAAACCTATAAATATATTCACATTGATCTATCTTCCCATCCTCATATATAAATATATTTGTATAAGTACATGTTTTTATCTAGACTTCCATAAATGCCCTTCACCTCCCATCTCTTTCCTCTATTTCCTTTGGCATTCCTTCTGTCCCACTATCATGCTCAGTCCCCAACAGGGTTTCAACGATTTCACTTGGTTACATTACCCTTGATCATGCCCTACCAAACCTCCTACACCCTCTTCACCATCAATTTGGATCACTTGTTGTTCCCCTTTGTCCCTGGGTTTGTTAACACCACTGCCTTTCCCCCACCCCCCCCTCTCCCATACCCCCCAGAATTGTCTGTCCTGTTGTTCTCTCTCCACGTTGGTCATCCAGTCTATCAAAGTGGGTGAATAAGCAAATGTGGTGAAGAAAGCTGATGGTGCCCAGCTATAAAAAAATATAGTGTCTGGGGTCTTAAAGGCTTGAAGGTAAACAAACGGTCATTTAGCTCAGAAGCAACAAAGCCCACATGTTAGAAACATACCATCCTGTGTGATCATGAGGTGCCAAAGGGATCAGTTATCAGGCATCAAAAAACAAAAAAATAATATCATTGTGTGCTCACCTCCATGATAAGATAGCTGAAGACAAATGGGTGCATAAGCAAATGTGGCGAAGAAAGCTGATGGTGCCCGATTGCCAAAAGATATAGTATCTGGGGTCTTTTGGCTTGAAGGTAAACAAGTGACCATCTAGCTCAGAAGCAACACTGTCCACATGGAAGAATCACACCAGCCTGTGCTATCACGAGGTGTCGAAGGGATCAGGCATCAGGCATCATCATAACAAAAAAATCTACCATAGTGAATGAGGTGGGGAGTGTGAAGTGGATACCCAAAGCCCCTTTGTAGGCCACTGGAGATCTCCTTACAGAAGGGTTTCGGGGAGGAAATGAGCTAGTCAGGGTGCAATGTAGCAATGATGAAAAATAGCACTTTCCTCTATTTCCCAAATGCTTCCTCCCCCACCCCTCCCCACGATCATGATCCCAATTCTACCTTGCAAGTCTGGCTAGACCAGAGGATGTACACTGGTACAGATAGGAACTGGAAACACAGGGAATCCTGGGCAGATTGTCCTTTCAGGACCAGTGGTGTGAGTGGCAATACTGGGAGGCAGAGGGAAGGTGGGATGGAAAGGGGGAACCGATTACAAGGATCTACATGTGACCTCTTCCCTGAGGGACCGACAACAGAAAAGTGGGTGTAAGGAGACCTCAGACAGGGCAAGATATGACAAAATAATAATTGTTAAATTATCAAGGGTTCATGAGCGAGGGGGTAGTGGGGAGGGAGGGGAAAAATGATGAGCTAATGCCAGGGGCTTAAGCGGAGAGCAAATGTTTTGATAATGATCAGGGCAATGAATGTACAAATGTGCTTTACCCAACTGATGTATATGTATGGATTGTGATAAGAGTTGTATGAGCCCCTAGTAAAACGATTAAAAATCTAATAAATAAAAAAGAGAAGAGGCCCCATAGAGGCCCCCTGAGAGAATTTATGTAAGAAGGTGTGATAGCATCACATAAATTGCTCAAGGAGGAAATACAATGCCAGAGGCCATAAAAACAAAGTGGGAGAAAACGCAAGTCTGACAAACACTGTGCAGCAGACAATTTAAGATGCAATTCATCTTTTTCATAGAAAGAAGATTTTGACAGCTAGTTTAGAATTGCAGGAACCCCAAACATGAGTAATTTTGATACGCTCATTGATGTGCCTATCACAATTACAACAACATGAAAAGAAGCATGCATAGCATGATAAAATGTTTAAACTGGCCAACGAAAGGAAGCAGGCATATCAATCAAAACATTAATGACTTTCATGATTTTTTGGGGTTTCGGTACTAATGACTTTCTTGATTTGTATGGATAAATGGTGATATCTGCTGTTCGCTGCTACTTAGTCAGTCCCAAGCACATGACTATCCCAGGTGTTCCAGAGGAGAAGTGCCCCCATAGGATTTTCTTGGGTGCAATCTTTGAGCCTCTCTTCTGTGTTTACCCACCATGTGGTAACAACAAGCAAACTTTCAGCTATCAGCTAAAAGCAGTAATAAAGTTCAGCACTTCTTAAGTTAAATTTGGATCACTTTTTTTGTAGATACAGCACCAATTATTATTACCATATGAGAACACATTTGTTTTGGATGTCAAGTGGTACTCCAGTTGAGGAATAATTCCTGATGTCATTGAAAATTTGCATAGAATATGAAGATTTTAAAATATAGTAGAATGAAGAACAGAATGATTGCAATAATAATCATCAACATAAAACACCTATTGTGAAGATGGTACACGATTGAGTAATATTTCATTCTTCTGTTTATAGCACATTCATAATGTAAGACATTAATTTGAATATTATGATTTAATATCATCACCACCAAACAAGTATAATGGAAATTCTATAAATATGAGAGGCTTCAAAACTTTCTTAGAAAAGTTATGTTATCATTTAATTCCATTTTTAAAGAATGTTTTGAAACCCCACCTATATTATTTGTTGTATGCTTCATTAAATAAATTTTTGAAATAACTTATGAATTAGAGTATACAAATCAAAAAAGACAAGCATTAATACTACAGAACAATTCTATATATAGTTTAGTAATGAGAATGTTCATGTTGTGATAAAATGTCAGCAAAATTTTCCAGTGTCTCTGGAGATCAAAAATTCCTTTAGCATTAATAGAGCTGGTGATATTTACCAGCACTTAGCTGTCTGCAAGGCTATTTCTTGGGAAATACACATAGGTAGGGTTAAAATCAATGTTCATCCATGTGATCTTCTCATGGCTTCTGTTATGCTAGTGTTTGATCCTGGTTTTCATTTATTCTATTTTTACAAACTGAGTCACATGCTGATGGAAGCACACTAAATTAATAAGAAACAATGTATGACAGCTGTGCTGTGTGCCCAGATTTTATTGTCATTGAGGATTACTCATGTCACTGTTAGTTAACTCTGTGATGATTATAGTCATGTCCCCTGAAAGCCGTTTTGCCAGGTAAATAAGTATATGAAAAGAATGTGGGGCTGATTTCTTTCTTTTCCTTTCATTGAAAGGCAACCCTTTGGTGGGATGAGCTAAGATTTGGGGGATATCAGACAATGACTGAAGAAGACAGAAGACAAAAATTATATAATCTTTTGCAGTATCGAAAAATAAACCATTGAAATGGTATAATAAATATTTTAAAAATTGGTGCTAAAATGTTTTTATTCATAGAAGGAAATAACTAAAGCAACATATCTAATTTTCTCTATTTCTCATGCTTGTATTGTTGCTTCTGTGACACTTCATCTCATGTACCTTGAACATGTTATCAGGAGAGACCAGACTCTGGGAAATGATGCCATGCTTGGTAAAGTAGGTGAGTAAAAAAGAGAGAAACACCCTTTAAGAGATGGATTGACACAGTAGCTGCAACAATGGTGTGAGAGTCAAGTTCTCCCATGATGTGATCTAACATAATGGGACCTTCTGTGAGGCAGCCAAGCAGTGAGGGAAGAGCAGGCCTCCTTAATCTGGTAACAGCCTGGATGCAATATTGAAGGAGTTTTCATTCAGGGTGTGACTTATTAGTAGTATAAATGGACTATGTGAAAGCTAATTGACTTCTACTAATGGATTTGGATCCCATATCTGGTTCATTGAGCGCCTGCTATGTCATCCACCTATCCCAGTGGCCATCAGCTGACTGCCAACCTTGGATTCATTTGATTGACCTCTATCTATCTCATACATCTTGACATCCATCAGTCGATGGTCTTCCTGTGTCCTGTCCATCAGCTCCTTCAGTTTATAGCTGACCCACAGACTTGAACAGAATAGGATTTACCCACTTCTATAAGTGTTTGAGCCATTTCTTGATATAAATATTTTTCTATGTGCATACATAAACAACTGTCACTTGTTTTGCTTCTCTGAAAACCCAGTCTAACCAAAAGTGACTCAAACATAACAAATGTGAGGGCGGCAAAGAACTGTTGAACATAGTGTCACTCTAAATTGGAACCGACCCAATGGCACCTAACAACAACAGCAACTAGTATTTCCTTCTCATATTATTAGCAATAGTGGAGGAGTCTTGGTGATGCAGCGATTAAGCATTAGGTTGTTAACCACAAGGTCAGCAGTTCAAAATCACCAGTTGCCCAGCAGGAGAAAAACATGGCGTTCTACTCCCATAAAGAGTTCCTGTCTCAGAAATTCACAAGAGTCGTTCTACCCTGTCCTATAGAGTAATGATAGTCAGTATTAACTTGGTGACAATAATTTGAGTTTTTGAATCTAGTACTGGTAGCCATAAAAATAGTGATGTTATTATTATTATAGTCTACATGTTTCTACCTGGGATAAGAGGGTACTGGAAGAGAAGGGAGTTTAAGGAAGAATTCTATAGAGAGGCATGGACAGATTCAATGAAAATAAGAAATAATAAAAAGGACTGGCAACGCCAGAAGCATTTCTTATCCCAAGTGTAGGAAGGAGTCATAAGTGGAATGAAGTGGGAATCGCAGCCACAGATAGTAAATAATCTACAAGCGCCATTGCTCCAGACCTGGGGAATCCTATATGGCATAGTTCACGAGGCTAATTGTGAAGGGAAGACCTAGTTCCACTGGTCCTTCTCTTTGTCTTTCTGTGTCTCCTGTAGGTAGAAGCTGTGCTTTGAGTCTCCTGTATGTAGAAGCGATCTTATACTCGCAGAACCCTTGATGAAATAGGCAATAAGGTAGAAAATAGATTTGGAATGGTAAGTGGAGAATGATCTGTTTTGTTCTAATAACAATAAGAGAAAATAAAATAGCCCTGCCCATCATGTCCATTCCAATTCATAGCCACACTAGCTGACAGCAGAGAACTGTGCCACGCGATCCACAGAGCTGCACATCTATAGAAACTGACTGTGAATCTGACTCCCAAGGAAACCCCAACCTTTTGGTTATCGGCTTATCCCCCCAGTCACTTCACTTCCATAGATTGTAGCAACAGGCAGGATTCAGTTTGAGCTCAGAAGCATTTTGTCTTATTGGATCTACCATCAGTGCTCATGTGTGCAACAGTGAAGAAATAGAAAGACGTGTCGCCTGGGTAAATCTGCACAAACCTCTTTGGAATATGAAAGGTAAGGATGTCACTTTGCGGACTAAGGTGCAACTGATCCACGTTATGGTAATATTATTGCCTCCTATGCATCTGAAACTTGGACATTGAATAAGAAGGCTGAAGAAGAATAGACACACTTGAGTTGTGGGGCGGGAGAAGAATATTGAAAGCACCATTGCCTGCTAAAAAGACAAGCCAATCTCTCATGGAAGAAACACAGAGTGCTCCTTCGAGACATGGACGGAGAGGTTCTGACTTACATACTTAGGACGTGTTTCAGGAAAGACCATTCCTTGAAGAACAGCATCATGTTTGGTAAAGTAGATGGACAGCAGAAAAAGAGCAAGGACCTCCAAAAGATGGATGGACACAGTGGCTGCAACAATGGGCTCAAGTCAGGGACAAGTGTGATTATGATATAGGACTGGAGAGTTTTTTACTCTGTTGTGCATACGGTTGCTATGGGTCAGAACTGACTTGAAGACACCTAACAACAATTACAACAACAGCAAAAATAACAACTTATAGCAGCAACTTTCAAGGTTCTTGTGTATATTATAATTTCTAAAGCCTTGATGGATATGATTACCTCTATTATACAGAAGTAACAATGGATTCTAGGGTAAAATATTGAATGATGCAGGAAGGATCAAAAGCAGGGGTAAGTAATAACATAATATTTTCGTTCTAAAAATAATTGGTCAGCATTCAAACATTTCAAAAGTAGAATATGATCCAAACCAATAGTACTGAAGGAACAAGCCCTAGCTATACTGAAGACATTAGTGAAAAACAAAACTCCAGGAATTGAAGGGACACCAATCAAAATACTTCAACAAGACAGTTGTAAGTCAGATAACTGGTCAATTGACTGGAGAGGATCTATATTTACATGCATTACAAGTAATGATGACCCTAAAGAGTGTGGGCGTTATGAAATAACATCATTAATATCACATCTATGTAAATTTTTGCAGAAGATAATTCAACTACAGCTGCAGCAGCACATTGGCAGGAAGCTCCTAGAAATTCCAGTCAGAGGCAGAAGAGGACTTGGCATAAGAGTTATCATTGTTGGCATCAGATGGATCTTGACTGAAGGAGACAATACCAGAAAGATACTTACCTGTATTTTGTTGACTGCATGGATTATAACAAACTATGGATAACACTGAGAAGCTGAGAATTCCAGGATACTTCATTGTACTCATTGGGAAACTGTGTACAGAGCAAGGGGAACTCGTGTGAGTGAAACAAAAGAATTTTTAGTGATACGAAATCAGGAAAGGGTGCACTAGGCTGGCATGCTTTCACTATATTCTATAGGGATGCTGAGCAAATCATCTGAGAAACTGAGCCATAGAATGGAGCATGTGGGAGCAGGATTGGAGCACGACTTTGTAACAACCTTCAATATGCACATGACACCGCCACCCTGTCAGCTGAAAGGAAAGATGACCCAAAGTACTGGTTGATAAGAACCAACGACTGCAGCTCTCAGTGTGGATTGCAATTCAAAACAAAATTCCTCACACCCGGCTCAATAGGCATCATCATGACAACTGGAGAAATTAATGAAATTCCAAAGAATCAATTTTATTTGGATCCATGGTCAATGCTCATGGAAACAACAGTCAATAAATCAAAGGATGTATTGTGTTGCACAAACCTGCTGCACACAACCTCTTGAGGGAGTGAAAGAGCAGAGGATAGCACTTTGAGGAATGTGTGCCAGGCCAAGACGTGGTATTTTTGATTCCTTCATGGGCATGCGGAATTTGAGCAGTGAATAATGAAGACCAAGGCAGAACTGATGTATTTGAATTATGTTGTTTGTGATGAATATTGGAAGGATCCAGTCCTGATAGAAGAACAAATCTGTCTTGGAGGAGGTACCCTGAGTCATAATGCTCCCTAGAATTAATGGACATGTATTCGGCCCGATAGTGATTCTATAAGATGCAGTAGAACTGCCCTGGTGTGTTTCTAATACTAAATCCTAATGGGAGTAGAAAGCCACACCCTTCAGCAGAAGAACTAGTGGTTTCAAACCGCTGACCTTGGGGTCCTCAAGCCACCATGTGCACCGATGCATCACCAGGGCTCCTTTCAGGAGAAGACCAATGCTTGCCAAAGTACATCAATCTTGCTAAAGTGGAGGGTCAGTGAACAAGTGGGATGGATTGACACAGTGGCTGCAACAATGGTCTCAAACCAAACAAGCATAGTAAAGAAGGTATTTCGTTCTGTTGTACACAAGGCTGTGATGGGTCAGAATTGCCTTGGTTGCACCTAACAATGATAATACCAGTGACAATGGAATAAATGACTTTATCACAACCTATTTCATGTGCTGGGTGCCACCTTTATCACCCTGTATCACAATAGCAGCGATCACACTGCCCTCTAAAAAACTAATGCCTTAACATACTTTCTTTCTCAAATTAAATAATTGCTTTTTGTGGATATGTTAATGCAAAAATAGGGATAATGAACAAATATTTAGTTGAATAAATGAAGTCACATGAAAAGAAAGCAGGGATTTTGGACATTCGAACTAACTTCAAAGGAAAAATATAATACGCAAAATAGATGCAAGTTCAGACTTGCAAGTTCTTCATGCCTCAAGTTTCATTCCTTTTAAATACAGAGGAAAGAGCACATAACCCAACTGGTTTCTCTCTTCTGCTGAAGTGGTCTGAAACCTTGATAATTTAAAATTAATTGTAATATCACCATAGAGGACTTCATAGATCAATGTACAAATTTTAGCAAAAAACTAGTAGCACAAGAAGTTCAAATTTCTTATTCTTGTCAGAGTTGTATGTATCAATGTTATCTATAGTCCTGAGAAAGGAATGCCTGAGCCCTTTCTTTAGATTCCAATGATTTATTTTTTTCTCTACATTATTGATCCTATTGTCCCACTGATTCCTGGTATGAACTCCAGTAATCTGCAATGGCAACCTTCAGCGGTACCCGCAAAATATAATTTGGTGGGTTAGAAACCAAGAATGAAAGCAATCAAATTTAGTAGAAATCACAATAAACTTGAAGTCAGGAGATGTCAAGTCTCAGATCCCCAGTAACAATTTGTGGGATTGTGGAGTCTTATTTTTTCTCACACCAGGTTGTAAGAATTGGGCATCCCAGAAGTCTGCATCCTCACAATGACCTATTTGCGAAGTTAACTCTGTGCATGTACACTGAAGCGCATGAAACCCATTCTCCCACAGCATATTTCTTCTCCTGTAGACTTGGGTAGCTATCTTAGTCATATGCATATAAAGTATAGCTACCTCAGTGTACTGCATGTATAGAGAAAGTACTTTTTACTGTCATATGTTAGACATGGGCATAAGGTAGAATGTAATCAGTTTCAGCAGCATGGGACCATTGACATGTATTCCATCTCTCTCTGTGTCTCTCTCACACACATGCAACATGCTATCTTTCACTCAATTTTGGTTCAAAGCATCCTCAGGACAGCCCTTAGTAAATCGATAGCACACTCTTTAGGATGTTTTCCAATGTTTTGAATCAGCATGATGACAGAGGGGACCTTAAAACATTGGATACAATTTCCATTCTTTTAAAACCCCATTCGTGATAAGAACTTTTGAAGTCCCCTTCTATATGCAACATAAGTTCTCTGTTGGTTAGAGAAATCTGAGTAATAATTGTGATACTTAATGAGGGTAAGATAACAAGAGAACGTTTTTTCCCCAGGCTGGAATGCAAAGAGAAAGGTATGAAGTATTTCTTCACAGTGAGGTTGATAACCAAGTGATTTAGTAGGTTCTTATTGACACTCAGGAAGTCAAAGAATACAGAGCCAGCTGAGTGTAAGCCACAAATCCTCTCCACTTCCCTTCCTATGAGATTTCCCATCTGTGTACTAGCTTTGATCTGGAGTCACAAACAAAGACTTTCTGTTTATTCACGAGATCAAATGTTATTTTTATATAAACCCCGGGGACACTCAGAAGAGGGACATAAGCTTTGGGACAACGTTGAATTTCAAAGTGTTGATTTGAATAATCCATGACATATTTGGTTTCTTCCACTGCTGGAAGATGTACACGAAGGTGAGGAACTCTGTGGGCTTTATTCCCGCAACATAAATCCAGTTTCCTCTGGCAGGAATCTTCTTCATATGAACACAGAAAATGCTTTAAATGGAAAGCGCAAAGTTTATACAATTTATTACCGATCACCTAATAACTAGTCCTAGAACTTTTATTATTGTACATTTTATATTTTTATAAAACTAAGTAAATATTTAAAATTGGTTACCTATTTTATAGTGCATATAAAAAGTTCCTCAAAAAATTCTTTAGAAAGTAAACATATTTTTCAATAGCACTTCCATTATTATAGGATGTACATATATTAGGTAATAATAGTCTAAAAGGTCAGCTTGTTTTTCTTGTTTGTTTACTTACTGTAAATGATTTAAAAATATTTCATGTTTTAACCCACGTTTTAAGTCAGTCTTGTGTCTCTTCAGATCATTTGTTTATATAATGTTTATATTTATAATTCCTGTATGAAAGCCAATATCCTAAGTGTAGCTAGAGGACTCGTGGTAGATTTATTCTTGGGAGCGTGGAGTGTGAGAGATAATAAAGGTGAAGACTTTATTAAATATAGTGGAGTCTCAAACATGGAACCCCTTCAAGGCTATTTGTAAATTGTTCCTCTGGGTATGACATTATTTCATGCAATAAAATGGGATGCTTATCAAAACGCTTAACCAGGCATGGAACCAGAGGTAACAAATTAGAATCTAAGTTTTAGTCTTTGGTGATCACAGGGCTGTAATTAACCTTAAAGATGATTCGTGGTTTTTAATGTGGGTGAATATAATTTAGGCCATGAAGTGTGTAGTTCTGTGTACATGATGATGAAGAAAATTATGATGCTGTTTTGGGTAGGGGCTTTGAGTAAATTATGATTCATAGCAACCTTTTGCACAACAGGAAAAACAAACAAACACCACCTGATCCGAGCCCATCCTCAATCTCTGATACGTTTGAGTGCATTGTGACAGGCACTTGCCAATCCATCTTGTTGAGGGCCTTTCTTTGTCAGATTGTCCCTATGCTTTACCAAGCAGGATGTCCTTGTTTTAGGGACAGATCTCACCTTACAACGTGGCTAAATCTTGCCATTCTAAGGAGTGTTCAGGCTATTTATCTTCCCAGATAGAGTTTGCTCCTTTGACAATTCGTGGTATTTTGGATATACTTTGCCACCCCTATAATTCAATTGCATCAATTTGTCTTCAGTCTTCATTATTCAATGTCTACCTTTCATGTTCATGTGAGATAATTGAAGATGCCATGGCTTGGATCAGGCACACCTTGGTACTCACAGTAACATCCTTGGTTTTCAACACTTTAAACAGTCGTATGCAGCATATTGACAAATGCAACAAAATATATCATTGCTTGACTGCTAGTGCTTTCACTATTGTGTATGTAAGCAAGACAATATCTTTGACAATGTCACACTTTTCTATTTATCATGATGCTACCGAATGGTCCAGTTGGGTGGATTTTTTTTTCTTTACATTGAGTTGTAATTCATTCTGAAGGCTACAATCCCTGATCTTCATCAGCAAGTCCTTCAAGTCCTCCTCACCTTCAGCAAGTAAGGATGTGTCTTCTCCATAGCACAGGTTGTTAAGGAGCCTTCCTCCAATCCTAATGCCATATTCTTCTTCATAGAGTCTACTTTTTCTGATTATTTCTGCAGAATAAAGATACAAACCTGATCCCCATCTTTCTTGATTTTAAACCACGTTGTAATTCCATTCTTCTGTTTACATAACTGCCTCTTGATCCACACACAGATTCCACATGAGCACAATGAAGGGTGCTGGAATTCCAATTCTTCTCAAGGCTATCCATAATTTGTTATGATTCACATAGTCAAATACCTTTGCATAGTCAGTGAATATACATGTAAATACCTCCCTGGTATTCTCTGCTTTGAGTTAAGATCCAGCTGACATCAGGAATGACATCCCTTGTCTCAGGTCCTTTTCTGAAGCTGGCATGGTTTTCTAGCAGCTCTCTGTCCTTGTACTGGTGCAACCATTCTGGATGATCTTCAGCTAAATTTTACTTGCATGTGATATTAGTGATATCATATGAAAGTCACATTCTTTAGGGTTACTTTTCTTTGAATGGGTACAAATATGGATATCTTACAACTTCTTGGCCAAGAGCCTGTCTTCCAAATTTCTTGGCATAGAAAAATTAGTGCTTAATCAGCTTTTAGAATCATTTTTATCGGTATTTTATCATTCCTAGAGCTTTGATTTGGCTAATACTTTCATGACTATGAATTTCTTTCCTTTGTACCATTGGTTTTTGCTTGAAATGGTGGGATGTCTACTACTTCTTTTCAGTAGAGTCACTATATGTATTTATCCACCTTATTTGGAAACTTCCTGCATTATTCAATAATTTTCCCATAAAGTCTTGTAATACTGCAGTTTAAGGTTTGAATTTCTTCAGATCCTTCAGATTAATATATGCTTCTTATATTCTTCATTTTTGGTTTTCTAAATCTGATTCTGACTCTTTATTTCAATATGTTATATTGTCTAGTTAAATTTCCTTTGAAATTCACTGCTCAATTCATTGACTTCATCAACTGTTCCATTTACCTTAGTTGCTCCATGGTTCAGAGAAAGTTTGAATGTTGTTTGATATCCACTTTGATTTTCTTTTTATTCCTCCTTTTTATTGATCATTTCCCTTTTCATGTATGTTCCTGGTATATCAAGTACCATCAGTGAACAGATATGACTGGAGCTTCCAGATGAAGAATAGGCAATGAAGACAGAAATGGCTATTTATTTCTAGGAATTAGCCACTGAAAACCTGATGAATAGCATATGAAAATCACTAGATATAATGCCATAATATGACTCTTTCAGTTCAAGAGACATTCAAAATATTTCTGAGGAAGAGCTAGCTTCTCAAAGAACAGCCCACCATAATGATATGCATGGAATAAAGCCTTCTAGAACATTATTGCTGATGTGGCATGACACAAACAGAGAAGAAACTGTTATGCACATCTATTCCTAATTAGAATTGCAAATTTGCAAAGCTGAAGTCTAGGAAAGTTGGAAAGTCTTCCCAAATAAAGTGGATGGCATAAATATGTGTATCGTAGGCATTGGTGAGCTGAAATGGTTGGTTCTGGCCATTTTGAATCAGATAGTCACACGGTTTGTGCTTCCAGCAAGGATAGGCTCAAGAGGAATGGCATGCCCTTCATCATAGCCAAAAACCCAACAATATTTCAAGATCAGTAGATCTGCATGAATCTATAAGCTGTCTGTGATAGAATAATATCTACCTCCATATTGGGAAATCCACTCAATACATCTCTTATTCATATGTTTTTGCCAACTGAAATCAACAGCATCAGGGCTATAGCTGACCTCTTCAGGCTCCCCTATTGCCATGAGGCCGGAGTCAGACATGCGTATCTTTAAGTTTCTGTGCGAGTTTATCATGCATCTAGTTTCAGCGGTCTCAGGGGTCACTTCAGACAGAGGTCTTAAACTTGCTCTTCCAAGGTCTTCTGCTTACTCTCTGTGTCCCAGTAGAATATGCCATAGAATGACTTCGCGGGAGGTGTTGCATTTTTTGTCTTTAGCTGACCACACACCCAAGGGAAATGAATAATGGTATCTTAAGCCTTGTCCTGTATTAAGTAGTCTTAAAGATGCCCCCAAGGAAACAGGAGGCCTAATTTAGTTCACATCATTTACTAAGGCCAAGACTTTACTCCCACCTGAACCCTGTAACAGAGTACTCTACCCAAAAATAAGCATAGCCACGGGCATGTAGTCCAGAACTATTATAATGTACCACATTTGGGATTATGGCTAAAAGGGCTGGGTTAACTCACTATATCCCATCAACCACTAAAGCTAGTGATGAAGCAACTGACGAATTAGACCAAGGATTCCATTTGAAATTCATCAATCATGTAATCAAGAGGCAGTGATAATTTTTGGATATTGGAATACAAAAGTTGGAAATAGACTAAAAAACAATAGTTAAAAACAATGGAGGAATTCACATGATAGAATTTTGCAAGAACAAAGACTTTTCCCACAGGAAGTACCTTTTTTCAACAACACAAATGGTGACTATACACAGGATCTTCTCCAGATATAATACAATATGTTCAAGAGACCACATCTTTGAAATGATACAATGGAGAAGCTCCATGTCGGCAGCTAAAATGAGGACAGGGCTACCTGTCGAACAGACTATCCATTGCTCACATGTAGTTCAGGCTGGTAGAAGAAAATCAGAACAAGTTCAAAAGCGCCAAAATAAGACCTTGAGTATATGCCACTCAGATTTTGAGAACACATCCAGAGTAGGTTTGGTGTGTTGAACGCTAATGACAGATGACCCACTGAGCTGTAGGGTGATATTAAGAACATCATTCCTGAAGAAAATTATGACAGAGAGTTCAATAACTTTTTCTTACCCTTAAACCTATTCTCTTTTCATTGCAAACGGTACCTACAAATTGTCATGCTTCTGTGCCCCAGTGCATTTGAAGTATTTTGGTAATATTCTAGGTTAGTGGGGAAGTTCTCTCTGGAAAAGAAACCATTGCCATCATTTTTCATGGCAAATCAATGTCAAAAATTGATTATAGGAAGTAATATAGAATATTTTCTTTGCTGTTGCTGCTGTTACTAGCTGCCATTCAGTCTGTCCCAATTCATAGCGACCCCATGCACAATGGAAAAAAATTCAGCCTAATTATTCTCTCTGCAATTAATGCCTTACGAGTCCGTGAAAGGTTGCTTCCACGAGCATATCTGACAATAATTTGCAAGAATGTTGACATATGTGAAATTTGATTTGAAGGATTTTCATTCTTGATGTGTCATTTGGTGAAACCAAATTAATTCATGGCAGAAATTGAGGAGATAAAATAATATGTACTTAAGACAAAATATTCAAATTATTGACTTTTTCATTTATTATTAAATACCCAATTACCAGCTACAGTTATTTGAAAGAAGTCCTAGTTTAATTCCAGAGAATTCTTTCCCGGGAAGATGCTGTGGATGACAATACCAGTACTCCATTAGTTCTATTGTTAAAAAATAGTACTTTACATATATCTGCATGCACACATTTTGCATAACTTGCCCAGTTTTGAGGTGGCTTCTCTGTTTGTCTTGTGGTTTTTCATATTGCCTTGCTAATGGAAAGCCCTGCTCTGCACAGCAATTCTTTGATCAGATTCTGGACGAAATGCTTGTGTAATAGCACGTGCTTCCCAAATCCACTTCATTTTTCTGTGGCATTGGCACATTTCAGAGAAAAGACAGTTTATAGTATATATGATTACACAGTAAGACCGAATAGTTTAGTACAATATATGCTATAATCAGGACTACTCAGAAAGGCAATTTAGTCCTGATCTTGTCAAATTAAGTGTGCATTGGATATATAACTCACCTGCACCAAAAAGAGTTATTCTGAGGTAGTAGTGAACAAAAGAAAATTGTTGTTTATTGTCATTTTCTTTTAAGAATCACATTTGTACAATAAATTGAACTGTCATTGGACTAATCTTTCAATAATCTACTTTCGTGAGTTCATATAAAGGGTGGATAAGATGGGTAATAGTATCACAGTAAGATGAAAAACTGCAATGAATACAAATGGAAAAAGGAAGTGACAGAAAATAGATGTTTACATTATAGAAAAATATAAACATTCGAGGGCAAAAAGAGTAAGAGTAGTAGAACCGTTGTGAGGGGAGAGAAACTCTCCTTCTTTGCTTGGCAGGTTCCAGCCTATGATCTGTGGTACTTCTAAAACCTGGCCTCTCCTGTCTGTGCTCTCAAATGATAGCTGAGAGCCTTCATGCTGAACGGACCCACGATGCCCGCTCTGCCTGCTCTCTATCTTGATTAAATTATATGGCTGTGATTACAGACGGCTTTTGATATCCATCTAGTAAGTTGCCTGTTTGGGTTTTAACTGGTCTCTAGAATTTATCTCCTCTTTGTGTGTGTGTGTGTGTGTGTGTGTGTGTGTAACTTTTCATTAAAAAGAAGAAAAATAAAGTACTTATTTGAAAGTGGTGTGTTTCTGAAATTCAGTCAAAAGCATCTTGCGGAAGAACAAATGAGCATATGCTAAGAAACATAGCTGTAGGTACTCATGGTCACCAAGACGAGGAGCCAGGAGTGGACCCAGGTGGGAACTGTCTAACTTAAAGGAGAACCTCCTAGAGCCAAGGGGAGATTGATGCCAGGATACAAGGGGATAGCTGCAGAATCCCAAGTCTTTAGACGCCGAAAGGAGAAAGACACTTACTCTGAAATTAGGAACCAACTAAGAGAAAAATCCTTCACCTGCAGTCTGTCCCATGAATTCCGACCGCTAGTCTCCAAAACTATGAGAGAATAAAATTGATTGTTAGGAAGAAAGACGGAGGAGAGAGAGAGAGCTGGAGAGAGAGAACCCTGGATGGAGAGAAGTTCATTTTTGTTGTGGAAAATAATAACAAGGTTGTGGGGAAGCAGGAACCACATAACTTAAAAAAATAATATTAACCAAACCCCACTTACTTCCATCATGCCGTTGGCGACTCATAGCAACCCTGTAGGGCAGGGTGAGTTTCTGAGACCTTCCTTGCTTATGGGAGCAGAAAGAACTTCCTTACTTTTAGGAGCAGAAAGCTCTGTCTTTCTCTTGGAGAGTCCATGGTGTTTTCCATCTTTGGTCTGTGCAGATCTCAGTAATGATGTCCCAAACTCTTTGAGGGCAATTTGTTGATATTTATCAAAATGAAAAAAGGTATGTGTCTACATCTTAATGGAGCAATCACATAGCCTATACTTACAAAATAAACTCGACTATTTCCACAACATGTTCACAAAGGTTTTTCTTAATGAAAACAATTTACAACAAAATAAGATATGTATGCACTACTTAAGTCCAATACTTTGTGTTTTAGAAGAAATGAGGAAGATGTGTGAGAAATTCCAGACAAGGTATCTGAGAGCCGTTATTCAATAAAACAATAGACGCAGTACAGTGGGAAGAATTTGATGAGACCTTGTAGGGAAGCCTTCCAAGTTACCCCAAACCGCTTTTGCAGGGTATAGTTCAGTTCTCCTGTAGTTTGGACAAACATGTAAGTTTTAATCTATTATATATCTATTTTACATAAAGAAGTAAGTAAGTAAATAAATATTGTGGAAAATGCCAGTGTTGCTAAAGGGACAATCTGAACTACATGTCAACTGAAAATGATTAAACTGGTTGCCAGATTCCCAGAGTATAGACACAGTTCTAGAAAGTAGGAGACATAACTTCTCAGGATGCACACCAGGTACTAAAGTCCACGTCTCCTTTCGATTTCATATATCTCCATTTATTAATTATAGGTGAACTCTTCTACATAAAGAAATTTCTTTAATATTGTAAACATCACTGTTTACTGATGCTTGCAGTCATACTATAATTAGGTTGAGCTGGTGAGCTAAAATAGCATTAAAACCTACAGACTCTCTTATCAGCCCCTCCTCTGTAGGTCAAGTTAGAACCATGTTAAGGAGTTTTACTTAAAATCACTGTGATAGTTACATTGTATGTCAACTAGACATACCTGGATGAAGGTAGTGGTGGAAGCCAACCTATTGATCAGGTCCGGCCTAAAGACAACTCCTCGGGGTGTGCATTTTGTATGAGAGAGCTCACAAACACAGGTAAACTCTCTTTTCTCTCTTCATCTCTGTTGAATCTGCTGCTGGTTCATTGTTGCTCTCCTGTTGTGCTGCTTGCGGACAAGAGGAGCTCTCAGTGGATTATAGAGAGTGGGTTCATCAGGCCACATGAGGATTCATTTATCTCTGAATCCACCAGCCTCCTGCTGCATCAGCCTTTGCGTCTAGTCCATAAGCTTCAAATACCGCACAAGATCCAGAAGCATTCATCGTGCATCTGACCTGTGGGTTTGAATCAGATGGCACTTACTATTTGTGTAGTTGTGTAAGCTATTTCTTGATATAAGTCTCTCTATACACACACAAACATCACAAATTTTAACTCTCTAAAGAACTGAATCTAAGATAATTACAGTGATAAACATCAAGAACTTCAGTTTAGAAATATTCTCCAAGATGGAACACATGGCTTGTTTCTTTGTACTTCTTAAATCAAATTGACTTTCTGTAAGCATGATTGCCCCTCAATAAATATTTGGATAAAGAAAGTTTCAATTATTTCAAATAATTCCCTGTGCAATTGGAGGGCAGATATACCATGGGAAGATTAACTGTTAATTTGTACTTTATAAATGTTCCCCAATATTAAGCATGACAAATCTATTTTGTGTTACCATGTAAAATAAATTGTGCTGATTACATGGCTGAAAAATTCTTATTTATCCTATTTAAAATTTCCACCCATCTTGGGGCACCTCTTTACAGGCCTGCTGAATTGAAATTCTGTTGATCTGTTTCTTTTCAGGGCAGCATCTCTTGCCCCAATTCTCACAACTTGTCCAAAGTATATAAGACAAAATCTTGCCATCCCTGCCTCTAAGAAGCACTCTGACCTTACTTCTTCCAATACAGATCGGTTTGTCCTTTTAACAGTCCATGGAACTTTCAATATTCTGCTCCAGCACCACAATTCAAATGCATCCTCACCTAGCCTATGAGAACATCTGTGTCATTCCTGTGTTTCAAATTGTACATACCCCTATACACCCTGTTTTACTGGGCAGAGCCAATCCATGGAGTAGTCTGCAATCTTTGCAAAAACATAGTTTTGCCTTGCACATGGAGGAGGCCATGACTGCGACCATGAATCTCCCAGCAGCCCTCTAGGAGATGGAACAGCATTGCTGACAAGTGGTAATATTCCACAGATTGTGCTATTCTTTCTGAGTCACTCTCTCAGTGGCAAGCGATTTTCTGAAAGTGTATCAGACCATTTTAGAAGTGGCATAAAGTATTTTAGGTGACAAGGGGACCATTTGGTACACTGAAGTAGTAATTTGCTAGTGGCCTAAAAGAGCTAATGGAACTTTGACAATCATACAACTGATTTGAAAGGATCATGTGCAAGTAAAGATTGTTTGAACATAAATGAAAACATGAACTTCAAAAGACATGTAGTATGTTTAAAGGAAATAGATTTTTTAAAAATATCAAATGATTAAGAAGACACTTGGATAGAAGTGAAAGCATAGGAAAAAATTTACAAAGACAAGCAAAATCAAGTGCATATGTATACATATAAAATAAATCCTCGCAATTTAATTAACAAATGAGCAAATAAGGCTGTCTGAATCATGTAAATACAATACAGACTTAAGCTAATTGTCTTTTCCAAATTTCAGAAGCCATCATGTCTAAACTGATATTTGAGTCCAGTCTAGAGAAGTAAAGAAGCTCTACAATTAAAGTGGGGCAGCATCTGGCCAAGCTGGCTTATTGTCTGCATCAATTGCCCGAGTTCAATCCTTCTGAAGCTGGTATCTGACATGCTCAACATTTCACCAATTCTGACAAGGCATCCCGCTCACAGCACTATCTCCATCTCTGCGGGGCTCAATAATTTATTCCAAAGGCTACACAGAACTTATAGACAATATTCAAAGCTAAGGGATATATTAGCGAAAGTTGCTGTTCTTATTAGGTACCATCGAGTTGGGTCCAACCGCTATGCAGAAGGAAGCACTGACCAGATCCTTTTCATCCTGACAATTGTTGTTAGGCTTGAGCCAATTGGCATGGCCACAGTGTCAATCGATTTTGGATAGGAACTCCATGTTTTTGTTCACCCTCCACTTTGCCAAAGATGATGTCTTCTGTCAGGATATAGTTTCTCTTGAAAAAGGGTCCAGAATTATGGAGATGAAGTCTAGCCATCCTCATTTCTAAGGAGCAGTCTAGCTGTATTTATTTTAACATAAAACTCTCACTGCCATGGAACTGCCTCTGTGGGTTTCTAAGACCGTAATATTTTACAGGAGCAGAAAGCCCCATCTTTCTCCTGAGGAGTGGCTGTCGTTCCGAAGTACTGACCTTTCAGTCAGCAGACCAACACAGAAGCCGCTATGACATCACCAGGCAGTCCAGAGTATTTTCAATATTCGTCCCCAACATCGTGTTTCAAATGCATCGATTAGTCTTCATTCTTCCTAAGTCATTGTCCTGCTTAATTCCCAAAGTGAAATTTTTGCTTTTCCACACATTAATTTTTTCTGGTGCAGCAACCTTTCCCAATGCAATGCTTTCTTTTATTTCTTACCTGCTGTTTCAGTCCACATCACCTGTGGATCCAAGTAAAATAAAATGCTAATAAATTTAGGTTTTTTTCTTCAATCATTTTCTTTTGTGATGGTGTGGCACAATGGCCCACTTTTGAGGAATTCTCTTATCTTTACATTGAGTTGTAGTCTATATGTATATATTCTGTTTCATGAGTCAATCTTGACCAGATGGTTACAAGCCATGGCTGCCAGATTGAACTTCCTAGTGAACTGAATCTGTCTCAGCGAGAATGTAGCAGATATGGACCCACCCACACCTGGAAAATAAGGCATGCATTCTGGACTTGGGCGCTTTATTTTTATTCCCACCCCACCACCATTTTTTTTTAAACAAATCAAAGCTCGTCCCTGCCCTACCAAAACCCAGACCTCAGTATACCAGCGAGTCTCAGCAGCTCCGAGGGTTCTGAAGCTTGCTTCCTCCTGACCCTCCCCTGATTAGAAGACCCTCTCATTCCCCCACCTTACTATCCCCAGCCCCCAGTGTGGATTGCAGACAGCATGGCACAGCACAGAATCCCTTCAGAGCAGGGAGTGGACTGCTGCCAAAATCAAGACCCTTTGTTATGAGCGCAATTACATTGGTCTGCTGCACGCTCCCTGTGTTTTATTTTTATTTTGTAATCAGTTGGTTGAGGGCTCCCACAGCTCTTATCACAGTCCACACATATAGCCGTTGTGTCCGGCATTTTGTACATTTGTTGCCATCATCATTTTCAAAATATTTTCTTTCTACTTGAGTCTTTGTATCAGGTCCTCATTTTTTCCTCCCTTCCCCACCCTCCCTTCCTCATGAACTTTTTAAAAAACATTTTATTAGGGGCTCATACAACTCATAACAATCCATATGTATACATACATCAATTGTATTGTATGAAGCACATCTGTACATTCTTTGCCCTAATCATTTTCAAAGCATTTGCTCTCCATTTAAGCCCTTTGCATCAGGTCCTCAATTTCCCCCCTCCCTCTCCGTTCACCCCTCCCTCATGAGCCCTTGATAATTTATAGATTGTTATTTTGTCATATCTTTCCCTATCCGGAGTCTCCCTTCAACCCCTTCTCTGTTGTCCATCTCCCAGGGAGGAGGTCACCTGTAGATCCTTATAATCGGTTCCCCCTTTCCAACCCACTCACCCTCTACTCTCCCAGTATCGCCCCTCACACCCCTGGTCCTGAAGGTATCATCCACCCTGGATTCCCTGTGCCTCCAGCTCCTATATGCACCAGTGTAAAACCTCTGCTCTATCCAGTCTTGTAAGGTAAAATTCGGATCATGGTAGTTGGGGGGAGGAAGCATCCAGGAACTGGGGGAATGCTGTATTCTTCATCAGTACTACATCGCACCCTGACTGACTCATTTCCTTCCCTAAACCCCTCTGGGAGGGAATCTCCAGTGGCCAAAAATATGCTTTGGGTCTCCACTCTGCACTTCCCCCTTCATTCACTATGGTATTTTTTTTTTGGATGATGCCTTATACCTGATCCCTTTGGCACCTCGTGATCGCACAGGCTGGTGTGCTTCTTCCATGTGGGCTTTGTTGCTTCTGAGCTAGATGACCGCTTGTTTACCTTCAAGCCTTTAAGACCCACTGTTTTAGTCTGTGTACTTTAGAGAAACTAATCCACAGTAATTCATGTATAAGAATTTTATATAAAGGTCAAGTGCACATCAAGAAAACATCCCAACCCATTGCTGCCCAAGGCCACAAGTCCAACATTAACCCATTAACCCATATGTCCAACACCAATCCACAAAGTCCTCCTCCATCTCACAAAACACACACGTTGATGCCGACTGCAGAAGGAAAGCTGAATCAGTGAACATGTAAGCATCTCAGCGCTGGCAGGGGTGTCCACAAGGCTGCTCCAGCACCTAGGGCTGCATCGGGGTAGGTCCATGCAACTTCTCCTTGGAGATGTCTTGCAGGAAGTCAGCCTTGCAAGCTGAAGCAGGGAACTGCTAAGGCAGCTGCATCCTAGTCCAATCATCACAAAGCAAGAGACTGGAGAACTCAAAAGGTGAGATTCACTGAGTCATTTATCTCTCTACCCTTCAATTAACCCCACATGTGTTTATTGACCAGGTTGGCACAATAAGCTAACTCAATAATTTATAAATTATTATTATTTTTCATGTCTTACACTGAATGATAGCACCCTACACCCACTTTTCTGTTGCCCATTCCCCAGGGAGGGGTTATATGTAGATCCTTGTGATCAGTTTCCCCTGCTCCCCCAAGATTCCTCTTTCCTTTCTGGTATGGCTACTCTCATTATTGGTACTGAGGGGTTTATCTGTCCTGGATTCCCTGTGTTTCCAGCTCTTATCTGTACCCATGTGCATGTTCTGCTCTAGCCGGCTTTGTAAGGTAGAATCGGGGTCATGATAGTGGTGGTGGGGGGATAGGCATTAAAGAACTAGAGGAAAGTTGCATGTTTTAATGGTGCTACACTGCACCCTGACTGGCTCATCTCTTCCTTGTGACCCTTTTGTAAGGGGATTTCCAATTGTCTACAGATGGTTTTAGGTTTCCACTCTCCACTCTCTCTTATACACTTTGATATGATTTTTTGGTTCTGGGTCTTTGGTGCCTGATACCTGATCCCATCAACACCTCATGATTGCACAGGCTGGTGTGCTTCTTCCATGTGGACTTTGTTGCTTCTCAGTTAGATGATAGCTTGTTTATCTTCAAGCCTTCAAGACCCCAGACACTGTATCTTTTGATGGCTGGGCACCGTCAGCTTTCTTCACTACGTTTGCTTATGTATCCATATTGTCTTCAGCGATCCTTTCAGGAAGGTGAGGATGACAGAAAGCCAGGTTATTAGAACAAAGTGTTCTTGCATTGAGGGAGTACTTGCATAGAGGCACAATGACTGTCTCCTACCTTAATACTTAACATATAAATATATGTACCTAGATCTATTTCACTATCATTATATATAAAAATATTTACATATGTGCATGCCTGTATTTGGACCTCTATAAATGCCCATTTTTCTCCTAGTTCTTTTCTCTATTTATTTTTACTTTCCTCTTGTCCTGCTATTATTTTCAACCTTTATTCGGGTTTCAGTAATTCCTCTCAGTTCCATTGTCCTCGATCAACCCTCCCCATCCCCTCCCAAGCATCCTATGCCCTCCTTACCATTGCTTTTAGATCACTTGTTGTTCCCTTATCCCTGGTATTCTTAACACCTAATTCTTGTGTTTTATAGTGGGCTGATAGACTCAGGGAGATTACTAGATATACTCTCCTCCTACCCTACCCACCACTACCAGATGACCCTATTCCCTGGTTTCAGCGAGATAATTTCATATAAACTAACAAGCTAAAATCCCCTATTGTTGGCTCTTTTCTGTCCTTTTGTACTGTGCTAGATTTATTACTCCCCGGGGGAATAGTTGATTATACATGAGGTTGCTAACTCCAAGGTCAGTAGTTTGGAACCACCAGTTGTTACCCAAGGGAAAGATGAGGCTTTCTCCTCTGTGAAGGATTTGCAGTCTCCGAAATCCACAGGGGAGTTCTACCTGTCTTACAGGGTCCCTATGAGTCAGAGGCCATCTAATGACGGTGAGGCATTTTTGTTGGTTGGTTCTGGTAGTGTAGTAGATTGAGTGCTGGGCTGCTAACAAGAATCAACCAGATGCTGCTCAGGAACAACATGAGGCTCTCACGCCAGTAAAGATTTACTGTCTTAGAAACTCAAAGAGACAGTTCTTCTGCAGAAACCCTGTGGAGTAGCTAGGAGTCAGATTGACTCAAAGGCAGTGCAAATTTTAAAAATTTTATCCTGAACAATAGAAATAAATAGGTAGTTCTTTCTTTTTAAATTTTCCACCACGTTTAACTCAATATTTACAATTCTGTTTCAATTTTCACAAATAATGGCAAGTATTATTTAACTAAATCGGTCCCAGTTTTTGTTAATTCTCATACATTTAATACTATCTTTCACAATTCTTCCCCTGATAGGTAATCCAATCTGCCTTCATTTGGAAGGGTCAGGTATTCTGAAATAGGCCTCAGTTCTTTATTTTTCTAACAAATAATAGAGCTGTTTTATGAACTTGTCTTTGTTTATCATTCACTAGCACTTTCTCAGCACCTAATTCTGTTTATTTCTGTCACCTCTCATAATCCCTAAAGATATGGTTTTATTCATTTATTTAAATATATTTTTTCAGTATTCCCAAAAGTTAATGGATAAAAGTTTCAAATATTGTCATTAGCATATGATATGCTATTGATTGGATTCTTACATTGAATATCTATATCTATATCTATATCTATATCTATATCTATATCTATATCTATATCTATATCTATATCTATATCATCTATCTCTATCTCTATCTCTATCTCTATCTCTATCTCTATCTATCTATCTATCTATATATATATATATATGTCCCTGTAATGCAGTGCTCATGAGCTCCATGACAAAATGGCATTGTGGCTAACCAAAAGTGCAGTGATTTGTATCCACCAGTTTTTCTATGTGAGAAAAGTCCTGGCAATTGGCTCTCATAGAGTTTGTAGCCATGCATAGCTTATGAGGTGGTTCTACCCTATTTTATAAGGTTGCAAAGTCAGAACTGATACAAGGGCACACAACCAACATATTATATGTTCTTATTTTTTGTTGTTTGTTTAAAAAAGGAATTATCTTTTAAAAATTGAAATATATAAAATGTTATAATATTTCTTTCTCTTGAATTTCCTTTAATAGTTTCTGTTATTTAAGCCTACTGGTAACACAACTCCTTAGCTTTTGTTTGTTTCAAAGGCCTTTAATCCTTCTTCGTTTTAAAATGCATTTTTTATTGGTTGAAGAACTCTAAGGAGACACATGGTTTCTTTAGTTTATCCTAACGCTTACATGTCCATGTCTATTGCATTCCATTTTTTCCTCACCAGAAGCCGATGCTAATCAGTCCATTTATACCTTTGCTTCGCTTGCTTTCTTGAATTTCTTAAAAGTGTGAGGGCAGACTTGCACAAAATTTAGAAAATATTTTTTCTTGCCACCTGCAGTGAAAGTAGTTACTTAATATGATCCCTTTGCCATTTTGTGATGTATTGAAAATCCTAACCTTTATACTTGTAACTGTATTCTGTATTAAAACAACAGCTGATTTCTGGTTTGAAGTTAAAAAAATAAAAACGCTGCCCACTTTCTTGAGAAAAATCTAAGATTGAAGTTATGGAAATGGCTGAGACTCCACCTGACCCACATCAGTTATATAGAATTGATCAACGTATCGCTTATGTAGCCTTGTCTGAAAACCTGGTAGGCAACACCACAACTTTGTGATTTTTCCCTTTCTTGACTGAACGTGTGTAGAAGACTAATGCTGAGTCACTGGTGAGGGACACCCATCTGAGGTCAGTTACCACGCAAAACACTGCCTGGCCAAGCCTCAGGTAACGGTGTGGACGTGAGTCCCAGTGTGCTCCATTGAGCTGCTACGTGAGCAAGATCTTCTTGCTTTCAACTTCTGATGTTTCACACTTAAATATCTGTAGCTCAGCTGAGCAGTTTGGCAAACTTTGCTCTCTTGTTCAACATTTGCATCTAACTTGCCTCAGAATGTTGAGACTTGAGTCAAGAGTCTACTGTATTATTTGATTATTTTCATGATTTATCTTCAGTGTGTACTTCCTTTTCAATAAGTTATATTAATGTGTGCTTGCTGTTCAATAATTTATATTTTTATTTGAATTTGCTAACAATTTATTCTAATGAGTCTCGTTTGCTAGTAATCTTTACACAGGAATTATTTTCTTTTAAAATCTTTGATATTTAATTTGGGTCTCTTAAATATATTTTGTTTCCTTCCTCACAATATTCATTTATTTCTTTAACATCTTTATTGGATTTATGAGATATGTTTTATATTAGTTACTTATTTCCTCATCTTTATCACCACTGGGAAATTTGGCTTTAGGAGGCAGTGTGAATCAGATCACCCCTTTGTGTCCTTGAGGGCATCTTCAACTTTAGTAGAAATTGTGACTTAAACATCATTTTTTTGTTTAGGGTAATAAATGCTGGTGCTACTGTATAGGTCTCCCAAACAAATCACCTGAAAAGCAACAGCTCTCTTTCCTGACCCAGCTTTGGGAGAAGCAAGAAAGACCTGTTGTGATTTCTGGACATTTCTGGCTTCTGTCTCTGGACCCTGCATTTGACTTCTGTCTTTGGACCCTGACCTACAGATTTGGATTGGAACAGCACCCACTACCACAGGAGATAGTTGCTTAAAGTTTCCCGAGTTTTAGTGGAACATTGGGGCATACTGAAATATACTCAAGGGAAAAGTGGGGGATAAATGGCACAAAATAGCATTTTGGAAGAGTTGGACATTTGGCACACACCTTCAGTCTTTAACTCCTTGGGGCTAGTCTAGTATTAATTCTCATAAAAGAAATCATGACCACACATATGCCCACATTTCTTTGGCATAATTCTTAATGCAAAAATACTACATTTTACACTAAGGACCCCCTGGTCTGGGTGTGTGGACACAAAGCACATTTTTCCTGCCTTTTCTCTGGTCTGCAGAATCTTCTCTTATAAACATCGAGCTATATCCATGAACACGTACCTGTATCTCCCTTCAATTCAACAAGATATCTCCACTCTGTTGATTCTCTTCACTGATGGTTGGTTCAGTGTATGCCTCTGAGCACAAACGCTGGCTATCCATGTTCTGATCTCATCCGTCCCCTTCTTTAGGAATTACAATGTCACACTCATTGTCCAATTCTGAAAGAGTTGCAAAATATATTTCCTCTTAGATGTTTAAGAAAGAAGGTCAAAGCACACTCCTATTATGTCAACATGGACAAAAGAAAAGTCTGACTCAAGAAACAAAGAAACACATGCAGTTTATAATTTTGTTGGATGTGTAAAGGAGGAAAGGTAAAAAGGAGCCTGCCTCATAATTTAGAAATATAGTTGTTATTGGTTTTAAAAGGTAAATATCATGACTATAATAAATGCTCATGATAAACTTCAAGAAACAAGTTAATGTGTTTACTTTATAACAAATTAATATACTCATGTGTGTTAATTTTTCATTTGCTAGATGCATGCACTCATGGTGATGTAAACATATGCTTATAAAATTCATGATTTATTAATTATTCTCAATATACAAAATAGTCCTTGTTTAGAAAAATGTTCAATGACATATAGTTACAGTTTTTATTTCATCCACCACGTAATTCTAGAGAATTACATATATTGCCTAGTTATTTTCTTATTATTTACACAACTCAACATAGAAAAATGAACAGAAGTGAACAAAGTATAATACTTTAAAAGCTTCAGCTTTAGAATTCAAGCATTTTTATGTCAAATGAGATGTGTCATACCCTTTTGAAAATTGTAATTGCTACAACCTAATTAAGTATGAGATTTAAAATGTTGGACCACAGAAAATTGATTTTCCAATTAACATACGTGTGTGTTTTCTTTAATCTGCTCTAAAAGAGCACACTATCAAACATATAAACAACATACTAGCAACTGATATGTAAATATATGTTTGTCAAGTTAATTTTTCTTGAATAATACATAATTATGATCATCAAAGTGTTATTGCTAAAGCTGTTCAGATATTTATCAATATGAGGATAAAATATTTACTTCATGTATGTGATTACATTTGGATTTTAGGAAATGAAATTAAACTTTGTTTAAAAATTGCCACACATTTGAAGATATAATTCTGATACTCAGAATATTATATGTACTTGGATCATGAACGAAAATACCTAACATTTATTTCACTAGATCATCACATTTGTATTATGGTATAAATACTTAAAAATGTTAAGAATACATCACAAACTATGGATAAGCTCCAGAAGAATGGGAATTCCAGAACACTTCAGTGCGTTCATGCAGAAGTTCTGCTTGTATCAAGGGGCAGTGGTGGGAACAGAATGATAGAATACTGCCTGGTTTAACATCAGGAAAGCTGCGCATCGGGGTGCATCCTCTCACTGCACTTGTTAAATCTGTATGCTGAGCAAATAATCAGAGAAGCTGAGTGTGGCATTGAAATTTGAGGAAGGCTTATGAATAATCTGTGATACACAGATGATGCCACAACCTTGCTTGCTGAACATGAGGAGGACTTGAAGCCCTTGCTGATAACAATTAAGGAGAATGGCCATCAGTATGCATTACAACTTAATGTAAAGAAGACCAAACTCATCACAACTGGAGCAATAGATAAATCATAATAAATAGAGAAAAGGTTGAAATTGTCAAGGATTTTGTCTTGCTTGACACTGCAATCTATTCTCATGGAAGGAGCAATCAGGGGTCAAAAGATGTTTTGCATTGAGTGACTCTGCTACACAAGACCTCCGGAGAGTGCTGAAAACCAGGGTGTGACTTCAAGGACTGAGGTGTGCCGGACCCAAGCTATGGTATTTTCCATTGCCTCATATACATATTAAAATTGGATATTGAATAAGATAAATCAATGAAGAATCAGTGCATTTGAACTGTGGGGCTGGAGAAGAACATCGAAAGCACCATGGACTGAGGAAAGGTCAAATACATCTGACTTGGAAGAAGTGTGGCCAGGGAGTTCCTTATAGACAAGGATGGCAAGATTTCATCTGACATACTTTGGACTTGTCGTCAGAAGAGACCAGTCCCTGGAGAAGCACACCATGCTTGGTAAAGAGGAGGGGAAACCAAATAGAGGCAGGCCCTAGGGAATACGGATTGATATCGTGGCTGCATCCATGGGATCAGGCATAGGAACAGTTGTAAGGATGGCACAGGACTATTGAGTGCTTTGTGCTGTTGGTTGGAACAGACTCAATGCCTCATAGCAACTAAAACAGTGCAAGAGTTTTCATTGTTGTTCTCTCAACTACCGGGAGTTTTGTGGAAGTTTGTCCTTGACACGGATATCGCTCTTTAATTAAACCATGTGGCCCTACATTCCTTTCAGACTCCCTCATTGATTTAAGATAAATGCTCTTTTGTTCAAGCACGCTAGACACTTTTTATGAAGATGTTTATTATTTCATTTAAGGAAGCAGTTTTAAAGACTCCTTACATTAATCTGGCTTGACCGGTGGATAGATTCATTAACTCACATAGGATTATCTGGTTCACTGGCAAGCCAAATGTTAGAATGGATCATCTCAGAGCTTGTCTACTAACCCCACCTTCTTACCTGTCTCTCCAGGATGCTGACAATCACTTTCACATTCACAGGTACTTGTGAAGGTATGTGTGTAGGTCAAAATATTATTAAAAATCATTGAAACATTTATGAGAGGAAAATATTAAAAATATAAATACAGTTAATTTTTTAAGTGTCAAAATATTGCTGCTTGAAAAAATTTCATTTATAAGGAATTCTGGTGGCCTAGTGGACTATGTACTGAGCTGCTAAGCACAAGGTCTGCAATGCTGACCCTCCACTTACTCTGCTCGAGAAGGAGGAGGTATAAAGAGAGATGTTTTTCAAAACACCATCTGGGCTCCGTAAGATAGAAAGCCTACATGGGCAGTGACAGCCTCTCTAATAGGTCACTGTGAGTTGGCATCGATAACTTGGCATGGTGCTTTGATACACCCCCTCAAAATGACAGTTTGGGCATCTTTGAAGAACTCTAAGTGGATTCTTATGAAATGTTCTTTGACTTTTGACAACCAAAAGAAGTCTAATGAAACACAATTACTGAAAATATTTTCAGTGAACAATTAAACAGAAACTTCTTGATTATATATCATTAATCCTTCTTGTGACCTCGACAAAAGATTAACTAACCAAATAACTCAATTTTAATTTCTTTGTCCAATTGATAAAGCAGTTAGATTTTATGTCAACTTGAATCTGTGTGAAATCAGTGTTAGGCCAGGCTGACTAAAGAACAAATCCAGGAACACTAAGTTATGTGTAGGAAAGAGCTTGATATTAAAGATTAATTGGATCTAGTGGCAGTGGAAGCATCTATAGGGCTCTTGCAGATCTCAGCATGGCTCAATGTGCTTTGTCAACAGGAAGGTAAAGCAGAGAGAGAGAGAGAGAGAGAGAGAGAGAGAGAGAGAGAGAGAGAGAGAGAGAGAGAGAGGCAGGACTGCAGCAAGCCATTTCTTTTGGTCAACCACCAGTCAAGTTGAAACCTGATTGACAGGTTAAACTCCACCCACCTTATCTTTAGAAAGTCATGTAGCACAAAAACCCTAAGTATCACATGAACCTATCAATTAAGTCATCCAAGTGACGCCTCCTCAGGTGTAGGCTTTTTATTAGAGAGATACAGGGAATTTCGCTGTCTTGGGTCCTTCCCATTCCTACTCACTGGGGTTATGCTGGTGCCTCCAGGGGTGGGTCCTGGTGGGCCACCAACTTAAGAGCTGCCAGATCCCCACTAAACTTGAATCCATGCAGCTCTGCATGCGCTAACCTGGCATCTCGCTGCTTCCCACTGGATCTTTCTGTGCCATTTCCCTGCAGAGGAGTGAGGCTGGCACTGGACCCAAGCACGTGAGTGGGACCGTGCTGTGACACCTTCTTAAAATAAAACTGCTTCTTGATGTAAAGCTCTTTTTTATACATGTAGGAGTGTCTTCACTTGTCTGTTTCTCGAAATGACTCAACCTAATAAATGCGCTAGATGGATCAAGGTTTGTGGTTGTTGTTGTGCTTGTGGCTATTAGTTTTCACCTGTGTGGAAAGGTGTTTGAATGCACCCCTTTCCCCAAATAAATCCTTTCTGTCTCCTTTTACATTTGTCTTGCAGTTTGTCCTACTGTGGTGACTTTAATGCTGCTTCGATGCTAGAAAAGATCCCACTGGAATTCCAAATACCAGTCAGGTCGAACATGGTGAGCAACTTTCAGTGGCACTTCCAGACTAGCAGGCACTAGGAAGAAGGATTAGGATGTCTTCTTATGAGGGGCTATCCACTGAAATTATTATGAATAGCAGAGTTTGTTAAATATAGTGTTGAAAGATTAGTCTCTCTGGATAAAAAATCTCAAAATACAGTTGTAGAAGATCTGCCTCCTCAAATAAAGTAATCCTTAACGACATGAATGGATCAGTGCTTTCGGGATCTTCATTTGCTGATGGCTCAAAATGAGAACAAACAGCTAAAGATATCCACTGGTACTTGAATCCTGGAAAGTATTAAGGAAATTTATTTAGGAAACACTAGGAAGTTGTCAATGATAAAACTGAAAGTATATTGCACATTTGTGGACAAAAATGGATCGGTATTGCATCAGACATATTTCCTGCATGCGGCCTCTCTAGACTGTAATACAGCTAAGCCATCACAACAAGGGCCAAAGCACATCTGTTCCCAGGCATGTATTTTCAATCAAGTCATATGCATATGATAACCAGAAAATGAATAAGGAAGACTGGGAAACTGATGTATTTTAATGATGGTGTAGGCGATGAATATGAAAATTATCTTGGCGTGCAAACAGAACAAAGGCATTAGTCTTGGGAGAAGTCTAATCACATTGCTCCTTGAAAAAGAGGGTGATGAGACTTCAATTCATGGACTTTTGGATATTGTTTCAGGAGAGATTGCCCCTGGAAAAGGATATTCTGCTCGGTAAATATGGTGGTTACCGAATCTGGTATCAATTTGAGGATAAAGAGTGTAGGGGTTGGAGTTTTCCCTGTCAATCCAGAGATAGCTGATGGGACCTCTGTGTGGGTCTGGTTTTCTCCTGAGAATTCTGGGAACTGCTGATTTTCCTCATTGGAGAAGGGAAACACTCTCTTACTCTGCTCACTTCCTGTGAGACATCCCTGAGGAGAAGCGACATGGACTTACTCTGATGCAGCCTGGGGAACTGGAGGAGCTACGCGGAGACCCCTGCCAGCACTGAGATGCTTACCACGCCACTGGATCCAAAGACTTTTTACCTACTGATTTCTGATCATCCTGCATTCGGCATCATTGCATGTATTTCATGAGTGAAAGGACTTTATAGATTGATATCAGACATATGGGCTAATATCAGACTCATGGGCTTGTACTGGACTGGGTTGGGATGCTTTCTTAATGTATAATTACCCTTTATCTAAAACTCTCTCTTATGCACACATGAGTTTCTATGGATTTGTTTCTCTAGTCTACCCAGACTGACACAGTAAAGTGAAGGGTCGGTATCAAGATGAAGATTGTGGGCAAGATGGGCTTAAAATAACAGCTGTGAGACTAGAAGAAGGCTGAGCCGTGTTTCCTTGTGTTGTAGATTGAATCACTGGGTCAGAACTGACTGGCCATCCTTAACAAAAACAGCAATCCCACTGTACGGACAGAGTAGGGTTGTCATGTACTTTTATGTTTGTTTGTGCTGCAAGACATCCATTTAGTACACTATTTAAAATTCTGGCAATTCTAGAGTTAGTATAATATCTGAATTGCAGTCAATTAATATGACTTTCTGAATATTATTTCTTATTTGATTTATTACCAATCTACACTTCATATGTTTGTGGCTATAGTATAGTCACATTTGGAGGAAATTGTCTATTGACAAACAGGAACAGGATGGGATTAAGAGCTGAACATGGTAGATGGTAAAAATAAGGCCATACTGTACAGTGATGCTTTTAAGGTCTGAAGTTGGAAACAGACATGAATCAATCCATACTCTTGGTTTCCTTCATGACATCTTTAAGATTCCACCTCAGAACAGGCCATGAAGCAGGGCAAAACCTTTGTTTACCCTGAATATATAATGGTTCTGTCATACAATTCCACACATTCCCCCTCTCATCAGGAAAGCCTGACCACTATTTTACTGATTGAGTTTGGTGGAAAGAAGATGCAAGAATACCAACTCTGACTTTTGGATATTTTGAGCTTCTGGCTCTGGTGTCTACATTGGGGTCAACACAGGCTCTGGACCATGCAGTTGGCCTCCCTCCACTTCATCCTCTGTCGTGGACTGAATAGCCCCCCCCACACACACACACACACATGCTGAAATCTCCTCGGAATGCCATGAGTTTCCATGGGTCATTGCAGAACCTGGGATGTGAGTGAATCTATTTAAGGGAAGGATCAGTGGGAAAGAGATCATGCTAGTGTCTTGGAAGAGTTGAACTTTGGGCACATCTTTAGTCTCCAACTCCTTAGGGGTAGTCTGGTGTTCTCGTTTGTTTTCTCTCTCTTCCTACTCCATGACAGCAACACAATTTATTCCAAATATTGAATGCATTGACTAACGATTAAAAAAAATCCATAACTCAAATATGTAATAAGCCTCTTCATACCATTTCATTGCTTTAATGCACAGTGTTATTACGATGTCTTCATAATAATTCTTCATAGTCATTTTGAACTTTCTATGACTTTGATCATTATTTCATTATTCCTAAAGATAAAGGAACTCTTTTAACTTATTTCTATGTTTTCCTATTTTTGTGCCTTTAAAATATGTTTGCTGGAGAACACTCCTAAAGGCCAACAAACTGACCTTGAATTACTAGCAATTTTTCTTTTATTCTTTGCTATCTTTTTGTTTTGTCTTTTTTTTAACCTTGTAAATTTTGTATATTGGTGACTTTTCTGCTTATCAGTGTGTCGGTGTTGCTGCTGTCGAAGCCATGTTCATATGTGCCACTTGGGCGCTATCATAGTCCTATGCATTTGTATGCACATATTACAATATCAGCAGGCCCACCTAGACAAGATAGGCTGGACAAACAATGAGAGAAGAAAATAACGGGACCAACGGTCCTGGAGGGACATGAGAGCGAGGGAGGTAGGGGAAGGGAGGAGGAGTCGCCCAACACAGGGACAAGGGAACAGCGAGTGGTTCAAAACCAGAGGAGGGAGGGGAGGGGAGGACTGGTAGGGAGTGACCAAGGGCAAGGTAACTGAGAGGAATTACTGAAACCAGAATGAAGGCTGAACATGGGAGTGGGACAGGAGGAAAGCGAAAGGAAATAGAGGAAAGGAGTAGGAGGCAAAGTGTATACAGAGAAGCCTAAAAACAGGCATGCACATATGTAAATATATTTATGATTATGGGGGAAATTGACTTATGTGCATATATTTGTAGGTTCAGTAGTAGGGTAGCAGATGGACATTGGGTCTCCTCATGCATACTCCCCCAATACAATAGCACCTCACCCTGCTAAACGGGCATTGCATGATACCCACCTTCCCAACATGATCACTGAAGACAGACATGTGTGTAAGCAAATGTGGTGAAGAAAGCTGATGGTGCCCAGCTATCAAAAAGATATAGTGTCTGGGGTCTTAAAGGCTTGAAGGCAAACAAGTGGCCATCTAGCTCAGAAGCAACAAAGCCCACAGAGAAGAAGCACACGGCCTAAGCGAATACAAGGTGTTGAATGGACCATGTAGCAGAGGAGGCTAGGTCTCAAACAACAAAGGCGGGGTAGTGGTGGTGGGAATCACATCACCATGAATGAGGGGGAGTGCGTGATGGGGACCCAATACCCATCTGTAGACAGCTGGACACCCCTTCCAGAGGGGTAGTGGGGAGGAGATGAGTCACTCAGGGTTCAGTGTAGCAACAATGAAACTCCAAACCTTCCTCTAGTTCCTGAACGCCTCCAACCTCCCAATTACCATGACCCCAATTCTACCTTGCGGACCTGGTTATACCAGAGGATGTACAGCGGTGCAGTAGGGATCTGGAGACAAAGGGAATCTAGGGCGAATGAACCCCTCAACACCAGCGGTAGTAGTGGCGACACCGGGAGGGAAGGGGGTGTAGAAAGGGAGAACTGATCTTGGAGATCTATGTGTGACCTCCTCTCTGGGAGATGGGCAATGGGAGGTGGGTGAGGGGAGACGTTGGGCAGTGTAAGATAAGATATAATAATTATTTATAAACTATTAAGAGACCAGGAGGAAGGGGGGAACGGGGAGGGGAAAAAAAGGGAAACCGAGCTGATTCCAGGAACCCAAGTGGAAGATGAATTTTGAGAATGACTAATACAACGAATGTATAAGGGTGCTTTGCTCAATTGATGTATGTATGGATTGTGATAAGAGTTGTATGAGCCCAATAAAAAGATTTATTAATTAAACAATAAAAAAGAAAATGAGATACATTTGCTAGCAGTACCTAAAGAAAATTCTTCAAGGTAATATAATTTTAAAATGCAGTTGTGATTAGTAAAAGTAATAATTACATGAATAACAATGAGAAAAAGAAAATGTTCTAGAATTGAATATGGCAATAATTATACAACTTTCTTGCTATAACTGAGTTATTGAACTGTGTGACTTGTGGGTAAAGTGCTAATAAAATGGTTAAAAATTAAAAAAAAATATGTTTGACCCTAGTTATTTAAGAGCTATATTAGTTTAAAGTATTTTCTTCCAATAAATGGCCCTCTTCTCATTTTATTCAAAGTGCTTTATTTTATGTTATCAAATTTGTCCATTGTATTTTTTTAAATTTACATATCAATATATGAATAAACACTAGCAGATTTTCATCTATGTCAATGTTTTGAAGATATTTTGTTATAGTTGCTTCTAGAAGTTTCATAGTTTTAATTTTTTATGTTTATTTAATTTATCAATTTTTTACATTTTTGGTGTTAGGTAGGCATGAATGCTTTTCTATGCATTTTTAGCACCATTGTGTAAACATTTCATATACAATTTTTGTTGTATAATTAATGATTACTAAATATATCAAGGCCCCCGGTGGCATTGTCTGGTAAGCCTTAGACAGCTCACCCCATAGTCAGGGTTTCAAATCTACCAGTCAATCCATAGAGAAAAGATAAAACTATCTGCTCCTTTAAATATTTGCAGCCCAGGAAATCCTTTATAGAATCTCTTTGAGTCAGAATCGACTTTGAAGCAATAGGATTTAAATATATTGACACAAAACAGGTTTAACTATAGCAACAAAAAACCCATGGCCAAAATTAACAGAATCTGTGGTGACTCAAATGTTAGCTTCAGCAAGAAAACTTTAAAAGCACTGAGTTTTAACTAAGGGTGATTAAATGGTGCATGTTGAAATATCAATTATTTTGTTTCATATACATTTTCTACAATCAAAGTTAAAAGCTATTTTAAAGTTGTGCACACATTTTAGAGGAGAAGATACTTATGATAACTTAATAAGTGGATATTAGAAAAATAATATAAATTTAACAACAGAATGGACAAGAATAATATGGAAAGTTCAATATACCTAAAGTGATTTAACAGACGGAATACAGAAGACAAAATTTCAGGAAATATGAAGATAGATCAGTAGATTCTCCAAAGTGAATGAATTGGGAAAATAAAAGAATAATAACAAAATCTCAGTGAGAAACAATATAAAAAAATCTAACATATATTTCATTGCATTATATAAAGGAACATGTAAGGAAACTGTTATAAAACTATTTTAAAGAAATAAATCCCTCATTTTATCAAATTATATAAAATACAAAAGGTGAAGGCTCATGAATCTCAACACACCCCATCACAACACAAATACCAAGGAAACAAAGGGCACTGTTTTCAAGTTGCTTCAAAGCAAAAAAAGAAGAAGAGAGAACAGGAGATGGAATACAATCAGTGAAAATAACTATTCTGCAGGAAACATGTATAAAAATGATGTCTAAAGGCTCATAATAAGCAATAGAAGCCAGAAGAAAATGGGCTAAAAGAGTCAGAATCAGCTCAATGGCATGAAGTTAGTGAGTGAGGAAAAAGATATTATGTCAACAAGACTCTTCTGGCTAGTGGCAGAGTTCAACCTGTCAGTCATGTGGTAGCTGGATGACAGCTTATTGGGGTGTGACCTTTGATAAGGGCAAGTTGTAATACAGATGATTTCACTCTGTCTTCTTGCTCACTGGGACTTGACTGGACCAATGTCTGCCTCCAAGGGCAAGCCCATGTGGGCCCCCCAAACCTGAGAGCTCTCAGTAGTTTGTCCTGCTTCCACTAACATTGGATCCACTAGACTTTGCACACACCAGCCTGTGATTTCCCTGCTTCCCATGTCATCTTTCAACCACACCAACCTGCAGCTATGTGAGTCTTAAGAGAACCTGCCTAGCATTGGGATTAATGGGGTTGAGTTGAACTGGACTGGGGTGTCTTCTGATGTAAAATCGCTTCTTGTTCTTTCATGTACAGAGATGAGTGTCACTGGTTTGTTTCTCTAGAAAACCAAGCCTAACACAGTGAGTGAGTGAATGGAAATGATACTCCTTAATCATAGGGCCTTCAATGATAGCAAAATGAATTTATGCTAATTTTTAAAAACCTGGGAATTCTTCTGTATTTTATGGAAGGACTCACGGCAGTAATGCATACTTTTAAAAGCAGGAGAACAGGCAGAGAAGTCAAAGAAAATGAAAGAGAAGGATTCAAAGCATGACTGCTATTTATAGATGAGCTGGTCAAAGTGCAAGAACAAGAGGACAGTAGGAATGCAATACATGAATATAAGGACCTAACTTTTCTAGAATTAGGTTCCACATGAGTTGATAGCAAATTCTTCCTTGAGCCTCAAGAGAGGCTAGGTCCAGACTTTGATGTTCTGAGTTCTCCTAGAACCCAGCTTCCTGACCCTAGAACTGCAATATTACCAATGGATGTTGTGGAAGAAACCACATGTGTGCCAGGTTAGTTCCAGGATAATAAAATTGCTGTGGAAAACCAACGTATTCTCAAACAGAACTCCATTACAAAGCACTAACACCAGTTCTCCCAGTTGATAGAATACCAGATATAAACTCAGACTTCTCTATTATTGTTGTTAGGTGCCATTGAGTCTGTCCCATCATAGTGAACTAATGCACAACAGAAAGAAATGCTGTCTCATCCTGAACCATCCTCACAATTGTTCCCATGCTGAGGTTCATTTCTGTCCGTTCATTTCCTTGAGGGCCTTCCTCTTTTTTGCTTCCCCTCTACTTTACCAAGCATGCTGTCTTTCTCCAGGGACTGGTCTCTCCAGACAACATACCCAAAGTATGTAAGAACAAGTCCTGTCATGTTTGCCTCGAAGAAGAACTCTGATGTACTTCTTCAGGACAGACTTCTTCAGTAGTCCATGATAGTTTGTTCTACAGTATACATTCCAGGTGTATCCATTCTTCGTTTCTCTTAATTACTCAATGTCCAACTGATGAGAGCACCATAGAACTTCCTTGCAAGACATTGAGCCACCTCAAAAGAAGCAAACACAAGAAATTCCATTTTTGAGAAGGAATAAAGTGTGACATTGGGGCCCAGCCAAGAAGTTGAAACATCGCCAAAAATCAACAGATGGTGCAAGGAGCCATCACAAAAGTGTGGGGAATCCTGGTAAGACTTGGCTGAGACATGACTGATGCCCAAAAGCCAGCCAAGTCACCTAAAGTGTGAAGAAACCTGATAAGACTAGACTGGGACAGTGAAGACGTCAAAGAGCCAGCCAAGCTGTCCATTTAAACCTGGGTAGAGACACTGACTTTTCAGAGAGCTAGGAACAAGGAGACATCAACTCCTGCTCTCTCCAACTCTACCCGAGGTGAGTACACCGATGTGGTAATGCTTATTGGGACTATGACGCTAGAATGATATGTGTGAAGAGGGCTGTTATTATACCCTTATGCTCAGACTTGGCCTAATACTCTTATCATTAGTAGTTTTAGTTATTAGATTGTTGGATATGTGTTTGCAGTGAAATAACTGAGCATTTGAAAATGTCTAAGAGCATTAAGTAATTATTGATCGTGCCGCTCATGACACCAACTTTACCATACCTATTAAGCAATTGCAAATAACACTGCTTGTGCTTATGCTAGTTCTCCCAGTAATAATATCCTTTCTTTTCAATATTCTAAAGAGGTATTGTTTAGCAGATTTACCCAATGCTGCACTTTTTTTTAATCTCTTGGTTATTTCTTCCTTGAGCATAGATTGTGGAGTCGAGCAAGACAAAGTCCTGGACAACTTCCATTTTTTCAGTGTTACCTGTTGGTCCAGCTGCGAGGATTTGGGTCTTCTTTACACTGAGTTATAATCCATAGTTAAAGCTGTAATCTTTGATCTTCACCAGCAAGTGCTTCAAGTCCTCCTCACTTTCAGCAAGCAAGCTAATTTCATTTGCATATCACAAGTTATTAATAAACCATATCCAAGCCTTATGCTACATTTTCTTCATAAAATCGACCGTTTCTAATTATTTGCTCAGCATACAGATTGGGTAATAATTGTGAGAGGATACAACACTGTGGTACATCTATCCTGATATTAAACCTTGCAGTAGTCCCTTGTTCTGGTCACGCAGCTGCCTCTTGATCCATTATAAATTCCTATGAGCACAGTGAAGTTTTCTGGAATTCCTACTCATTTTAAGATCATCCATCGGTTATTGCAATCCGTGCAGTCGAAAGCCTTACCGTAGTCAATTACACACAAGTAGACATCTTTCTAGTATTCTCTGCTTTCAGCCAAGATCCATCTGGCATCAGCAATGGTATCCCTTGTTGTGAGTTCTCTTCTGAATCTAGCCTGAACCTATGGAAGCTCCCTGACAAGATGTTGTGGAATGATCTTCAGCAAAATTTTACTTGCATGTGATTTCAATGGTATTGTTTTATAATTGGATGATTCTGTTCTGTCATGTTTCTTTGGAATGGGTACAGGTATGTATCTCTTCTAGACAGTTGACCAAATAGCTGTCTTTCAAATTTCCTGGCATGGACAATGAGTGCTGCCAGTACTTCATCAGCTTGTTGAAACATTTTTATTTGTATTTCATCAATTTCTCTAACATTGTTTTCTGGCTACTGCTTTCAGTGCAGCTTGAACTTCTCCCTTCTTGTTCATATGCTACCTTCGGAAATGGTGCAATATGAATTGATTTTTTGATGGAGTGATGGTATATTTTTCCATCTTCTTTTTATGCTTCTTGCATAATTTAATATTTTGCTCATAGAATATTTCAATACTGCAACTTGAAGCTTGAATTTCTTCTTGAGTGCTTTCATTTTAGGATATGCTGGACACCCTTGTAGAAGGACAAACAAAAGCAAATATAATGAAATGTGCCAAGCCTAGAATTAGAAAGCCAAAGGGAAGAACATGCTCAGACTTACTTTGAAATTGGAAATGTGTGGATCAGTATACAGGACTGGCTGTGTGCTCACATTTTTTTTGAAATGTGATCTGCTGCTTAAATCAATAGTGTAAATTATCTGGAGGAGATTTTAAGATATGTAGATGAAACTGTGATATAAATATTGCTAAAAGTGGAATTGAATATATTTTTAACACTGGAAAGAGTTGGATATTTATGCATTTTTCATTATTTTATATACAACATAATATTTTTTATTTTATTTGAGGATTTTTCCTCAAATCTTTAATATTTGATGGTTTATTCTAATGTATTTTATTTGGTTTTATTTGTATTTATGATGCTTGGAGTCTAGAGTCCTTCTTGAATTAAACTTTGAGGTCTTTAGTTACATTAAGGGAACTACCTTCCACTTCTTACAAAAATGCATTACCTCACGTTACTTCTCCTCTACTTCTAGAACTCTAATTGTAAAATGTTCAACATATTCATTTTTCTACTTTCTTTATGTATTATATCTTCTATACTTTCCTATCATACTTAAATGTAGTTCTTTTATTGTGCCCTGTATTCTTCTGATGTGTCTCTTTATATACTGTGTGAATCATAACAAACTTTGGCTAGCCTTGAGAAGAATTGGAATTCCAGAACATTTCATTATTCCCATGAGAAAACTGTACATATTTCCAGAGACCGTTGTGCGAACAAAACAAAGCATGGATTAAAAGAGGAAATGCTGTGTGTCGGGGTTGCATCCTCTCACCATACTTATCCAATGCGTATGCTAAACAGGCTCATGGAATTGGATTACATGAAGAAGAATGTGGCATCAGGTTTTGAGGAAAGCTTAATAGCTTCCTATATGCAGATGGCAAACCTTGCTTGCTGAAAGTGAGGAATACTTGAAGCACTTGATGATGAAGATCAAAGATTGCAGCCCTCAGGATGAATTGTGACTCTGTGTGAAGAAGAGCAAAATCTTCACAACTGGACCAATAGGTACATGATAAATGGAGAAAAGATTGAAATTGTTAAAAATTTTGCCTTGGTTGGCTCCACAATCAATGTTCAAGGAAGCAGTAGTGAAGAGAACAAATGATATGTCATACTTGGTAAATCTGTTGTGCACACACAAATAACCAAACACACTGCAATTGAGTCATCACTGTCTCACAGTGATCCTCTGTGTGTTTCTGAGACTATTACTTTTTATGGAAGTATCAAGCCCAATATTTCTCCCACAAAATTGCTGGTGGTTTTTAACTGCCAACCATGTAGCCCAACACCTAGCCACTATCCTTGCTGCACAACAGACTCTTCAAAGTCTTGAAAACCAATGAAGTTCCTTTGAAGACTAAGGTGTGCCTGACCCATGCCGTGGTATTTTCAATTGCCTGAAATAGATAGAAATGTTGGATAATGAATAAAGAAGACCAAAGAACAGTCATTGCACTTGAGTTATGGTGCTGGTGAAGAATATTGAAAGAACCACGGGCTGCCAAGGACAAGCAAATTTGTGTTGGAAAAAGTTCAGCCACAATAGTTCTTAGAGACAAGAATGTTGAGACTTTTACAAATGCGTTTTGGACATGTCAGGAGAGACTCTTCTGAAGACAGACATCATGCTTGATAAAGAGAAGGGCACTGGGAGAGAGGAAGAGCTTCTATGAAGTGGATCGACATAGTGGCTGCAACAGTGGGTGTGAGGACCATTGTGAGAGTGGCTCTGGATGGGCAACGTGTTGCTTTGTTGTACGTAGAATTGCTATGAGTTGCCACTGCCTCAGTGGCACGTAACAACTATGAGAACATGTTCTAAGCAATCGTTACTTATTTCTTCATTCATGTTGGTTTCAACAGTAAGCATCAAATCTACTTTTTCATTATTGATTTCCATTAATTCTTTTTAATACCTTACATTTCTCTATTTTATTTTTTTTAATTCTGTTAACATGGCTTTTGGAAATCTTCGGATACAACATAAATGACTTGAAGGGTCACATAGTGTTTAATTCTTTAGGTTCAGAAACTCAATCCACTATATGTTTGCTTTTTTTATATGGACGCATGCCAAATAAAATGCATATAAATTAAGTGATTTTTCAGTGAATTTAATTTTTGTGAAAATAAAAGATCACTGTAAACTATTATCATGTGTTTAATTTCCTTTTTACTCCCTAATTGCCTGCTTTCATCTTAATTTTGTTGCATTATTATATAGAAATAAATTTGTCTCATCAATATATTATATATACTTATATTTCCTAAAAATAACTTTTTTAATTGTCACACTTATTCTCCCAAACTCCAATTTCCTTCCTATAACTGGCCAGTGTATATGTACATGCTGCTAATTTCACACCATATAAAGATATGTGAGTTACTAGACAAAAATAGTATTGACCTTTAGAAATCCACTTTGAATAGAATTGAAACAAAAGATGGATAGAATTGAAACAAAAGAGGGCTGTTCTGAGATTATATATATATACATAACAGAATGAGTTACAGAATTGAGACAATTGGGAAAATGGTTGTATATTATATCATCCTCATATAGAAATTGAATTTGAGCAGAAATAGAAGTAACACGCTGAATATATCCTTTGAAAAGTTAAATTTAGTTCTATTTTAAGTAAAACAATGAATTTTATGCTAATTTTACATTATTTACAATGTTTACCAAAAATAGTAACAATTGCCTAATACATCTTGTCCTTATATTTTATACCTTTTTAGTTCCAGAATCTAATTGTTTAATTTTATACTATCAAATGCATCACTCTGTTCATCTGTGGCATTATCATTTTACTACTATTGTAAAAATATTTTCTATATTTTAGTGCTACAATAGATATACTTTATACTTTGTCATTTAATTATTGAAGGATTGTTTAGCTATGCACACTAGAATATTTTTCCTGAATGTACAATTTTTAATCACAAGAGACAATAATTTTAAAAGAATATATTTGGAGAAGTCACAAACTCTGTTTCCAACAATGGAAAAACTGTCCAATGATTAAAATGTTGACCCAAAAGGTTTAAAAGCAAATAATGAAATATAAGATATAATCAATTAATATGGCCCTATTAACTGTAAAATCTTATGTGATCTATTATAATTCTGGAATCTATGCCTATGGCTAAAATCCTAGTGAGTTCTCTGTTAAAGAATTAAAGTGGAATGTATCTATGTTCTTGTTAGCTGCCAATGTTCAGACCTATAGTGACCTTATGCACAATAGAAAAAAGCATTGCCTGGTCCTGTACCATCCTCAAAAGTGTTCCTGTGCTTTAGCCCACTGTTTCAGACCCTCTGTCAAACCTTGTCATTGAGGACTTTCCTTTGTTTGTTTTCTTGCTGCCCTTCTGCTTAACCCAACATGAGGTCCTTTTCCTGAGACTGATTTCTCCTACATGTCTGAACCATGTAAGACAAAGTCATATCATGCTTTCCTCTAAGAGCACTCTAATCACACTTTACTAGAGGGTGTGACCTAAGTCATTATCTTTGGTTTTCTGGGGACATGATCTGCAATAGGACAAAAGCCAAGCCTCCATCAAAGTCATTTTTCTGTGCATAAGAGGTATAGTGGACACAGAAAGCAAGCCCAGGCTCACCAAATAGCAAGTTCCAGAGCTCAGTCTGAAGTGACAAAGGCCAAGACCAAAGACACCAGAGATGTGACACAAAGATTATGGGACAGAGCTAAAGGAGTAGCACTTAGACTATGGTACTGTGGGACAGAATAAATGGCAGGCTTCCTGGTTCAGGTAGGTAGAGGCCAAAGCTACCACGTGGTTGAGAATCTGAGGACCAGAACAAGACATTTTCGCTGGCTGATAAAGAGGTGCTGATGTGGATCAGTGACTTTGTCTTTAGTGCTTACTGACCTGGACCCTGATTTTTTGGGGGGTAACCTGTTGCTAGAGAGTAAGCCCCTTCAATATGAGTGTTTTCTGTGAGCTCTGTGTGGCCACTGCAATAAATGATCAAACCAGCATACATGTAGAATTGAGTGTGGGGAAGAGTTGTAATACAACAAGAAGGCTAGAGCATGGAGGCCTACTGGCAATAGGGAAGCCAGAGAAGTTCAGATATGGCCCCCAAGCTATTTACTGCCCTACAGCATAAAGTCTTAATTTTAATACATGCTAAGTGATCACTCTCTGAATATCTATGTTTTTTACGAAAAGAATATTTTTTCATCCCATTTTAGAATGTAGTCAATGAGTCTGGAAGAAGTCTAAGGCAGACACAAGTAATTACATTAACAAACACTATTCAGTTGAGACACAGCTATAGTCAGTGGGGATATAAACCACACAGAACAGCATCATTTGAGATCATGTGGGAGGACTTCCTACAACTATAAACACATCTCACATAAATACTTAAAGGCATTTAGATCAATATCTTTTGAATATAGTTAATGTTTACAACTCAAACTATCTATTGATACTAGCTTCGCCCTGCTGATTACTTCTCATTCAGCCCTGTGATGTGGCTTTACCGCTGGCTCTGTGTAGGAACCAGTGTTTGTAGATCTCTGACTTTGAGACAAAAATAGCAAGTCACTCCTACACACTCAATGTAAACTAGATGCCAAGAGTCCCTCCCTATGCAGTTCCACTCAGATTCAAAGGATTTAAATATATTTATTTTTTACTTGTGATCCAAATAATAAATTCCAAGCAAATCTCTCAACTGCAATATAACTGAATGGTAAAAACTTTACCTGGGAAGAATCCATGATTTATAGAGCTTAGTATGAAATAAAATTTCTTGGAAGCTTGAGTATTAATCATTTTGAAGAGAATTATTTTTTGGTAGAAAAATATACACTGCCTTTCTCCCATAGTACCCCCAGGCAACATCTCATTGCTTTCCATTACTCACAGCTGTGTGCAGCTGCCTCCTGGCTTAAGCACCTTTCACAGCATCCACCATGGAAATGGTAAGAATTCCATGACTATTGACTGAATGTGATTGAGAAAAAGCTGACTGGGGTTATTATATTTGAGTGTGTTTGGGGTGGAGTCGGGTAGGAAAAATACATTCTGTCTTTCTGATCATTGAAGTATATCACTTCATGCTCCCTTCCATTTTGTAGGGTAATTGTTGTCGAGGGGGAGCAACTTGCACCTTGTGATTTTTACTCTAAAGGGGAACCGTTGTATACTAGAACACATGAGACACTTGACATTTTTAATCATGCAATGAATCCATGAAATGCATTAAATCACATAAATGGCTTAATTGACAACCTGATTTCTGTGTTCCTTTTATATGGGTATAGCATTTTCAGCAGGTGTCATTTTTAACATGAAGCAATTAGCAAATCATATTAAATGTTGGGAAACTTGCTTAAAAATAGGAATGTAAAGCATCAAACATCTCCATGACCACAATGATCTCTCTTAACAAACACATTTAAAGGTAACTAGGCTGAAGGGACCCTGGGGGTTAGTGGTTTATACAATGAACTGCTACCCCAAAGATCAGTGCTTTCAATACATCAACTGGTCCAGATGGAAAGTTGAAACTGTATGTTCCACAAAACTTTAACTCTGACCAAAGTTCTCAATTACCCTAAAATTTGACAACATCTTAGATTAATTTTAGATCAATATGTTAGACTTGGTTCTCTCAGGAGCAAAATCAGTGATCTATATTTTGTATATGTTTATATGTATATGTATATACATGTGTGTATGTGTGTATGTAGACATATTTGTATACAGAGAGAAATTTATATGAAGAAATTACTCCGACAGTTGCAGAAATAGGTAAGTCCAATCCTGTTTCAAGTCAGTGAGTCAGAAGGTAAGCTGGTGGTTTCTTCTGAAAGATGTAGCTTTCAGGGCTTATAAATCCAAGATTGGCAGGTATCTCACAAGCTTTGGAGGTAAATGAATCCAAATTCAGCATGTCAGACGGCAGCATCCAGAATGATCAGGCAAGATGACAAGCCATTGACTCAAGTCCAAATAACTAGAGGTGAATGAGACAGATGCAGGATTCCACCTCAGCAAAGAAGCAAGCATGCCTCCCCACAGGAATCAGGCCATATTTCAATCTACTGAGAATCTTGGCCCAAACAAGTTAACTTAAAACTATACACAGCCAGTAACTATATTTATTTTAAAAAACCCAAAAACGTCTCTTTTGACATTTAAAATTTAACCTAGCATTTCATTTAACAAAGAAAAAATTATGTGAGGTTTAGGGCGTGAAATCAAAATTATATATAATGCTCTATGCTGGCATAGGATGGCAGGTAATTTTCCAGAAAACACCACCTCAGACAAAATCCACTGGCGTTGGAACTTGTTTGGGGAGGTATAGCTGGTTTTCATGAGTAGCTTTTAGTTATGAAGATGCCCTTCCTTGAATGGCCAGGCCAGTATAACAGACTCTATTCCAAGGGAAAATAAATATGCCTGTTAGCAACCCAGGATGAAAAATAACTCCAAAAGGAAGAAACTTACACCAAGTAGAGCATTGTCAACAAGACAATCCCACTAATAGCATAGGGAGAGAAATAATAAAAATCAGGGTTGAGATACAGGAGAGGGAAAACAAGAAAACTTTGGGAAAAATTAATGCAGCTAGAAGTTGGTTCTTTGGAATCAACAAGATCAACATAATTGATAGACTACTGGAAAACCTAACCAAAGAGAGGAAGGAACAAATTTCAATAGCAAGGATGAAGGATGAAATAGGGGCCATTACAACAGACGCTAATGAAATCAAAAGGATAATTGTTCAGAGGCCTTTACTCTAATGAATTCAACAACTTGGAACACATAGGCAAATTCTTGGGAAAACAATTCCTCTCTAGACTATCCCAGATGGACAACAAAAATCTCAACAGAACCATAACAATAGATGAAATAGACAAGGCTATCAAAGCATTACCAACAAAAAATCCCCCCACCAAATGGCTTTGTAGGAGAATTATGCCAAGCATTTAGGGAAGAACTGACACCAATCCTGCATAAACTCTTCCAAAACAAAGAAAAAGACAAAAAACTCCCAAACTCTTTATGAAGCTCGTATAACTCTGATACCTAAAGTGGGAAAGGGACCCACAAGAATTGAGAATTACAGAGGAATATCCCTAGTGAACATCGATGCAAAAATCCTTAACAAAATACTGGCCAACAGAATACAAAAGCATATAAAACAAATATTCACCATGACCAAGTAGGATTCATCCCAAGGATTCAGGAATGGTTCAACATACAAAAGACCATTATTATTATTCACCTCATTGACATGAAAAATACTACATGAAAATATCCATAAATGTGGAAAAATCATCAAAAAAACATCTAACACTCATTCCTGTTTAAGACACTCAAGAAGATAGGAATGGACAGAACATTCCTCAATGTTATACAAATTTTGTATATGAAAAACCAACAGCCAATGTGGTAATCAATGGAGAAAAGATGAAAACAATTCCACTGAAGGAGGGGACCAAACAAGGATGCCCCTTGTCCCCACTCCTATTTCACATTCTATTTGAGGTCCTAGCTAACAACATAAGACAAAGAAAAGACATCAAAAGTATTCATCTGAGGAAGGAAGAGGTGAAACTATCATTAATCGCAGATGATATGATTCTATATATTGAAAACCCCAAACATTCCACAAGTGGATGGTTGGAAGCGATAGAGGAATATGGCATAGGGGCAGGACACAAGATCAACAAACAGAAGTCTATCAGACTGCTATACACATCAGACAAGATCACAGAAGAGATGATTAAAAAAGTAGTATCCTTTATAATAGCCAAGCACAAATTGAAATATCTAGGAATAGACCTGACTAAAAAAGAAAAAGATTTGTATTAGGAAAACTACAAAACACTATTACAAGAAACCAAGAGTGACCTCAATAAGTGGAAGAATATCCCACGCTCATTGGATTGGAAGACTCAATAAAATAAAGATGTCACTTCTGCCAAAGGCACTATATAATGCTAATGCTATCCTGATACAAATACCATCATCCTTATTCAAAGAATTAGAAAAACTGATCATCAACTTCATATGGAGAGTTAAGAAGCCCAGAGAAACCAGAGAACTACTTAAGGAGAAGGACAAACCTGTATCTGACTTCAGCACACATTATATACAGCCACAGTGGTCAAAACAGTGGTACTGGTATAACAACAGATATTCAGACCAAGAGAAAAGAGCTGAAGACCCAGAAATAAAAACATCAGCATACAGACAACTGTATCAGACAAAAATATCAAAAGGGAAGCAGATTATGCCCTCTTCAATAAGTGGTGCTGGAAAAAATGGATATCTACCTGCAGAACTACGAAGTAAGACCCTTACCTCACTCCGTGCACAAGAGTAAACTCAAGGTGGATCACAGACCTTGAGGTAAAATCCCAAACTATTAGGGCCATTAATAAGATAATTGAGGTATATCTGAGAACCTTGCCGCAGGGAATACATAGGCTATCTGAAATAGGGAGAGATACAACTACAGAGGAGTCACAAATTGACAAGTGGGATAGACTGAAGACAAAACACCTGTTTATGTCAAAATAATTCACCAAGAGAGTAATAAAGAACCCACAGACTGGGAATACCTCTTTAGCAATGCCACATCAGACAAAAGCCTTATTACTAAAATCTACAATATTTTGCAAGCCTATAATATTTTTTTCTTTTAAAAAACCCAAACTAACTCCCCACAAAGGAGTTGGGCAAGGGATCTAAACAGAAATTTCACAAGGGCAGGAATCTGAATGGCAAATAAACATATGGAAAATGTTTCTGATCATTTGCCATAAGAGAAATGCAAATTAAAACAACTCTGAGATACCACCTAATACCCTCAAAGATAGCCCAATTCAAAAAATAATAAAGTAACAAGTGTTGGAGAGCCTGTGGTAAGATAGGAACTTGTCCACTTCTGGTGGACTTGTAGGTATGTACAGCCATTACGGAAATCAATTTGGTGACATTTAAAGCAGATGGAAATTGAGCTACCATATGACCCAGCAATCCCCCTCTTCGACAGATACTCAGAAGAGGCAAAAAACAAACAAACAAAAAAACACGGCCAGACATCTGTGCTCCAATGTTCATCACAGCACAGTTCACAATTGTAAGGAGTTGGAAACAGAGTACAAAGCAACCCTAAAAAGCAGTGATGAACACATGGGAAGAGATGGAGCAAACCATGCTATGCGAAGTAAGCCAAGCACAAAAGGACAAGTACAACACGAGTTCACTGAAGTTAATATATACATTCATACCTGGGGTGAAGTCCAGGTACTATGGCAGGGGCCAACCCCAATCCAGGGATACAAATAGCAGCCAACTAAATAGGAGCCAACTAAGTAAGAAAGAGATGAAAAGACATGGGCCTGGGAGGGAACAGGGCACTAACCCACCAAGGGAATTGGGAAGAGAGACCAGGCTTTAATCTGATGTTCCAAGATGTGAATACAACATATCTGCATCATATAGAGGTTGCAGGGCCGGCCCCAATCCCCACTATGTGAACCCCCCCCCACTGCCCCTCCTCCCCCTGCCAAAAAAGAATGCCCCTAAGAGGATGGCACTGAAGCTACAGCTTGGGAAAGAGGGGTATGCCTGATTAGCTGACAGAGCAGAAACGAAGAGGGATGGAGAAGGAGGGGACACAACCTGGCCCATCAAGCCCCGAGGATGATATTCCTGCTCAGGGCTGACAATGCACAGAGAGAATCATAGGGCTGGCCCCACCGTGAGACAAAAAGTCCCTCACTGAACCATAGTGCTATAGGAAACAACACTGGAGACACAGTGTGGGAATTGTGCCTGATCTGACCCCATCACACTCTGGCAAAAAGGGGAGCAAAGTGATGAAATCCCTGTGGAATACCAAAAATAGACTTTGCAGACAAAGTGTGACACCCTATCAGATTTGACTGGAAAACACACATAAAGGCCAACACAAAAACCCTGAGCTATTTATAGACATTTCCACTTGTGTCATTGGCATTATTTTAGTTGTTGTTATTTTGTTTTTGATTTATTTGGTTGTTGTTATTGTTTTGACTTCCTTTGTTGTTTTGTTTGTCTTTCCCTGGTTTTGCACTTACTGATGTCTCTGCATGTCTATCTAGATAAGATAGGCAGGATAAACAATTCAGAGATGAAAAGAACAGGTCCAATGTTTCTGGGGGATATGGGAGAAGGGGAGGTGGGAGAAAGGATAAGGGCATGGGGAACCAATCCAGAGACAAAGGAACAACAAGTAAACTAAAGTCAATGGAGAGAAGTGTGTAGGACAACTAGTGGGGCTTAATAAAAGGCTACGTAGCAGTGAGGAATTGCTAAACCTGAATGAAGGCAGAATATGATGCTGGGACAAGAGGAAAAAGTAAAAGGAAATAGACAAAAAATCAGGAGGAAAAGGACATTTATAAACATCTAAATACAGGCATGAACATACGCAATGCCACATCTGTATATAATGAGCGGGGAATAGATCTATGTACTTAAACCTATATGTTAAGAATTAAGGTTGCAGATGGACATTGGACCTCTACTCAATTACTCCCACAACACAAGGACACTTTGTTCTAAAAATCTGGAATTCTGTGATGCTCACCTTCTTGACAAGATCACTGAAGACAAAATGGGTGCTTAAGCAAGTGGTGAAGAAAGCTGATGGTGCCTAGCTACCAAAGATATAGCATCTGGTCTCTTGAAAATGTGAAGATAAATGAGCAGCCATTTAGCTGAGAAGCAAAAAAGAAAAACCCACATGGAACAAGCACACCAGCCTGTGTGGTCATGAGGTGGCTATGGAATCAGGTATCAGGCATCAGGCATGTAAGACCCAGAACAAAATCATACCCAATGTGAAGGACAGGGGTGGGGGTGGATAGCATGGAGTGGAGACCCAAAGCCCATCTACAGACATTTGGACATTCAGTTCAGGGTGTAGTGTAATGCACCTATGAAACAAATTTCTTCTAGTTTTTTGTGCTTCCTTCCCTCCAGTATCATGACCTCAATTCTACCTCACAAATCAGATTAGACCAGCACATGCACACTGCTACAGATAAGAGCCCTAAACACAGGGAATCCAGGATAGATAAACCCCTCAGGACCAGCAATAAGAATAGAGGTACCAGGAGGATTAGGGGAAGTTGTGGGGGGAAAGGGAAAATCGATCCCAAGGATCAACTTATAACCCCCACCCCCTGGGGATGAACAACGGA